>NW_026688188.1:0-319614 GCF_030445035.2 Dasypus novemcinctus | reverse complement strand
CCTGTGGAGAGGTCCACCAAGCCCCCATGCCCCCATGTTGGACGACACCTGGACTCCTTCGATAGAGATGGATTTTTTTTCTGGCCATTTCTGGACACACGCCTCAAGCACACCCATTCCGCCCTGCCACCCCCCAACCCCCTCCCCTGCCAAGCAAGCAGTGCACCGGCACACGTGAGGAGGGCCCTCCCCGTCACCAGAGCTTGGAGTTGGAAGAAACTCGAGGTGAACGCGGGGGTCTGCCACCCAGTGGGCTGAGCTCTGGATGGGAAGGGGATGGGAGGCGAGCCAGCCAGCGTAAGGTTCTAGGCTCAGCAGCCGGGCCTAGCACGCAAGTGGTCTCCTACCGGACTGAGCTGTTGGGGGGAAGACAGCCAGTTGCGTCCTGGGCAGGGGGGTTCCCCCGGAGGACACAGGAGTCGAGAGGGAGGCGCCAGAGTCTGGAGTCACGGGAGGGAGTTGAGAGACTCAGGGAACGAGTGGAGTCTGGTCGAGCAAGAAAAGGCCAGAGAGCGGTCCCGAGCATCCTCCAGCAGGAATGAGGGCCCAAGGGGTTGTGCCACTCCTGGCGTGGCCAGAGTGGGGGTGTGTGGCGATGGGGCCTGGGTGGGCCCCGGCCCTCACAGAGGGGGTCGAGGCTGGGAGGAGGAATCCCCCAGCGAAGCTGAGCACCCAGGTGGGGCTGGAGCCCAGAACACCTGAGGGCCCTGTGCTGGAGCCTGAGTTCTGCGGCTCCAAAGGAGGACCTCCGCACCCGGGTATCCCAAGTCCCTGAAAATGTCCCGTCTCTGGACGGAGTGCCCCATTGGTCGAGGCCGTCCAGGGAGGCCAGCGCCTGGTGGCTCCCAGGCCAGGCTAGGGCCTGGCACGCTCGGCACGGTCTAGAATTGGCAAGCCAGCGAGAGCTCTACGAGGCCAGCCTGGAAGGCAGGTGGCAGGCTTTCCCGAAAACTCTGGCACTGCAGGGCCAATGGCCCTAGGTAGGCCCGCCTGACCAGGTGGCGGGACTTTGGTTGGCGAGGAATCCCCCTCTGAAGAGGGACCAGGCTCTTGGCTTGGACCAGGGGAGCGATGGGATGCAGCGAGGTTCTCACATCAGCCCCAGATCTGGCCCAGGGGTGCCCACCCCCACAGCCCCTCCTGCCAGGGTCCCCGCCCCTCCCCCTGCCTTCCAATGCAGCCGCCTGCCCTCCCCCTCCGGGAAGTGTGAGGAAGGAAGACTTCTCCTCCCACCCTGGCCCCTAGCGCTGGTAGTTGGGCTCCGACTTGCCGCCAGGGGGCGGCTTTGGCGCTCCTGTTTCTGCTTCTGTCTCTCGCACCGCTTTTGACGACGCGGGCGGGCGGAGATGAGAAAACAGCTGTCCAGGAGGCAAGAGAAGACGTTCTCTTCTGGCCCAGCCCCCAGCCAGCAGACTCCTCTCACGTCAGTGACCTCTTTCAAGCCCGTGGCCAGCTGGTGGCCTGTGGTGAGTGCATTCTGGAACCCTGCTCCCCCGCACCGCGTTTGTTTCCTTGGCAGCCGACACGCTCCCCGAAGTGCGTTCGGTGGCTTGGGGCAGGATGTGTAAGGGCCGCCCCCGTCCGGGCACTATGGCCGGCGGCGGCGGGGGGCAACTGCGAGTGGAGCCAAAGGCCCCCGCATCACAAATGGTTTCCCTCACCCCGCCCTCAGCCACGCCCCGTGCCCACCGTCTCCACGGCAACGAGGTGGGGCGGGGGCGGGGCGAGGCTCCTGGGGGCGGGCGGGAGGGGTGCCTCGCGTGCCAGTGCCAGGGAGGCGGTGGGCGCGGTGGCCCCGGCTGGCGGGGCGCTGGCGCCTCGCTCCCGCCCCCAGGCCCTGGCCAGACCCCCTGTGCCGATGAGCAGACCCACCCAAGATTTTGGAGTCCCTCTTCTACAGAGAGGAAAGGCCAAACGGTCCTTCTCTTTCGCTTCCCCATAGGCTTGAATGAGCATCTAGCCTCCCCATCTTAGGGAGGCTTTGAGCACGGCCCTCACACCTTCTAGAGAAGCTCTGAGCCCATTTGGTCTGCATTTGCCCTGAGTAGGCAAAGTTGATAGACTTTGCATTGTCCAACAGTTTCCTGGGACTGGAGTCGTTGCCATGGTTACCGAGGGCCGGGCTGCAGCCTCCTACCATCCCCCACCCACAAGTCTCCCGCCGCTGAGGTCATCTCTTCAGAGATAAAGAGCCTCCCACCCAGAGCCCACATCCCCCTAGGGAACTCTCAGCCTATCACACCTTCCCCTAGGACTGAGCCGGCCCTCCAGGTCCCCCAGCCCACCTCAGGGAGTTGCCAGGGTCCTGGAACAGCCTGGGCAACTTCCCAATGAGCCTCCGTTGATCTCGCGGCGCCAACCCCCGGTGTGCGGAGCTTCCCTCCGCACTTCTGAGGAACGCCCCCGGCTTCCAGACAAGTCCACGCTCTCAGAGACAACCCCGCAAGCCCACCGACTTTCTGCGCCAGTCCCAGCACCCCAGAATCCTCACCTCCCAGGATTCCCAATGACCCCATCAAGGTCCCACCTCCCAGAACCTTTCGACTTCCCAGAATCGGCCTGGGGACCCCTGCATCCCGCCAGGCACACCGAGACCGACCCTCCCCCACCCACAGTCCCATTCCCCGTTTCACAACCACCTCGCTGGTTCCTTCTCCAGGCGCGTGACTGACCCACTCCCCCCGCTCCTGGGGCATGGAGTTCGGGGCTAGGTGGGTTGCTTCTGGTGGCCCAAGTGGAGGCGCTCTCGCAAGGAAGGCCTGGCGTCCAGGCAGCTCGGTGCTCTCCGGGGCTGGGTAGTTGCAGGAGACTGGGCGCCGTGCCAAGACGCTCCCAGATCCGCTTGGGGCTCCTTCCCTTCTCCGCTCTTTCCCACCGGGGACTTCTGGGAAATGCGCGTGGAAAGCAGCGAACCTGTTTCTGTCTAATGTACGCGAGCCTTCCAAAGATGAGTGGGGTAAGACCCTGGACGCCCTGGAAGCTGCCCTGGCCCTGCACAAGTCCCTGAACCAGGCCCTTTTGCATCTGCATGCCCCGGGATCTGCCCACGCAGACCCCCACGTGTGGATCCCGCTCCTCCATGGCTCCCCACACGCAGACCTTCCTTGGGATGAAGCCTCCACCCTGAGACTTGACTCCCTTGGATTGTCCAGGGACATTCCTTGCGGTGCCTCGCTTCCTTTCCCACATCTGCCACCTTGGGACCTATGGCCTCCTGGCTTCTCTCCGGTAGAATTGTTCACTTCTCTGCTCTTCCTCAGCTCTGTGCCTTCCTGGAGAAGCATTTCCTAGATGAGGAGGTGAAACTGATCAACAAGAGGGGCGACCACATGACCAAGCTCGGCAGGCTTGCTGGCCCGCAGGCGGGGCGGGGCGATGTGGGGCGGGGCGGGGCGAGTCATCTCTTTGGAAGGCTCAGCCTCCAGCACCACTAGAGGTCTCTGGAGCCCAGAGGCCGTGGGCGTGGGGGAGGGCACCGTTCCCCCAGCGCGCGGGCTCCTGCCCGAGCCCCTCCAGCCAGGAGGCCTCTTGCTAACTGCCCTCGTGTAGCCCCCTAAGGAGCCCTGAGGCAAGGGTCAACCATAAAGCTCTAGGCAGCAGGTGCCGATGGTGTGTGTGTGCGTGTCTGGCGCCGGGACTCTAGAAGGGTTGAACCCTCCCCCCGTGGGTGGCGTGCTCTAGGCACTTCAGGCCCGAGCCATTTCTGACTCCAGGGAGGGTGGAGCTCAGTGGGTAGCAGGAAGCAGGCTGAGAGTTTTCCAGGGTAACAGCAAGCAGAAAGGGGTCCTGGGCACCTGGGAGTGACTATGGAAGTGAGCTCTGGAAAGCAAGCACAGGAGACTAGCTCTGAGGGCCGCTTCCCCCCTGCCCGCCCGCCCCTCGCCCGGGCTTGGAAGAGATGAGGCCCGTCTTGAACGCTAGGGTCTTCCCCAATGTCAAGCACACACTCGGTAGCAACCACTCCTGAGGAGCTGAGCAGCTGGGAGCTTAAGATGGCCGAGAAGTGCTGAGCTGGGGTTTTGGGTCTCGGTGGAGAAAGGAGAGGGGGAAAGTAGTGTTCCTATTCTCTACACGGGAACGGAAGAAGCTTGCAGCATCTCGGGGCAAGCCGGCAAACTGCTGTGTCAGCTCTGACCCCCATGCCTTTGGTTTCTGGGAGAAGAGGAATCGGGAAGTGGCTGCTAGGTGCCGTGGGCTCAGATCCATGCCCTCTTGCTCTCCGTACACAAGAGGATCTGGTTGCGGGGGTTCCTGTGTCTGGCACAAGGCCGATGACCCGGCACCCAAGACTCCTCACTCAGAGCTTCCTGTTCCCTTCCTTGGGGATGGTGTGCTCACACATGCACATGTGGCCTCGGGAGCCTAGAACCATGAGGGGAAAAGTGCTTGTCTTTCTTCTTTGCCCCTGAAAATAGAGCCATCTCAGCGGAGCCCCGGAGAGATGCGTCAAGCCAGTGCGCCGGACCTTGCTGCCGTGATGGAAATGGCCTCCATCTGTGCGGTAGCCACGTGTGAAGAAGGGCTACTGTGTGGAGCCTCCTTCATCACACAGCTCCTTCCCGCCCAAGAGAGCTTGAGCCGTGTGTTTGTCGCTTGCAAGTCCCAAGCAGGCAAACGAGGCCTCCCTTCCTTGAGAGAACACTGGCATTCCAGACAGCATTCCCAATCTCTCCAGGGCAGCAGGAGGAAAGGAGGCACTGGGAAGCCATGGGTCAGCAAGCGGGGGGAGGCTTGGAGGCTCTGAATCCAAGAGGAGGGAGGGGCCTGTGGAGAGGTCCACCAAACCCCCATGCCCCCATGTTGGACGACACCTGGACTCCTTCGATAGAGATGGATTTTTTTTCTGGCCATTTCTGGACACACGCCTCAAGCACACCCATTCCGCCCTGCCACCCCCCAACCCCCTCCCCTGCCAAGCAAGCAGTGCACCGGCACACGTGAGGAGGGCCCTCCCCGTCACCAGAGCTTGGAGTTGGAAGAAACTCGAGGTGAACGCGGGGGTCTGCCACCCAGTGGGCTGAGCTCTGGATGGGAAGGGGATGGGAGGCGAGCCAGCCAGCGTAAGGTTCTAGGCTCAGCAGCCGGGCCTAGCACGCAAGTGGTCTCCTACCGGACTGAGCTGTTGGGGGGAAGACAGCCAGTTGCGTCCTGGGCAGGGGGGTTCCCCCGGAGGACACAGGAGTCGAGAGGGAGGCGCCAGAGTCTGGAGTCACGGGAGGGAGTTGAGAGACTCAGGGAACGAGTGGAGTCTGGTCGAGCAAGAAAAGGCCAGAGAGCGGTCCCGAGCATCCTCCAGCAGGAATGAGGGCCCAAGGGGTTGTGCCACTCCTGGCGTGGCCAGAGTGGGGGTGTGTGGCGATGGGGCCTGGGTGGGCCCCGGCCCTCACAGAGGGGGTCGATGCTGGGAGGAGGAATCCCCCAGCGAAGCTGAGCACCCAGGTGGGGCTGGAGCCCAGAACACCTGAGGGCCCTGTGCTGGAGCCTGAGTTCTGCGGCTCCAAAGGAGGACCTCCGCACCCGGGTATCCCAAGTCCCTGAAAATGTCCCGTCTCTGGACGGAGTGCCCCATTGGTCGAGGCCGTCCAGGGAGGCCAGCGCCTGGTGGCTCCCAGGCCAGGCTAGGGCCTGGCACGCTCGGCACGGTCTAGAATTGGCAAGCCAGCGAGAGCTCTACGAGGCCAGCCTGGAAGGCAGCTGGCAGGCTTTCCCGAAACCTCTGGCACTGCAGGGCCAATGGCCCTAGGTAGGCCCGCCTGACCAGGTGGCGGGACTTTGGTTGGCGAGGAATCCCCCTCTGAAGAGGGACCAGGCTCTTGGCTTGGACCAGGGGAGCGATGGGATGCAGCGAGGTTCTCACATCAGCCCCAGATCTGGCCCAGGGGTGCCCACCCCCACAGCCCCTCCTGCCAGGGTCCCCGCCCCTCCCCCTGCCTTCCAATGCAGCCGCCTGCCCTCCCCCTCCGGGAAGTGTGAGGAAGGAAGACTTCTCCTCCCACCCTGGCCCCTAGCGCTGGTAGTTGGGCTCCGACTTGCCGCCAGGGGGCGGCTTTGGCGCTCCTGTTTCTGCTTCTGTCTCTCGCACCGCTTTTGACGACGCGGGCGGGCGGAGATGAGAAAACAGCTGTCCAGGAGGCAAGAGAAGACGTTCTCTTCTAGCCCAGCCCCCAGCCAGCAGACTCCTCTCACGTCAGTGACCTCTTTCAAGCCCGTGGCCAGCTGGTGGCCTGTGGTGAGTGCATTCTGGAACCCTGCTCCCCCGCACCGCGTTTGTTTCCTTGGCAGCCGACACGCTCCCCGAAGTGCGTTCGGTGGCTTGGGGCAGGATGTGTAAGGGCCGCCCCCGTCCGGGCACTATGGCCGGCGGCGGCGGGGGGCAACTGCGAGTGGAGCCAAAGGCCCCCGCATCACAAATGGTTTCCCTCACCCCGCCCTCAGCCACGCCCCGTGCCCACCGTCTCCACGGCAACGAGGTGGGGCGGGGGCGGGGCGAGGCTCCTGGGGGCGGGCGGGAGGGGTGCCTCGCGTGCCAGTGCCAGGGAGGCGGTGGGCGCGGTGGCCCCGGCTGGCGGGGCGCTGGCGCCTCGCTCCCGCCCCCAGGCCCTGGCCAGACCCCCTGTGCCGATGAGCAGACCCACCCAAGATTTTGGAGTCCCTCTTCTACAGAGAGGAAAGGCCAAACGGTCCTTCTCTTTCGCTTCCCCATAGGCTTGAATGAGCATCTAGCCTCCCCATCTTAGGGAGGCTTTGAGCACGGCCCTCACACCTTCTAGAGAAGCTCTGAGCCCATTTGGTCTGCATTTGCCCTGAGTAGGCAAAGTTGATAGACTTTGCATTGTCCAACGGTTTCCTGGGACTGGAGTCGTTGCCATGGTTACCGAGGGCCGGGCTGCAGCCTCCTACCATCCCCCACCCACAAGTCTCCCGCCGCTGAGGTCATCTCTTCAGAGATAAAGAGCCTCCCACCCAGAGCCCACATCCCCCTCGGGAACTCTCAGCCTATCACACCTTCCCCTAGGACTGAGCCGGCCCTCCAGGTCCCCCACCCCACCTCAGGGAGTTGCCAGGGTCCTGGAACAGCCTGGGCAACTTCCCAATGAGCCTCCGTTGATCTCGCGGCGCCAACCCCCGGTGTGCGGAGCTTCCCTCCGCACTTCTGAGGAACGCCCCCGGCTTCCAGACAAGTCCACGCTCTCAGAGACAACCCCGCAAGCCCACCGACTTTCTGCGCCAGCCCCGGCACCCCAGAATCCTCACCTCCCAGGATTCCCAATGTCCCCATCAAGGTCCCACCTCCCAGAACCTTTCGACTTCCCAGAATCGGCCTGGGGACCCCTGCATCCCGCCAGGCACACCGAGACCGACCCTCCCCCACCCACAGTCCCATTCCCCGTTTCACAACCACCTCGCTGGTTCCTTCTCCAGGCGCGTGACTGACCCACTCCCCCCGCTCCTGGGGCATGGAGTTCGGGGCTAGGTGGGTTGCTTCTGGTGGCCCAAGTGGAGGCGCTCTCGCAAGGAAGGCCTGGCGTCCAGGCAGCTCGGTGCTCTCCGGGGCTGGGTAGTTGCAGGAGACTGGGCGCCGTGCCAAGACGCTCCCAGATCCGCTTGGGGCTCCTTCCCTTCTCCGCTCTTTCCCACCGGGGACTTCTGGGAAATGCGCGTGGAAAGCAGCGAACCTGTTTCTGTCTAATGTACGCGAGCCTTCCAAAGATGAGTGGGGTAAGACCCTGGACGCCCTGGAAGCTGCCCTGGCCCTGCACAAGTCCCTGAACCAGGCCCTTTTGCATCTGCATGCCCCGGGATCTGCCCACGCAGACCCCCACGTGTGGATCCCGCTCCTCCATGGCTCCCCACACGCAGACCTTCCTTGGGATGAAGCCTCCACCCTGAGACTTGACTCCCTTGGATTGTCCAGGGACATTCCTTGCCGTGCCTCGCTTCCCACATCTGCCACCTTGGGACCTATGGCCTCCTGGCTTCTCTCCGGTAGAATTGTTCACTTCTCTGCTCTTCCTCAGCTCTGTGCCTTCCTGGAGAAGCATTTCCTAGATGAGGAGGTGAAACTGATCAACAAGAGGGGCGACCACCTGACCAAGCTCGGCAGGCTTGCTGGCCCGCAGGCGGGGCGGGGCGATGTGGGGCGGGGCGGGGCGAGTCATCTCTTTGGAAGGCTCAGCCTCCAGCACCACTAGGGGTCTCTGGAGCCCAGAGGCCGTGGGCGTGGGGGAGGGCACCGTTCCCCCAGCGCGCGGGCTCCTGCCCGAGCCCCTCCAGCCAGGAGGCCTCTTGCTAACTGCCCTCGTGTAGCCCCCTAAGGAGCCCTGAGGCAAGGGTCAACCATAAAGCTCTAGGCAGCAGGTGCCGATGGTGTGTGTGTGCGTGTCTGGCGCCGGGACTCTAGAAGGGTTGAACCCTCCCCCCGTGGGTGGCGTGCTCTAGGCACTTCAGGCCCGAGCCATTTCTGACTCCAGGGAGGGTGGAGCTCAGTGGGTAGCAGGAAGCAGGCTGAGAGTTTTCCAGGGTAACAGCAAGCAGAAAGGGGTCCTGGGCACCTGGGAGTGACTATGGAAGTGAGCTCTGGAAAGCAAGCACAGGAGACTAGCTCTGAGGGCCGCTTCCCCCCTGCCCGCCCGCCCCTCGCCCGGGCTTGGAAGAGATGAGGCCCGTCTTGAACGCTAGGGTCTTCCCCAATGTCAAGCACACACTCGGTAGCAACCACTCCTGAGGAGCTGAGCAGCTGGGAGCTTAAGATGGACGAGAAGTGCTGAGCTGGGGTTTTGGGTCTCGGTGGAGAAAGGAGAGGGGGAAAGTAGTGTTCCTATTCTCTACAGGGGAACGGAAGAAGCTTGCAGCATCTCGGGGCAAGCCGGCAAACTGCTGTGTCAGCTCTGACCCCCATGCCTTTGGTTTCTGGGAGAAGAGGAATCGGGAAGTGGCTGCTAGGTGCCGTGGGCTCAGATCCATGCCCTCTTGCTCTCCGTACACAACAGGATCTGTTTGCGGGGGTTCCTGTGTCTGGCACAAGGCCGATGACCCGGCACCCAAGACTCCTCACTCAGAGCTTCCTGTTCCCTTCCTTGGGGATGGTGTGCTCACACATGCACATGTGGCCTCGGGAGCCTAGAACCATGAGGGGAAAAGTGCTTGTCTTTCTTCTTTGCCCCTGAAAATAGAGCCATCTCAGCGGAGCCCCGGAGAGATGCGTCAAGCCAGTGCGCCGGACCTTGCTGCCGTGATGGAAATGGCCTCCATCTGTGCTGTAGCCACGTGTGAAGAAGGGCTACTGTGTGGAGCCTCCTTCATCACACAGCTCCTTCCCGCCCAAGAGAGCTTGAGCCGTGTGTTTGTCGCTTGCAAGTCCCAAGCAGGCAAACGAGGCCTCCCTTCCTTGAGAGAACACTGGCATTCCAGACAGCATTCCCAATCTCTCCAGGGCAGCAGGAGGAAAGGAGGCACTGGGAAGCCATGGGTCAGCAAGCGGGGGGAGGCTTGGAGGCTCTGAATCCAAGAGGAGGGAGGGGCCTGTGGAGAGGTCCACCAAGCCCCCATGCCCCCATGTTGGACGACACCTGGACTCCTTCGATAGAGATGGATTTTTTTTCTGGCCATTTCTGGACACACGCCTCAAGCACACCCATTCCGCCCTGCCACCCCCCAACCCCCTCCCCTGCCAAGCAAGCAGTGCACCGGCACACGTGAGGAGGGCCCTCCCCGTCACCAGAGCTTGGAGTTGGAAGAAACTCGAGGTGAACGCGGGGGTCTGCCACCCAGTGGGCTGAGCTCTGGATGGGAAGGGGATGGGAGGCGAGCCAGCCAGCGTAAGGTTCTAGGCTCAGCAGCCGGGCCTAGCACGCAAGTGGTCTCCTACCGGACTGAGCTGTTGGGGGGAAGACAGCCAGTTGCGTCCTGGGCAGGGGGGTTCCCCCGGAGGACACAGGAGTCGAGAGGGAGGCGCCAGAGTCTGGAGTCACGGGAGGGAGTTGAGAGACTCAGGGAACGAGTGGAGTCTGGTCGAGCAAGAAAAGGCCAGAGAGCGGTCCCGAGCCTCCTCCAGCAGGAATGAGGGCCCAAGGGGTTGTGCCACTCCTGGCGTGGCCAGAGTGGGGGTGTGTGGCGATGGGGCCTGGGTGGGCCCCGGCCCTCACAGAGGGGGTCGATGCTGGGAGGAGGAATCCCCCAGCGAAGCTGAGCACCCAGGTGGGGCTGGAGCCCAGAACACCTGAGGGCCCTGTGCTGGAGCCTGAGTTCTGCGGCTCCAAAGGAGGACCTCCGCACCCGGGTATCCCAAGTCCCTGAAAATGTCCCGTCTCTGGACGGAGTGCCCCATTGGTCGAGGCCGTCCAGGGAGGCCAGCGCCTGGTGGCTCCCAGGCCAGGCTAGGGCCTGGCACGCTCGGCACGGTCTAGAATTGGCAAGCCAGCGAGAGCTCTACGAGGCCAGCCTGGAAGGCAGCTGGCAGGCTTTCCCGAAACCTCTGGCACTGCAGGGCCAATGGCCCTAGGTAGGCCCGCCTGACCAGGTGGCGGGACTTTGGTTGGCGAGGAATCCCCCTCTGAAGAGGGACCAGGCTCTTGGCTTGGACCAGGGGAGCGATGGGATGCAGCGAGGTTCTCACATCAGCCCCAGATCTGGCCCAGGGGTGCCCACCCCCACAGCCCCTCCTGCCAGGGTCCCCGCCCCTCCCCCTGCCTTCCAATGCAGCCGCCTGCCCTCCCCCTCCGGGAAGTGTGAGGAAGGAAGACTTCTCCTCCCACCCTGGCCCCTAGCGCTGGTAGTTGGGCTCCGACTTGCCGCCAGGGGGCGGCTTTGGCGCTCCTGTTTCTGCTTCTGTCTCTCGCACCGCTTTTGACGACGCGGGCGGGCGGAGATGAGAAAACAGCTGTCCAGGAGGCAAGAGAAGACGTTCTCTTCTAGCCCAGCCCCCAGCCAGCAGACTCCTCTCACGTCAGTGACCTCTTTCAAGCCCGTGGCCAGCTGGTGGCCTGTGGTGAGTGCATTCTGGAACCCTGCTCCCCCGCACCGCGTTTGTTTCCTTGGCAGCCGACACGCTCCCCGAAGTGCGTTCGGTGGCTTGGGGCAGGATGTGTAAGGGCCGCCCCCGTCCGGGCACTATGGCCGGCGGCGGCGGGGGGCAACTGCGAGTGGAGCCAAAGGCCCCCGCATCACAAATGGTTTCCCTCACCCCGCCCTCAGCCACGCCCCGGGCCCACCGTCTCCACGGCAACGAGGTGGGGCGGGGGCGGGGCGAGGCTCCTGGGGGCGGGCGGGAGGGGTGCCTCGCGTGCCAGTGCCAGGGAGGCGGTGGGCGCGGTGGCCCCGGCTGGCGGGGCGCTGGCGCCTCGCTCCCGCCCCCAGGCCCTGGCCAGACCCCCTGTGCCGATGAGCAGACCCACCCAAGATTTTGGAGTCCCTCTTCTACAGAGAGGAAAGGCCAAACGGTCCTTCTCTTTCGCTTCCCCATAGGCTTGAATGAGCATCTAGCCTCCCCATCTTAGGGAGGCTTTGAGCACGGCCCTCACACCTTCTAGAGAAGCTCTGAGCCCATTTGGTCTGCATTTGCCCTGAGTAGGCAAAGTTGATAGACTTTGCATTGTCCAACGGTTTCCTGGGACTGGAGTCGTTGCCATGGTTACCGAGGGCCGGGCTGCAGCCTCCTACCATCCCCCACCCACAAGTCTCCCGCCGCTGAGGTCATCTCTTCAGAGATAAAGAGCCTCCCACCCAGAGCCCACATCCCCCTCGGGAACTCTCAGCCTATCACACCTTCCCCTAGGACTGAGCCGGCCCTCCAGGTCCCCCACCCCACCTCAGGGAGTTGCCAGGGTCCTGGAACAGCCTGGGCAACTTCCCAATGAGCCTCCGTTGATCTCGCGGCGCCAACCCCCGGTGTGCGGAGCTTCCCTCCGCACTTCTGAGGAACGCCCCCGGCTTCCAGACAAGTCCACGCTCTCAGAGACAACCCCGCAAGCCCACCGACTTTCTGCGCCAGCCCCGGCACCCCAGAATCCTCACCTCCCAGGATTCCCAATGTCCCCATCAAGGTCCCACCTCCCAGAACCTTTCGACTTCCCAGAATCCGCCTGGGGACCCCTGCATCCCGCCAGGCACACCGAGACCGACCCTCCCCCACCCACAGTCCCATTCCCCGTTTCACAACCACCTCGCTGGTTCCTTCTCCAGGCGCGTGACTGACCCACTCCCCCCGCTCCTGGGGCATGGAGTTCGGGGCTAGGTGGGTTGCTTCTGGTGGCCCAAGTGGAGGCGCTCTCGCAAGGAAGGCCTGGCGTCCAGGCAGCTCGGTGCTCTCCGGGGCTGGGTAGTTGCAGGAGACTGGGCGCCGTGCCAAGACGCTCCCAGATCCGCTTGGGGCTCCTTCCCTTCTCCGCTCTTTCCCACCGGGGACTTCTGGGAAATGCGCGTGGAAAGCAGCGAACCTGTTTCTGTCTAATGTACGCGAGCCTTCCAAAGATGAGTGGGGTAAGACCCTGGACGCCCTGGAAGCTGCCCTGGCCCTGCACAAGTCCCTGAACCAGGCCCTTTTGCATCTGCATGCCCCGGGATCTGCCCACGCAGACCCCCACGTGTGGATCCCGCTCCTCCATGGCTCCCCACACGCAGACCTTCCTTGGGATGAAGCCTCCACCCTGAGACTTGACTCCCTTGGATTGTCCAGGGACATTCCTTGCCGTGCCTCGCTTCCTTTCCCACATCTGCCACCTTGGGACCTATGGCCTCCTGGCTTCTCTCCGGTAGAATTGTTCACTTCTCTGCTCTTCCTCAGCTCTGTGCCTTCCTGGAGAAGCATTTCCTAGATGAGGAGGTGAAACTGATCAACAAGAGGGGCGACCACATGACCAAGCTCGGCAGGCTTGCTGGCCCGCAGGCGGGGCGGGGCGATGTGGGGCGGGGCGGGGCGAGTCATCTCTTTGGAAGGCTCAGCCTCCAGCACCACTAGGGGTCTCTGGAGCCCAGAGGCCGTGGGCGTGGGGGAGGGCACCGTTCCCCCAGCGCGCGGGCTCCTGCCCGAGCCCCTCCAGCCAGGAGGCCTCTTGCTAACTGCCCTCGTGTAGCCCCCTAAGGAGCCCTGAGGCAAGGGTCAACCATAAAGCTCTAGGCAGCAGGTGCCGATGGTGTGTGTGTGCGTGTCTGGCGCCGGGACTCTAGAAGGGTTGAACCCTCCCCCTGTGGGTGGCGTGCTCTAGGCACTTCAGGCCCGAGCCATTTCGGACTCCAGGGAGGGTGGAGCTCAGTGGGTAGCAGGAAGCAGGCTGAGAGTTTTCCAGGGTAACAGCAAGCACAAAGGGGTCCTGGGCACCTGGGAGTGACTATGGAAGTGAGCTCTGGAAAGCAAGCACAGGAGACTAGCTCTGAGGGCCGCTTCCCCCCTGCCCGCCCGCCCCTCGCCCGGGCTTGGAAGAGATGAGGCCCGTCTTGAACGCTAGGGTCTTCCCCAATGTCAAGCACACACTCGGTAGCAACCACTCCTGAGGAGCTGAGCAGCTGGGAGCTTAAGATGGACGAGAAGTGCTGAGCTGGGGTTTTGGGTCTCGGTGGAGAAAGGAGAGGGGGAAAGTAGTGTTCCTATTCTCTACACGGGAACGGAAGAAGCTTGCAGCATCTCGGGGCAAGCCGGCAAACTGCTGTGTCAGCTCTGACCCCCATGCCTTTGGTTTCTGGGAGAAGAGGAATCGGGAAGTGGCTGCTAGGTGCCGTGGGCTCAGATCCATGCCCTCTTGCTCTCCGTACACAAGAGGATCTGGTTGCGGGGGTTCCTGTGTCTGGCACAAGGCCGATGACCCGGCACCCAAGACTCCTCACTCAGAGCTTCCTGTTCCCTTCCTTGGGGATGGTGTGCTCACACATGCACATGTGGCCTCGGGAGCCTAGAACCATGAGGGGAAAAGTGCTTGTCTTTCTTCTTTGCCCCTGAAAATAGAGCCATCTCAGCGGAGCCCCGGAGAGATGCGTCAAGCCAGTGCGCCGGACCTTGCTGCCGTGATGGAAATGGCCTCCATCTGTGCGGTAGCCACGTGTGAAGAAGGGCTACTGTGTGGAGCCTCCTTCATCACACAGCTCCTTCCCGCCCAAGAGAGCTTGAGCCGTGTGTTTGTCGCTTGCAAGTCCCAAGCAGGCAAACGAGGCCTCCCTTCCTTGAGAGAACACTGGCATTCCAGACAGCATTCCCAATCTCTCCAGGGCAGCAGGAGGAAAGGAGGCACTGGGAAGCCATGGGTCAGCAAGCGGGGGGAGGCTTGGAGGCTCTGAATCCAAGAGGAGGGAGGGGCCTGTGGAGAGGTCCACCAAGCCCCCATGCCCCCATGTTGGACGACACCTGGACTCCTTCGATAGAGATGGATTTTTTTTCTGGCCATTTCTGGACACACGCCTCAAGCACACCCATTCCGCCCTGCCACCCCCCAACCCCCTCCCCTGCCAAGCAAGCAGTGCACCGGCACACGTGAGGAGGGCCCTCCCCGTCACCAGAGCTTGGAGTTGGAAGAAACTCGAGGTGAACGCGGGGGTCTGCCACCCAGTGGGCTGAGCTCTGGATGGGAAGGGGATGGGAGGCGAGCCAGCCAGCGTAAGGTTCTAGGCTCAGCAGCCGGGCCTAGCACGCAAGTGGTCTCCTACCGGACTGAGCTGTTGGGGGGAAGACAGCCAGTTGCGTCCTGGGCAGGGGGGTTCCCCCGGAGGACACAGGAGTCGAGAGGGAGGCGCCAGAGTCTGGAGTCACGGGAGGGAGTTGAGAGACTCAGGGAACGAGTGGAGTCTGGTCGAGCAAGAAAAGGCCAGAGAGCGGTCCCGAGCATCCTCCAGCAGGAATGAGGGCCCAAGGGGTTGTGCCACTCCTGGCGTGGCCAGAGTGGGGGTGTGTGGCGATGGGGCCTGGGTGGGCCCCGGCCCTCACAGAGGGGGTCGAGGCTGGGAGGAGGAATCCCCCAGCGAAGCTGAGCACCCAGGTGGGGCTGGAGCCCAGAACACCTGAGGGCCCTGTGCTGGAGCCTGAGTTCTGCGGCTCCAAAGGAGGACCTCCGCACCCGGGTATCCCAAGTCCCTGAAAATGTCCCGTCTCTGGACGGAGTGCCCCATTGGTCGAGGCCGTCCAGGGAGGCCAGCGCCTGGTGGCTCCCAGGCCAGGCTAGGGCCTGGCACGCTCGGCACGGTCTAGAATTGGCAAGCCAGCGAGAGCTCGACGAGGCCAGCCTGGAAGGCAGCTGGCAGGCTTTCCCGAAACCTCTGGCACTGCAGGGCCAATGGCCCTAGGTAGGCCCGCCTGACCAGGTGGCGGGACTTTGGTTGGCGAGGAATCCCCCTCTGAAGAGGGACCAGGCTCTTGGCTTGGACCAGGGGAGCGATGGGATGCAGCGAGGTTCTCACATCAGCCCCAGATCTGGCCCAGGGGTGCCCACCCCCACAGCCCCTCCTGCCAGGGTCCCCGCCCCTCCCCCTGCCTTCCAATGCAGCCGCCTGCCCTCCCCCTCCGGGAAGTGTGAGGAAGGAAGACTTCTCCTCCCACCCTGGCCCCTAGCGCTGGTAGTTGGGCTCCGACTTGCCGCCAGGGGGCGGCTTTGGCGCTCCTGTTTCTGCTTCTGTCTCTCGCACCGCTTTTGACGACGCGGGCGGGCGGAGATGAGAAAACAGCTGTCCAGGAGGCAAGAGAAGACGTTCTCTTCTAGCCCAGCCCCCAGCCAGCAGACTCCTCTCACGTCAGTGACCTCTTTCAAGCCCGTGGCCAGCTGGTGGCCTGTGGTGAGTGCATTCTGGAACCCTGCTCCCCCGCACCGCGTTTGTTTCCTTGGCAGCCGACACGCTCCCCGAAGTGCGTTCGGTGGCTTGGGGCAGGATGTGTAAGGGCCGCCCCCGTCCGGGCACTATGGCCGGCGGCGGCGGGGGGCAACTGCGAGTGGAGCCAAAGGCCCCCGCATCACAAATGGTTTCCCTCACCCCGCCCTCAGCCACGCCCCGTGCCCACCGTCTCCACGGCAACGAGGTGGGGCGGGGGCGGGGCGAGGCTCCTGGGGGCGGGCGGGAGGGGTGCCTCGCGTGCCAGTGCCAGGGAGGCGGTGGGCGCGGTGGCCCCGGCTGGCGGGGCGCTGGCGCCTCGCTCCCGCCCCCAGGCCCTGGCCAGACCCCCTGTGCCGATGAGCAGACCCACCCAAGATTTTGGAGTCCCTCTTCTACAGAGAGGAAAGGCCAAACGGTCCTTCTCTTTCGCTTCCCCATAGGCTTGAATGAGCATCTAGCCTCCCCATCTTAGGGAGGCTTTGAGCACGGCCCTCACACCTTCTAGAGAAGCTCTGAGCCCATTTGGTCTGCATTTGCCCTGAGTAGGCAAAGTTGACAGACTTTGCATTGTCCAACGGTTTCCTGGGACTGGAGTCGTTGCCATGGTTACCGAGGGCCGGGCTGCAGCCTCCTACCATCCCCCACCCACAAGTCTCCCGCCGCCCACATCCCCCTAGGGAACTCTCAGCCTATCACACCTTCCCCTAGGACTGAGCCGGCCCTCCAGGTCCCCCAGCCCACCTCAGGGAGTTGCCAGGGTCCTGGAACAGCCTGGGCAACTTCCCAATGAGCCTCCGTTGATCTCGCGGCGCCAACCCCCGGTGTGCGGAGCTTCCCTCCGCACTTCTGAGGAACGCCCCCGGCTTCCAGACAAGTCCACGCTCTCAGAGACAACCCCGCAAGCCCACCGACTTTCTGCGCCAGCCCCGGCACCCCAGAATCCTCACCTCCCAGGATTCCCAATGTCCCCATCAAGGTCCCACCTCCCAGAACCTTTCGACTTCCCAGAATCCGCCTGGGGACCCCTGCATCCCGCCAGGCACACCGAGACCGACCCTCCCCCACCCACAGTCCCATTCCCCGTTTCACAACCACCTCGCTGGTTCCTTCTCCAGGCGCGTGACTGACCCACTCCCCCCGCTCCTGGGGCATGGAGTTCGGGGCTAGGTGGGTTGCTTCTGGTGGCCCAAGTGGAGGCGCTCTCGCAAGGAAGGCCTGGCGTCCAGGCAGCTCGGTGCTCTCCGGGGCTGGGTAGTTGCAGGAGACTGGGCGCCGTGCCAAGACGCTCCCAGATCCGCTTGGGGCTCCTTCCCTTCTCCGCTCTTTCCCACCGGGGACTTCTGGGAAATGCGCGTGGAAAGCAGCGAACCTGTTTCTGTCTAATGTACGCGAGCCTTCCAAAGATGAGTGGGGTAAGACCCTGGACGCCCTGGAAGCTGCCCTGGCCCTGCACAAGTCCCTGAACCAGGCCCTTTTGCATCTGCATGCCCCGGGATCTGCCCACGCAGACCCCCACGTGTGGATCCCGCTCCTCCATGGCTCCCCACACGCAGACCTTCCTTGGGATGAAGCCTCCACCCTGAGACTTGACTCCCTTGGATTGTCCAGGGACATTCCTTGCCGTGCCTCGCTTCCCACATCTGCCACCTTGGGACCTATGGCCTCCTGGCTTCTCTCCGGTAGAATTGTTCACTTCTCTGCTCTTTCTCAGCTCTGTGCCTTCCTGGAGAAGCATTTCCTAGATGAGGAGGTGAAACTGATCAACAAGAGGGGCGACCACATGACCAAGCTCGGCAGGCTTGCTGGCCCGCAGGCGGGGCGGGGCGATGTGGGGCGGGGCGGGGCGAGTCATCTCTTTGGAAGGCTCAGCCTCCAGCACCACTAGGGGTCTCTGGAGCCCAGAGGCCGTGGGCGTGGGGGAGGGCACCGTTCCCCCAGCGCGCGGGCTCCTGCCCGAGCCCCTCCAGCCAGGAGGCCTCTTGCTAACTGCCCTCGTGTAGCCCCCTAAGGAGGCCTGAGGCAAGGGTCAACCATAAAGCTCTAGGCAGCAGGTGCCGATGGTGTGTGTGTGCGTGTCTGGCGCCGGGACTCTAGAAGGGTTGAACCCTCCCCCCGTGGGTGGCGTGCTCTAGGCACTTCAGGCCCAAGCCATTTCTGACTCCAGGGAGGGTGGAGCTCAGTGGGTAGCAGGAAGCAGGCTGAGAGTTTTCCAGGGTAACAGCAAGCAGAAAGGGGTCCTGGGCACCTGGGAGTGACTATGGAAGTGAGCTCTGGAAAGCAAGCACAGGAGACTAGCTCTGAGGGCCGCTTCCCCCCTGCCCGCCCGCCCCTCGCCCGGGCTTGGAAGAGATGAGGCCCGTCTTGAACGCTAGGGTCTTCCCCAATGTCAAGCACACACTCGGTAGCAACCACTCCTGAGGAGCTGAGCAGCTGGGAGCTTAAGATGGCCGAGAAGTGCTGAGCTGGGGTTTTGGGTCTCGGTGGAGAAAGGAGAGGGGGAAAGTAGTGTTCCTATTCTCTACACGGGAACGGAAGAAGCTTGCAGCATCTCGGGGCAAGCCGGCAAACTGCTGTGTCAGCTCTGACCCCCATGCCTTTGGTTTCTGGGAGAAGAGGAATCGGGAAGTGGCTGCTAGGTGCCGTGGGCTCAGATCCATGCCCTCTTGCTCTCCGTACACAACAGGACCTGGTTGCGGGGGTTCCTGTGTCTGGCACAAGGCCGATGACCCGGCACCCAAGACTCCTCACTCAGAGCTTCCTGTTCCCTTCCTTGGGGATGGTGTGCTCACACATGCACATGTGGCCTCGGGAGCCTAGAACCATGAGGGGAAAAGTGCTTGTCTTTCTTCTTTGCCCCTGAAAATAGAGCCATCTCAGCGGAGCCCCGGAGAGATGCGTCAAGCCAGTGCGCCGGACCTTGCTGCCGTGATGGAAATGGCCTCCATCTGTGCGGTAGCCACGTGTGAAGAAGGGCTACTGTGTGGAGCCTCCTTCATCACACAGCTCCTTCCCGCCCAAGAGAGCTTGAGCCGTGTGTTTGTCGCTTGCAAGTCCCAAGCAGGCAAACGAGGCCTCCCTTCCTTGAGAGAACACTGGCATTCCAGACAGCATTCCCAATCTCTCCAGGGCAGCAGGAGGAAAGGAGGCACTGGGAAGCCATGGGTCAGCAAGCGGGGGGATGCTTGGAGGCTCTGAATCCAAGAGGAGGGAGGGGCCTGTGGAGAGGTCCACCAAGCCCCCATGCCCCCATGTTGGACGACACCTGGACTCCTTCGATAGAGATGGATTTTTTTTCTGGCCATTTCTGGACACACGCCTCAAGCACACCCATTCCGCCCTGCCACCCCCCAACCCCCTCCCCTGCCAAGCAAGCAGTGCACCGGCACACGTGAGGAGGGCCCTCCCCGTCACCAGAGCTTGGAGTTGGAAGAAACTCGAGGTGAACGCGGGGGTCTGCCACCCAGTGGGCTGAGCTCTGGATGGGAAGGGGATGGGAGGCGAGCCAGCCAGCGTAAGGTTCTAGGCTCAGCAGCCGGGCCTAGCACGCAAGTGGTCTCCTACCGGACTGAGCTGTTGGGGGGAAGACAGCCAGTTGCGTCCTGGGCAGGGGGGTTCCCCCGGAGGACACAGGAGTCGAGAGGGAGGCGCCAGAGTCTGGAGTCACGGGAGGGAGTTGAGAGACTCAGGGAACGAGTGGAGTCTGGTCGAGCAAGAAAAGGCCAGAGAGCGGTCCCGAGCATCCTCCAGCAGGAATGAGGGCCCAAGGGGTTGTGCCACTCCTGGCGTGGCCAGAGTGGGGGTGTGTGGCGATGGGGCCTGGGTGGGCCCCGGCCCTCACAGAGGGGGTCGAGGCTGGGAGGAGGAATCCCCCAGCGAAGCTGAGCACCCAGGTGGGGCTGGAGCCCAGAACACCTGAGGGCCCTGTGCTGGAGCCTGAGTTCTGCGGCTCCAAAGGAGGACCTCCGCACCCGGGTATCCCAAGTCCCTGAAAATGTCCCGTCTCTGGACGGAGTGCCCCATTGGTCGAGGCCGTCCAGGGAGGCCAGCGCCTGGTGGCTCCCAGGCCAGGCTAGGGCCTGGCACGCTCGGCACGGTCTAGAATTGGCAAGCCAGCGAGAGCTCTACGAGGCCAGCCTGGAAGGCAGCTGGCAGGCTTTCCCGAAACCTCTGGCACTGCAGGGCCAATGGCCCTAGGTAGGCCCGCCTGACCAGGTGGCGGGACTTTGGTTGGCGAGGAATCCCCCTCTGAAGAGGGACCAGGCTCTTGGCTTGGACCAGGGGAGCGATGGGATGCAGCGAGGTTCTCACATCAGCCCCAGATCTGGCCCAGGGGTGCCCACCCCCACAGCCCCTCCTGCCAGGGTCCCCGCCCCTCCCCCTGCCTTCCAATGCAGCCGCCTGCCCTCCCCCTCCGGGAAGTGTGAGGAAGGAAGACTTCTCCTCCCACCCTGGCCCCTAGCGCTGGTAGTTGGGCTCCGACTTGCCGCCAGGGGGCGGCTTTGGCGCTCCTGTTTCTGCTTCTGTCTCTCGCACCGCTTTTGACGACGCGGGCGGGCGGAGATGAGAAAACAGCTGTCCAGGAGGCAAGAGAAGACGTTCTCTTCTAGCCCAGCCCCCAGCCAGCAGACTCCTCTCACGTCAGTGACCTCTTTCAAGCCCGTGGCCAGCTGGTGGCCTGTGGTGAGTGCATTCTGGAACCCTGCTCCCCCGCACCGCGTTTGTTTCCTTGGCAGCCGACACGCTCCCCGAAGTGCGTTCGGTGGCTTGGGGCAGGATGTGTAAGGGCCGCCCCCGTCCGGGCACTATGGCCGGCGGCGGCGGGGGGCAACTGCGAGTGGAGCCAAAGGCCCCCGCATCACAAATGGTTTCCCTCACCCCGCCCTCAGCCACGCCCCGTGCCCACCGTCTCCACGGCAACGAGGTGGGGCGGGGGCGGGGCGAGGCTCCTGGGGGCGGGCGGGAGGGGTGCCTCGCGTGCCAGTGCCAGGGAGGCGGTGGGCGCGGTGGCCCCGGCTGGCGGGGCGCTGGCGCCTCGCTCCCGCCCCCAGGCCCTGGCCAGACCCCCTGTGCCGATGAGCAGACCCACCCAAGACTTTGGAGTCCCTCTTCTACAGAGAGGAAAGGCCAAACGGTCCTTCTCTTTCGCTTCCCCATAGGCTTGAATGAGCATCTAGCCTCCCCATCTTAGGGAGGCTTTGAGCACGGCCCTCACACCTTCTAGAGAAGCTCTGAGCCCATTTGGTCTGCATTTGCCCTGAGTAGGCAAAGTTGATAGACTTTGCATTGTCCAATGGTTTCTTGGGACTGGAGTCGTTGCCATGGTTACCGAGGGCCGGGCTGCAGCCTCCTACCATCCCCCACCCACAAGTCTCCCGCCGCCCACATCCCCCTAGGGAACTCTCAGCCTATCACACCTTCCCCTAGGACTGAGCCGGCCCTCCAGGTCCCCCAGCCCACCTCAGGGAGTTGCCAGGGTCCTGGAACAGCCTGGGCAACTTCCCAATGAGCCTCCGTTGATCTCGCGGCGCCAACCCCCGGTGTGCGGAGCTTCCCTCCGCACTTCTGAGGAACGCCCCCGGCTTCCAGACAAGTCCACGCTCTCAGAGACAACCCCGCAAGCCCACCGACTTTCTGCGCCAGCCCCGGCACCCCAGAATCCTCACCTCCCAGGATTCCCAATGTCCCCATCAAGGTCCCACCTCCCAGAACCTTTCGACTTCCCAGAATCGGCCTGGGGACCCCTGCATCCCGCCAGGCACACCGAGACCGACCCTCCCCCACCCACAGTCCCATTCCCCGTTTCACAACCACCTCGCTGGTTCCTTCTCCAGGCGCGTGACTGACCCACTCCCCCCGCTCCTGGGGCATGGAGTTCGGGGCTAGGTGGGTTGCTTCTGGTGGCCCAAGTGGAGGCGCTCTCGCAAGGAAGGCCTGGCGTCCAGGCAGCTCGGTGCTCTCCGGGGCTGGGTAGTTGCAGGAGACTGGGCGCCGTGCCAAGACGCTCCCAGATCCGCTTGGGGCTCCTTCCCTTCTCCGCTCTTTCCCACCGGGGACTTTTGGGAAATGCGCGTGGAAAGCAGCGAACCTGTTTCTGTCTAATGTACGCGAGCCTTCCAAAGATGAGTGGGGTAAGACCCTGGACGCCCTGGAAGCTGCCCTGGCCCTGCACAAGTCCCTGAACCAGGCCCTTTTGCATCTGCATGCCCCGGGATCTGCCCACGCAGACCCCCACGTGTGGATCCCGCTCCTCCATGGCTCCCCACACGCAGACCTTCCTTGGGATGAAGCCTCCACCCTGAGACTTGACTCCCTTGGATTGTCCAGGGACATTCCTTGCCGTGCCTCGCTTCCCTTCCCACATCTGCCACCTTGGGACCTATGGCCTCCTGGCTTCTCTCCGGTAGAATTGTTCACTTCTCTGCTCTTCCTCAGCTCTGTGCCTTCCTGGAGAAGCATTTCCTAGATGAGGAGGTGAAACTGATCAACAAGAGGGGCGACCACATGACCAAGCTCGGCAGGCTTGCTGGCCCGCAGGCGGGGCGGGGCGATGTGGGGCGGGGCGGGGCGAGTCATCTCTTTGGAAGGCTCAGCCTCCAGCACCACTAGGGGTCTCTGGAGCCCAGAGGCCGTGGGCGTGGGGGAGGGCACCGTTCCCCCAGCGCGCGGGCTCCTGCCCGAGCCCCTCCAGCCAGGAGGCCTCTTGCTAACTGCCCTCGTGTAGCCCCCTAAGGAGCCCTGAGGCAAGGGTCAACCATAAAGCTCTAGGCAGCAGGTGCCGATGGTGTGTGTGTGCGTGTCTGGCGCCGGGACTCTAGAAGGGTTGAACCCTCCCCCCGTGGGTGGCGTGCTCTAGGCACTTCAGGCCCGAGCCATTTCTGACTCCAGGGAGGGTGGAGCTCAGTGGGTAGCAGGAAGCAGGCTGAGAGTTTTCCAGGGTAACAGCAAGCAGAAAGGGGTCCTGGGCACCTGGGAGTGACTATGGAAGTGAGCTCTGGAAAGCAAGCACAGGAGACTAGCTCTGAGGGCCGCTTCCCCCCTGCCCGCCCGCCCCTCGCCCGGGCTTGGAAGAGATGAGGCCCGTCTTGAACGCTAGGGTCTTCCCCAATGTCAAGCACACACTCGGTAGCAACCACTCCTGAGGAGCTGAGCAGCTGGGAGCTTAAGATGGCCGAGAAGTGCTGAGCTGGGGTTTTGGGTCTCGGTGGAGAAAGGAGAGGGGGAAAGTAGTGTTCCTATTCTCTACAGGGGAACGGAAGAAGCTTGCAGCATCTCGGGGCAAGCCGGCAAACTGCTGTGTCAGCTCTGACCCCCATGCCTTTGGTTTCTGGGAGAAGAGGAATCGGGAAGTGGCTGCTAGGTGCCGTGGGCTCAGATCCATGCCCTCTTGCTCTCCGTACACAACAGGATCTGGTTGCGGGGGTTCCTGTGTCTGGCACAAGGCCGATGACCCGGCACCCAAGACTCCTCACTCAGAGCTTCCTGTTCCCTTCCTTGGGGATGGTGTGCTCACACATGCACATGTGGCCTCGGGAGCCTAGAACCATGAGGGGAAAAGTGCTTGTCTTTCTTCTTTGCCCCTGAAAATAGAGCCATCTCAGCGGAGCCCCGGAGAGATGCGTCAAGCCAGTGCGCCGGACCTTGCTGCCGTGATGGAAATGGCCTCCATCTGTGCTGTAGCCACGTGTGAAGAAGGGCTACTGTGTGGAGCCTCCTTCATCACACAGCTCCTTCCCGCCCAAGAGAGCTTGAGCCGTGTGTTTGTCGCTTGCAAGTCCCAAGCAGGCAAACGAGGCCTCCCTTCCTTGAGAGAACACTGGCATTCCAGACAGCATTCCCAATCTCTCCAGGGCAGCAGGAGGAAAGGAGGCACTGGGAAGCCATGGGTCAGCAAGCGGGGGGAGGCTTGGAGGCTCTGAATCCAAGAGGAGGGAGGGGCCTGTGGAGAGGTCCACCAAGCCCCCATGCCCCCATGTTGGACGACACCTGGACTCCTTCGATAGAGATGGATTTTTTTTCTGGCCATTTCTGGACACACGCCTCAAGCACACCCATTCCGCCCTGCCACCCCCCAACCCCCTCCCCTGCCAAGCAAGCAGTGCACCGGCACACGTGAGGAGGGCCCTCCCCGTCACCAGAGCTTGGAGTTGGAAGAAACTCGAGGTGAACGCGGGGGTCTGCCACCCAGTGGGCTGAGCTCTGGATGGGAAGGGGATGGGAGGCGAGCCAGCCAGCGTAAGGTTCTAGGCTCAGCAGCCGGGCCTAGCACGCAAGTGGTCTCCTACCGGACTGAGCTGTTGGGGGGAAGACAGCCAGTTGCGTCCTGGGCAGGGGGGTTCCCCCGGAGGACACAGGAGTCGAGAGGGAGGCGCCAGAGTCTGGAGTCACGGGAGGGAGTTGAGAGACTCAGGGAACGAGTGGAGTCTGGTCGAGCAAGAAAAGGCCAGAGAGCGGTCCCGAGCATCCTCCAGCAGGAATGAGGGCCCAAGGGGTTGTGCCACTCCTGGCGTGGCCAGAGTGGGGGTGTGTGGCGATGGGGCCTGGGTGGGCCCCGGCCCTCACAGAGGGGGTCGAGGCTGGGAGGAGGAATCCCCCAGCGAAGCTGAGCACCCAGGTGGGGCTGGAGCCCAGAACACCTGAGGGCCCTGTGCTGGAGCCTGAGTTCTGCGGCTCCAAAGGAGGACCTCCGCACCCGGGTATCCCAAGTCCCTGAAAATGTCCCGTCTCTGGACGGAGTGCCCCATTGGTCGAGGCCGTCCAGGGAGGCCAGCGCCTGGTGGCTCCCAGGCCAGGCTAGGGCCTGGCACGCTCGGCACGGTCTAGAATTGGCAAGCCAGCGAGAGCTCTACGAGGCCAGCCTGGAAGGCAGCTGGCAGGCTTTCCCGAAACCTCTGGCACTGCAGGGCCAATGGCCCTAGGTAGGCCCGCCTGACCAGGTGGCGGGACTTTGGTTGGCGAGGAATCCCCCTCTGAAGAGGGACCAGGCTCTTGGCTTGGACCAGGGGAGCGATGGGATGCAGCGAGGTTCTCACATCAGCCCCAGATCTGGCCCAGGGGTGCCCACCCCCACAGCCCCTCCTGCCAGGGTCCCCGCCCCTCCCCCTGCCTTCCAATGCAGCCGCCTGCCCTCCCCCTCCGGGAAGTGTGAGGAAGGAAGACTTCTCCTCCCACCCTGGCCCCTAGCGCTGGTAGTTGGGCTCCGACTTGCCGCCAGGGGGCGGCTTTGGCGCTCCTGTTTCTGCTTCTGTCTCTCGCACCGCTTTTGACGACGCGGGCGGGCGGAGATGAGAAAACAGCTGTCCAGGAGGCAAGAGAAGACGTTCTCTTCTAGCCCAGCCCCCAGCCAGCAGACTCCTCTCACGTCAGTGACCTCTTTCAAGCCCGTGGCCAGCTGGTGGCCTGTGGTGAGTGCATTCTGGAACCCTGCTCCCCCGCACCGCGTTTGTTTCCTTGGCAGCCGACACGCTCCCCGAAGTGCGTTCGGTGGCTTGGGGCAGGATGTGTAAGGGCCGCCCCCGTCCGGGCACTATGGCCGGCGGCGGCGGGGGGCAACTGCGAGTGGAGCCAAAGGCCCCCGCATCACAAATGGTTTCCCTCACCCCGCCCTCAGCCACGCCCCGTGCCCACCGTCTCCACGGCAACGAGGTGGGGCGGGGGCGGGGCGAGGCTCCTGGGGGCGGGCGGGAGGGGTGCCTCGCGTGCCAGTGCCAGGGAGGCGGTGGGCCCGGTGGCCCCGGCTGGCGGGGCGCTGGCGCCTCGCTCCCGCCCCCAGGCCCTGGCCAGACCCCCTGTGCCGATGAGCAGACCCACCCAAGATTTTGGAGTCCCTCTTCTACAGAGAGGAAAGGCCAAACGGTCCTTCTCTTTCGCTTCCCCATAGGCTTGAATGAGCATCTAGCCTCCCCATCTTAGGGAGGCTTTGAGCACGGCCCTCACACCTTCTAGAGAAGCTCTGAGCCCATTTGGTCTGCATTTGCCCTGAGTAGGCAAAGTTGATAGACTTTGCATTGTCCAACGGTTTCCTGGGACTGGAGTCGTTGCCATGGTTACCGAGGGCCGGGCTGCAGCCTCCTACCATCCCCCACCCACAAGTCTCCCGCCGCCCACATCCCCCTAGGGAACTCTCAGCCTATCACACCTTCCCCTAGGACTGAGCCGGCCCTCCAGGTCCCCCAGCCCACCTCAGGGAGTTGCCAGGGTCCTGGAACAGCCTGGGCAACTTCCCAATGAGCCTCCGTTGATCTCGCGGCGCCAACCCCCGGTGTGCGGAGCTTCCCTCCGCACTTCTGAGGAACGCCCCCGGCTTCCAGACAAGTCCACGCTCTCAGAGACAACCCCGCAAGCCCACCGACTTTCTGCGCCAGCCCCGGCACCCCAGAATCCTCACTTCCCAGGATTCCCAATGTCCCCATCAAGGTCCCACCTCCCAGAACCTTTCGACTTCCCAGAATCCGCCTGGGGACCCCTGCATCCCGCCAGGCACACCGAGACCGACCCTCCCCCACCCACAGTCCCATTCCCCGTTTCACAACCACCTCGCTGGTTCCTTCTCCAGGCGCGTGACTGACCCACTCCCCCCGCTCCTGGGGCATGGAGTTCGGGGCTAGGTGGGTTGCTTCTGGTGGCCCAAGTGGAGGCGCTCTCGCAAGGAAGGCCTGGCGTCCAGGCAGCTCGGTGCTCTCCGGGGCTGGGTAGTTGCAGGAGACTGGGCGCCGTGCCAAGACGCTCCCAGATCCGCTTGGGGCTCCTTCCCTTCTCCGCTCTTTCCCACCGGGGACTTCTGGGAAATGCGCGTGGAAAGCAGCGAACCTGTTTCTGTCTAATGTACGCGAGCCTTCCAAAGATGAGTGGGGTAAGACCCTGGACGCCCTGGAAGCTGCCCTGGCCCTGCACAAGTCCCTGAACCAGGCCCTTTTGCATCTGCATGCCCCGGGATCTGCCCACGCAGACCCCCACGTGTGGATCCCGCTCCTCCATGGCTCCCCACACGCAGACCTTCCTTGGGATGAAGCCTCCACCCTGAGACTTGACTCCCTTGGATTGTCCAGGGACATTCCTTGCCGTGCCTCGCTTCCCACATCTGCCACCTTGGGACCTATGGCCTCCTGGCTTCTCTCCGGTAGAATTGTTCACTTCTCTGCTCTTCCTCAGCTCTGTGCCTTCCTGGAGAAGCATTTCCTAGATGAGGAGGTGAAACTGATCAACAAGAGGGGCGACCACATGACCAAGCTCGGCAGGCTTGCTGGCCCGCAGGCGGGGCGGGGCGAGTCATCTCTTTGGAAGGCTCAGCCTCCAGCACCACTAGGGGTCTCTGGAGCCCAGAGGCCGTGGGCGTGGGGGAGGGCACCGTTACCCCAGCGCGCGGGCTCCTGCCCGAGCCCCTCCAGCCAGGAGGCCTCTTGCTAACTGCCCTCGTGTAGCCCCCTAAGGAGCCCTGAGGCAAGGGTCAACCATAAAGCTCTAGGCAGCAGGTGCCGATGGTGTGTGTGTGCGTGTCTGGCGCCGGGACTCTAGAAGGGTTGAACCCTCCCCCCGTGGGTGGCGTGCTCTAGGCACTTCAGGCCCGAGCCATTTCTGACTCCAGGGAGGGTGGAGCTCAGTGGGTAGCAGGAAGCAGGCTGAGAGTTTTCCAGGGTAACAGCAAGCAGAAAGGGGTCCTGGGCACCTGAGAGTGACTATGGAAGTGAGCTCTGGAAAGCAAGCACAGGAGACTAGCTCTGAGGGCCGCTTCCCCCCTGCCCGCCCGCCCCTCGCCCGGGCTTGGAAGAGATGAGGCCCGTCTTGAACGCTAGGGTCTTCCCCAATGTCAAGCACACACTCGGTAGCAACCACTCCTGAGGAGCTGAGCAGCTGGGAGCTTAAGATGGACGAGAAGTGCTGAGCTGGGGTTTTGGGTCTCGGTGGAGAAAGGAGAGGGGGAAAGTAGTGTTCCTATTCTCTACAGGGGAACGGAAGAAGCTTGCAGCATCTCGGGGCAAGCCGGCAAACTGCTGTGTCAGCTCTGACCCCCATGCCTTTGGTTTCTGGCAGAAGAGGAATCGGGAAGTGGCTGCTAGGTGCCGTGGGCTCAGATCCATGCCCTCTTGCTCTCCGTACACAACAGGATCTGGTTGCGGGGGTTCCTGTGTCTGGCACAAGGCCGATGACCCGGCACCCAAGACTCCTCACTCAGAGCTTCCTGTTCCCTTCCTTGGGGATGGTGTGCTCACACATGCACATGTGGCCTCGGGAGCCTAGAACCATGAGGGGAAAAGTGCTTGTCTTTCTTCTTTGCCCCTGAAAATAGAGCCATCTCAGCGGAGCCCCGGAGAGATGCGTCAAGCCAGTGCGCCGGACCTTGCTGCCGTGATGGAAATGGCCTCCATCTGTGCGGTAGCCACGTGTGAAGAAGGGCTACTGTGTGGAGCCTCCTTCATCACACAGCTCCTTCCCGCCCAAGAGAGCTTGAGCCGTGTGTTTGTCGCTTGCAAGTCCCAAGCAGGCAAACGAGGCCTCCCTTCCTTGAGAGAACACTGGCATTCCAGACAGCATTCCCAATCTCTCCAGGGCAGCAGGAGGAAAGGAGGCACTGGGAAGCCATGGGTCAGCAAGCGGGGGGAGGCTTGGAGGCTCTGAATCCAAGAGGAGGGAGGGGCCTGTGGAGAGGTCCACCAAGCCCCCATGCCCCCATGTTGGACGACACCTGGACTCCTTCGATAGAGATGGATTTTTTTTCTGGCCATTTCTGGACACACGCCTCAAGCACACCCATTCCGCCCTGCCACCCCCCAACCCCCTCCCCTGCCAAGCAAGCAGTGCACCGGCACACGTGAGGAGGGCCCTCCCCGTCACCAGAGCTTGGAGTTGGAAGAAACTCGAGGTGAACGCGGGGGTCTGCCACCCAGTGGGCTGAGCTCTGGATGGGAAGGGGATGGGAGGCGAGCCAGCCAGCGTAAGGTTCTAGGCTCAGCAGCCGGGCCTAGCACGCAAGTGGTCTCCTACCGGACTGAGCTGTTGGGGGGAAGACAGCCAGTTGCGTCCTGGGCAGGGGGGTTCCCCCGGAGGACACAGGAGTCGAGAGGGAGGCGCCAGAGTCTGGAGTCACGGGAGGGAGTTGAGAGACTCAGGGAACGAGTGGAGTCTGGTCGAGCAAGAAAAGGCCAGAGAGCGGTCCCGAGCATCCTCCAGCAGGAATGAGGGCCCAAGGGGTTGTGCCACTCCTGGCGTGGCCAGAGTGGGGGTGTGTGGCGATGGGGCCTGGGTGGGCCCCGGCCCTCACAGAGGGGGTCGAGGCTGGGAGGAGGAATCCCCCAGCGAAGCTGAGCACCCAGGTGGGGCTGGAGCCCAGAACACCTGAGGGCCCTGTGCTGGAGCCTGAGTTCTGCGGCTCCAAAGGAGGACCTCCGCACCCGGGTATCCCAAGTCCCTGAAAATGTCCCGTCTCTGGACGGAGTGCCCCATTGGTCGAGGCCGTCCAGGGAGGCCAGCGCCTGGTGGCTCCCAGGCCAGGCTAGGGCCTGGCACGCTCGGCACGGTCTAGAATTGGCAAGCCAGCGAGAGCTCGACGAGGCCAGCCTGGAAGGCAGCTGGCAGGCTTTCCCGAAACCTCTGGCACTGCAGGGCCAATGGCCCTAGGTAGGCCCGCCTGACCAGGTGGCGGGACTTTGGTTGGCGAGGAATCCCCCTCTGAAGAGGGACCAGGCTCTTGGCTTGGACCAGGGGAGCGATGGGATGCAGCGAGGTTCTCACATCAGCCCCAGATCTGGCCCAGGGGTGCCCACCCCCACAGCCCCTCCTGCCAGGGTCCCCGCCCCTCCCCCTGCCTTCCAATGCAGCCGCCTGCCCTCCCCCTCCGGGAAGTGTGAGGAAGGAAGACTTCTCCTCCCACCCTGGCCCCTAGCGCTGGTAGTTGGGCTCCGACTTGCCGCCAGGGGGCGGCTTTGGCGCTCCTGTTTCTGCTTCTGTCTCTCGCACCGCTTTTGACGACGCGGGCGGGCGGAGATGAGAAAACAGCTGTCCAGGAGGCAAGAGAAGACGTTCTCTTCTAGCCCAGCCCCCAGCCAGCAGACTCCTCTCACGTCAGTGACCTCTTTCAAGCCCGTGGCCAGCTGGTGGCCTGTGGTGAGTGCATTCTGGAACCCTGCTCCCCCGCACCGCGTTTGTTTCCTTGGCAGCCGACACGCTCCCCGAAGTGCGTTCGGTGGCTTGGGGCAGGATGTGTAAGGGCCGCCCCCGTCCGGGCACTATGGCCGGCGGCGGCGGGGGGCAACTGCGAGTGGAGCCAAAGGCCCCCGCATCACAAATGGTTTCCCTCACCCCGCCCTCAGCCACGCCCCGTGCCCACCGTCTCCACGGCAACGAGGTGGGGCGGGGGCGGGGCGAGGCTCCTGGGGGCGGGCGGGAGGGGTGCCTCGCGTGCCAGTGCCAGGGAGGCGGTGGGCGCGGTGGCCCCGGCTGGCGGGGCGCTGGCGCCTCGCTCCCGCCCCCAGGCCCTGGCCAGACCCCCTGTGCCGATGAGCAGACCCACCCAAGATTTTGGAGTCCCTCTTCTACAGAGAGGAAAGGCCAAACGGTCCTTCTCTTTCGCTTCCCCATAGGCTTGAATGAGCATCTAGCCTCCCCATCTTAGGGAGGCTTTGAGCACGGCCCTCACACCTTCTAGAGAAGCTCTGAGCCCATTTGGTCTGCATTTGCCCTGAGTAGGCAAAGTTGATAGACTTTGCATTGTCCAACGGTTTCCTGGGACTGGAGTCGTTGCCATGGTTACCGAGGGCCGGGCTGCAGCCTCCTACCATCCCCCACCCACAAGTCTCCCGCCTCCCACATCACCCTAGGGAACTCTCAGCCTATCACACCTTCCCCTAGGACTGAGCCGGCCCTCCAGGTCCCCCAGCCCACCTCAGGGAGTTGCCAGGGTCCTGGAACAGCCTGGGCAACTTCCCAATGAGCCTCCGTTGATCTCGCAGCGCCAACCCCCGGTGTGCGGAGCTTCCCTCCGCACTTCTGAGGAACGCCCCCGGCTTCCAGACAAGTCCACGCTCTCAGAGACAACCCCGCAAGCCCACCGACTTTCTGCGCCAGCCCCGGCACCCCAGAATCCTCACCTCCCAGGATTCCCAATGTCCCCATCAAGGTCCCACCTCACAGAACCTTTCGACTTCCCAGAATCCACCTGGGGACCCCTGCATCCCTCCTGGCACACCGAGACAGACCCTCCCCCACCCACAGTCCCATTCCCCGTTTCACAACCACCTCGCTGGTTCCTTCTCCAGGCGCGTGACTGACCCACTCCCCCCGCTCCTGGGGCATGGAGTTCGGGGCTAGGTGGGTTGCTTCTGGTGGCCCAAGTGGAGGCGCTCTCGCAAGGAAGGCCTGGCGTCCAGGCAGCTCGGTGCTCTCCGGGGCTGGGTAGTTGCAGGAGACTGGGCGCCGTGCCAAGACGCTCCCAGATCCGCTTGGGGCTCCTTCCCTTCTCCGCTCTTTCCCACCGGGGACTTCTGGGAAATGCGCGTGGAAAGCAGCGAACCTGTTTCTGTCTAATGTACGCGAGCCTTCCAAAGATGAGTGGGGTAAGACCCTGGACGCCCTGGAAGCTGCCCTGGCCCTGCACAAGTCCCTGAACCAGGCCCTTTTGCATCTGCATGCCCCGGGATCTGCCCACGCAGACCCCCACGTGTGGATCCCGCTCCTCCATGGCTCCCCACACGCAGACCTTCCTTGGGATGAAGCCTCCACCCTGAGACTTGACTCCCTTGGATTGTCCAGGGACATTCCTTGCCGTGCCTCGCTTCCCACATCTGCCACCTTGGGACCTATGGCCTCCTGGCTTCTCTCCGGTAGAATTGTTCACTTCTCTGCTCTTCCTCAGCTCTGTGCCTTCCTGGAGAAGCATTTCCTAGATGAGGAGGTGAAACTGATCAACAAGAGGGGCGACCACATGACCAAGCTCGGCAGGCTTGCTGGCCCGCAGGCGGGGCGGGGCGATGTGGGGCGGGGCGGGGCGAGTCATCTCTTTGGAAGGCTCAGCCTCCAGCACCACTAGGGGTCTCTGGAGCCCAGAGGCCGTGGGCGTGGGGGAGGGCACCGTTCCCCCAGCGCGCGGGCTCCTGCCCGAGCCCCTCCAGCCAGGAGGCCTCTTGCTAACTGCCCTCGTGTAGCCCCCTAAGGAGCCCTGAGGCAAGGGTCAACCATAAAGCTCTAGGCAGCAGGTGCCGATGGTGTGTGTGTGCGTGTCTGGCGCCGGGACTCTAGAAGGGTTGAACCCTCCCCCCGTGGGTGGCGTGCTCTAGGCACTTCAGGCCCGAGCCATTTCTGACTCCAGGGAGGGTGGAGCTCAGTGGGTAGCAGGAAGCAGGCTGAGAGTTTTCCAGGGTAACAGCAAGCAGAAAGGGGTCCTGGGCACCTGGGAGTGACTATGGAAGTGAGCTCTGGAAAGCAAGCACAGGAGACTAGCTCTGAGGGCCGCTTCCCCCCTGCCCGCCCGCCCCTCGCCCGGGCTTGGAAGAGATGAGGCCCGTCTTGAACGCTAGGGTCTTCCCCAATGTCAAGCACACACTCGGTAGCAACCACTCCTGAGGAGCTGAGCAGCTGGGAGCTTAAGATGGCCGAGAAGTGCTGAGCTGGGGTTTTGGGTCTCGGTGGAGAAAGGAGAGGGGGAAAGTAGTGTTCCTATTCTCTACACGGGAACGGAAGAAGCTTGCAGCATCTCGGGGCAAGCCGGCAAACTGCTGTGTCAGCTCTGACCCCCATGCCTTTGGTTTCTGGGAGAAGAGGAATCGGGAAGTGGCTGCTAGGTGCCGTGGGCTCAGATCCATGCCCTCTTGCTCTCCGTACACAACAGGATCTGGTTGCGGGGGTTCCTGTGTCTGGCACAAGGCCGATGACCCGGCACCCAAGACTCCTCACTCAGAGCTTCCTGTTCCCTTCCTTGGGGATGGTGTGCTCACACATGCACATGTGGCCTCGGGAGCCTAGAACCATGAGGGGAAAAGTGCTTGTCTTTCTTCTTTGCCCCTGAAAATAGAGCCATCTCAGCGGAGCCCCGGAGAGATGCGTCAAGCCAGTGCGCCGGACCTTGCTGCCGTGATGGAAATGGCCTCCATCTGTGCTGTAGCCACGTGTGAAGAAGGGCTACTGTGTGGAGCCTCCTTCATCACACAGCTCCTTCCCGCCCAAGAGAGCTTGAGCCGTGTGTTTGTCGCTTGCAAGTCCCAAGCAGGCAAACGAGGCCTCCCTTCCTTGAGAGAACACTGGCATTCCAGACAGCATTCCCAATCTCTCCAGGGCAGCAGGAGGAAAGGAGGCACTGGGAAGCCATGGGTCAGCAAGCGGGGGGAGGCTTGGAGGCTCTGAATCCAAGAGGAGGGAGGGGCCTGTGGAGAGGTCCACCAAGCCCCCATGCCCCCATGTTGGACGACACCTGGACTCCTTCGATAGAGATGGATTTTTTTTCTGGCCATTTCTGGACACACGCCTCAAGCACACCCATTCCGCCCTGCCACCCCCCAACCCCCTCCCCTGCCAAGCAAGCAGTGCACCGGCACACGTGAGGAGGGCCCTCCCCGTCACCAGAGCTTGGAGTTGGAAGAAACTCGAGGTGAACGCGGGGGTCTGCCACCCAGTGGGCTGAGCTCTGGATGGGAAGGGGATGGGAGGCGAGCCAGCCAGCGTAAGGTTCTAGGCTCAGCAGCCGGGCCTAGCACGCAAGTGGTCTCCTACCGGACTGAGCTGTTGGGGGGAAGACAGCCAGTTGCGTCCTGGGCAGGGGGGTTCCCCCGGAGGACACAGGAGTCGAGAGGGAGGCGCCAGAGTCTGGAGTCACGGGAGGGAGTTGAGAGACTCAGGGAACGAGTGGAGTCTGGTCGAGCAAGAAAAGGCCAGAGAGCGGTCCCGAGCATCCTCCAGCAGGAATGAGGGCCCAAGGGGTTGTGCCACTCCTGGCGTGGCCAGAGTGGGGGTGTGTGGCGATGGGGCCTGGGTGGGCCCCGGCCCTCACAGAGGGGGTCGAGGCTGGGAGGAGGAATCCCCCAGCGAAGCTGAGCACCCAGGTGGGGCTGGAGCCCAGAACACCTGAGGGCCCTGTGCTGGAGCCTGAGTTCTGCGGCTCCAAAGGAGGACCTCCGCACCCGGGTATCCCAAGTCCCTGAAAATGTCCCGTCTCTGGACGGAGTGCCCCATTGGTCGAGGCCGTCCAGGGAGGCCAGCGCCTGGTGGCTCCCAGGCCAGGCTAGGGCCTGGCACGCTCGGCACGGTCTAGAATTGGCAAGCCAGCGAGAGCTCGACGAGGCCAGCCTGGAAGGCAGCTGGCAGGCTTTCCCGAAACCTCTGGCACTGCAGGGCCAATGGCCCTAGGTAGGCCCGCCTGACCAGGTGGCGGGACTTTGGTTGGCGAGGAATCCCCCTCTGAAGAGGGACCAGGCTCTTGGCTTGGACCAGGGGAGCGATGGGATGCAGCGAGGTTCTCACATCAGCCCCAGATCTGGCCCAGGGGTGCCCACCCCCACAGCCCCTCCTGCCAGGGTCCCCGCCCCTCCCCCTGCCTTCCAATGCAGCCGCCTGCCCTCCCCCTCCGGGAAGTGTGAGGAAGGAAGACTTCTCCTCCCACCCTGGCCCCTAGCGCTGGTAGTTGGGCTCCGACTTGCCGCCAGGGGGCGGCTTTGGCGCTCCTGTTTCTGCTTCTGTCTCTCGCACCGCTTTTGACGACGCGGGCGGGCGGAGATGAGAAAACAGCTGTCCAGGAGGCAAGAGAAGACGTTCTCTTCTAGCCCAGCCCCCAGCCAGCAGACTCCTCTCACGTCAGTGACCTCTTTCAAGCCCGTGGCCAGCTGGTGGCCTGTGGTGAGTGCATTCTGGAACCCTGCTCCCCCGCACCGCGTTTGTTTCCTTGGCAGCCGACACGCTCCCCGAAGTGCGTTCGGTGGCTTGGGGCAGGATGTGTAAGGGCCGCCCCCGTCCGGGCACTATGGCCGGCGGCGGCGGGGGGCAACTGCGAGTGGAGCCAAAGGCCCCCGCATCACAAATGGTTTCCCTCACCCCGCCCTCAGCCACGCCCCGTGCCCACCGTCTCCACGGCAACGAGGTGGGGCGGGGGCGGGGCGAGGCTCCTGGGGGCGGGCGGGAGGGGTGCCTCGCGTGCCAGTGCCAGGGAGGCGGTGGGCCCGGTGGCCCCGGCTGGCGGGGCGCTGGCGCCTCGCTCCCGCCCCCAGGCCCTGGCCAGACCCCCTGTGCCGATGAGCAGACCCACCCAAGATTTTGGAGTCCCTCTTCTACAGAGAGGAAAGGCCAAACGGTCCTTCTCTTTCGCTTCCCCATAGGCTTGAATGAGCATCTAGCCTCCCCATCTTAGGGAGGCTTTGAGCACGGCCCTCACACCTTCTAGAGAAGCTCTGAGCCCATTTGGTCTGCATTTGCCCTGAGTAGGCAAAGTTGATAGACTTTGCATTGTCCAACGGTTTCCTGGGACTGGAGTCGTTGCCATGGTTACCGAGGGCCGGGCTGCAGCCTCCTACCATCCCCCACCCACAAGTCTCCCGCCGCTGAGGTCATCTCTTCAGAGATAAAGAGCCTCCCACCCAGAGCCCACATCCCCCTCGGGAACTCTCAGCCTATCACACCTTCCCCTAGGACTGAGCCGGCCCTCCAGGTCCCCCACCCCACCTCAGGGAGTTGCCAGGGTCCTGGAACAGCCTGGGCAACTTCCCAATGAGCCTCCGTTGATCTCGCGGCGCCAACCCCCGGTGTGCGGAGCTTCCCTCCGCACTTCTGAGGAACGCCCCCGGCTTCCAGACAAGTCCACGCTCTCAGAGACAACCCCGCAAGCCCACCGACTTTCTGCGCCAGCCCCGGCACCCCAGAATCCTCACCTCCCAGGATTCCCAATGTCCCCATCAAGGTCCCACCTCCCAGAACCTTTCGACTTCCCAGAATCGGCCTGGGGACCCCTGCATCCCGCCAGGCACACCGAGACCGACCCTCCCCCACCCACAGTCCCATTCCCCGTTTCACAACCACCTCGCTGGTTCCTTCTCCAGGCGCGTGACTGACCCACTCCCCCCGCTCCTGGGGCATGGAGTTCGGGGCTAGGTGGGTTGCTTCTGGTGGCCCAAGTGGAGGCGCTCTCGCAAGGAAGGCCTGGCGTCCAGGCAGCTCGGTGCTCTCCGGGGCTGGGTAGTTGCAGGAGACTGGGCGCCGTGCCAAGACGCTCCCAGATCCGCTTGGGGCTCCTTCCCTTCTCCGCTCTTTCCCACCGGGGACTTCTGGGAAATGCGCGTGGAAAGCAGCGAACCTGTTTCTGTCTAATGTACGCGAGCCTTCCAAAGATGAGTGGGGTAAGACCCTGGACGCCCTGGAAGCTGCCCTGGCCCTGCACAAGTCCCTGAACCAGGCCCTTTTGCATCTGCATGCCCCGGGATCTGCCCACGCAGACCCCCACGTGTGGATCCCGCTCCTCCATGGCTCCCCACACGCAGACCTTCCTTGGGATGAAGCCTCCACCCTGAGACTTGACTCCCTTGGATTGTCCAGGGACATTCCTTGCCGTGCCTCGCTTCCCACATCTGCCACCTTGGGACCTATGGCCTCCTGGCTTCTCTCCGGTAGAATTGTTCACTTCTCTGCTCTTCCTCAGCTCTGTGCCTTCCTGGAGAAGCATTTCCTAGATGAGGAGGTGAAACTGATCAACAAGAGGGGCGACCACCTGACCAAGCTCGGCAGGCTTGCTGGCCCGCAGGCGGGGCGGGGCGATGTGGGGCGGGGCGGGGCGAGTCATCTCTTTGGAAGGCTCAGCCTCCAGCACCACTAGGGGTCTCTGGAGCCCAGAGGCCGTGGGCGTGGGGGAGGGCACCGTTCCCCCAGCGCGCGGGCTCCTGCCCGAGCCCCTCCAGCCAGGAGGCCTCTTGCTAACTGCCCTCGTGTAGCCCCCTAAGGAGCCCTGAGGCAAGGGTCAACCATAAAGCTCTAGGCAGCAGGTGCCGATGGTGTGTGTGTGCGTGTCTGGCGCCGGGACTCTAGAAGGGTTGAACCCTCCCCCCGTGGGTGGCGTGCTCTAGGCACTTCAGGCCCGAGCCATTTCTGACTCCAGGGAGGGTGGAGCTCAGTGGGTAGCAGGAAGCAGGCTGAGAGTTTTCCAGGGTAACAGCAAGCAGAAAGGGGTCTGGGCACCTGGGAGTGACTATGGAAGTGAGCTCTGGAAAGCAAGCACAGGAGACTAGCTCTGAGGGCCGCTTCCCCCCTGCCCGCCCGCCCCTCGCCCGGGCTTGGAAGAGATGAGGCCCGTCTTGAACGCTAGGGTCTTCCCCAATGTCAAGCACACACTCGGTAGCAACCACTCCTGAGGAGCTGAGCAGCTGGGAGCTTAAGATGGACGAGAAGTGCTGAGCTGGGGTTTTGGGTCTCGGTGGAGAAAGGAGAGGGGGAAAGTAGTGTTCCTATTCTCTACACGGGAACGGAAGAAGCTTGCAGCATCTCGGGGCAAGCCGGCAAACTGCTGTGTCAGCTCTGACCCCCATGCCTTTGGTTTCTGGCAGAAGAGGAATCGGGAAGTGGCTGCTAGGTGCCGTGGGCTCAGATCCATGCCCTCTTGCTCTCCGTACACAACAGGATCTGTTTGCGGGGGTTCCTGTGTCTGGCACAAGGCCGATGACCCGGCACCCAAGACTCCTCACTCAGAGCTTCCTGTTCCCTTCCTTGGGGATGGTGTGCTCACACATGCACATGTGGCCTCGGGAGCCTAGAACCATGAGGGGAAAAGTGCTTGTCTTTCTTCTTTGCCCCTGAAAATAGAGCCATCTCAGCGGAGCCCCGGAGAGATGCGTCAAGCCAGTGCGCCGGACCTTGCTGCCGTGATGGAAATGGCCTCCATCTGTGCTGTAGCCACGTGTGAAGAAGGGCTACTGTGTGGAGCCTCCTTCATCACACAGCTCCTTCCCGCCCAAGAGAGCTTGAGCCGTGTGTTTGTCGCTTGCAAGTCCCAAGCAGGCAAACGAGGCCTCCCTTCCTTGAGAGAACACTGGCATTCCAGACAGCATTCCCAATCTCTCCAGGGCAGCAGGAGGAAAGGAGGCACTGGGAAGCCATGGGTCAGCAAGCGGGGGGAGGCTTGGAGGCTCTGAATCCAAGAGGAGGGAGGGGCCTGTGGAGAGGTCCACCAAGCCCCCATGCCCCCATGTTGGACGACACCTGGACTCCTTCGATAGAGATGGATTTTTTTTCTGGCCATTTCTGGACACACGCCTCAAGCACACCCATTCCGCCCTGCCACCCCCCAACCCCCTCCCCTGCCAAGCAAGCAGTGCACCGGCACACGTGAGGAGGGCCCTCCCCGTCACCAGAGCTTGGAGTTGGAAGAAACTCGAGGTGAACGCGGGGGTCTGCCACCCAGTGGGCTGAGCTCTGGATGGGAAGGGGATGGGAGGCGAGCCAGCCAGCGTAAGGTTCTAGGCTCAGCAGCCGGGCCTAGCACGCAAGTGGTCTCCTACCGGACTGAGCTGTTGGGGGGAAGACAGCCAGTTGCGTCCTGGGCAGGGGGGTTCCCCCGGAGGACACAGGAGTCGAGAGGGAGGCGCCAGAGTCTGGAGTCACGGGAGGGAGTTGAGAGACTCAGGGAACGAGTGGAGTCTGGTCGAGCAAGAAAAGGCCAGAGAGCGGTCCCGAGCATCCTCCAGCAGGAATGAGGGCCCAAGGGGTTGTGCCACTCCTGGCGTGGCCAGAGTGGGGGTGTGTGGCGATGGGGCCTGGGTGGGCCCCGGCCCTCACAGAGGGGGTCGAGGCTGGGAGGAGGAATCCCCCAGCGAAGCTGAGCACCCAGGTGGGGCTGGAGCCCAGAACACCTGAGGGCCCTGTGCTGGAGCCTGAGTTCTGCGGCTCCAAAGGAGGACCTCCGCACCCGGGTATCCCAAGTCCCTGAAAATGTCCCGTCTCTGGACGGAGTGCCCCATTGGTCGAGGCCGTCCAGGGAGGCCAGCGCCTGGTGGCTCCAGGCCAGGCTAGGGCCTGGCACGCTCGGCACGGTCTAGAATTGGCAAGCCAGCGAGAGCTCGACGAGGCCAGCCTGGAAGGCAGCTGGCAGGCTTTCCCGAAACCTCTGGCACTGCAGGCCAATGGCCCTAGTAGGCCCGCCTGACCAGGTGGCGGGATCTTTGGTTGGCGAGGAATCCCCCTCTGAAGAGGGACCAGGCTCTTGGCTTGGACCGAGGGGAGCGATGGGATGCAGCGAGGTTCTCACATCAGCCCCAGATCTGGCCCAGGGGTGCCCACCCCCACAGCCCCTCCTGCCAGGGTCCCCGCCCCTCCCCCTGCCTTCCAATGCAGCCGCCTGCCCTCCCCCTCCGGGAAGTGTGAGGAAGGAAGACTTCTCCTCCCACCCTGGCCCCTAGCGCTGGTAGTTGGGCTCCGACTTGCCGCCAGGGGGCGGCTTTGGCGCTCCTGTTTCTGCTTCTGTCTCTCGCACCGCTTTTGACGACGCGGGTGGGCGGAGATGAGAAAACAGCTGTCCAGGAGGCAAGAGAAGACGTTCTCTCTTCTAGCCCAGCCCCCAGCCAGACTCCTCTCACGTCAGTGACCTCTTTCAAGCCCGTGGCCAGCTGGTGGCCTGTGGTGAGTGCATTCTTGAACCCTGCTCCCCCGCACCGCGTTTGTTTCCTTGGCAGCCGACACGCTCCCCGAAGTGCGTTCGGTGGCTTGGGGCAGGATGTGTAAGGGCCGCCCCCGTCCGGGCACTATGGCCGGCGGCGGCGGGGGAGGGCAACTGCGAGTGGAGCCAAAGGCCCCCGCATCACAAATGGTTTCCCTCACCCCGCCCTCAGCCACGCCCCGTGCCCACCGTCTCCACGGCAACGAGGTGGGGCGGGGGCGGGGCGAGGCTCCTGGGGGCGGGCGGGAGGGGTGCCTCGCGTGCCAGTGCCAGGGAGGCGGTGGGCGCGGTGGCCCCGGCTGGCGGGGCGCTGGCGCCTCGCTCCCGCCCCCAGGCCCTGGCCAGACCCCTGTGCCGATGAGCAGACCCCACCCAAGATTTTGGAGTCCCTCTTCTACAGAGAGGAAAGGCCAAACGGTCCTTCTCTTTCGCTTCCCATAGGCTTGAATGAGCATCTAGCCTCCCCATCTTAGGGAGGCTTTGAGCACGGCCCTCACACCTTCTAGAGAAGCTCTGAGCCCATTTGGTCTGCATTTGCCCTGAGTAGGCAAAGTTGACAGACTTTGCATTGTCCAACGGTTTCCTGTGACTGGAGTCGTTGCCATGGTTACCGAGGGCCGGGCTGCAGCCTCCTACCATCCCCCCACCCACAAGTCTCCCGCCCGCCCACATCCCCCTAGGGAACTCTCAGCCTATCACACCCTTCCCCTAGGACTGAGCCGGCCCTCCAGGTCCCCCAGCCCACCTCAGGGAGTTGCCAGGGTCCTGGAACAGCCTGGGCAACTTCCCAATGAGCCTCCGTTGATCTCGCGGCGCCAACCCCCGGTGTGCGGAGCTTCCCTCCGCACTTCTGAGGAACGCCCCCGGCTTCCAGACAAGTCCACGCTCTCAGAGACAACCCCGCAAGCCCACCGACTTTCTGCGCCAGCCCCGGCACCCCAGAATCCTCACCTCCCAGGATTCCCAATGACCCCATCAAGGTCCCACCTCCCAGAACCTTTCGACTTCCCAGAATCCGCCTGGGGACCCCTGCATCCCGCCAGGCACACCGAGACCGACCCTCCCCCACCCACAGTCCCATTCCCCGTTTCACAACCACCTCGCTGGTTCCTTCTCCAGGCGCGTGACTGACCCACTTCCCCCGCTCCTGGGGCATGGAGTTCGGGGCTAGGTGGGTTGCTTCTGGTGGCCCAAGTGGAGGCGCTCTCGCAAGGAAGGCCTGGCGTCCAGGCAGCTCGGTGCTCTCCGGGGCTGGGTAGTTGCAGGAGACTGGGCGCCGTGCCAAGACGCTCCCAGATCCGCTTGGGGCTCCTTCCCTTCTCCGCTCTTTCCCACCGGGGACTTCTGGGAAATGCGCGTGGAAAGCAGCGAACCTGTTTCTGTCTAATGTACGCGAGCCTTCCAAAGATGAGTGGGGTAAGACCCTGGACGCCCTGGAAGCTGCCCTGGCCCTGCACAAGTCCCTGAACCAGGCCCTTTTGCATCTGCATGCCCCGGGATCTGCCCACGCAGACCCCCACGTGTGGATCCCGCTCCTCCATGGCTCCCCACACGCAGACCTTCCTTGGGATGAAGCCTCCACCCTGAGACTTGACTCCCTTGGATTGTCCAGGGACATTCCTTGCCGTGCCTCGCTTCCTTTCCCACATCTGCCACCTTGGGACCTATGGCCTCCTGGCTTCTCTCCGGTAGAATTGTTCACTTCTCTGCTCTTCCTCAGCTCTGTGCCTTCCTGGAGAAGCATTTCCTAGATGAGGAGGTGAAACTGATCAACAAGAGGGGCGACCACATGACCAAGCTCGGCAGGCTTGCTGGCCCGCAGGCGGGGCGGGGCGATGTGGGGCGGGGCGGGGCGAGTCATTTCTTTGGAAGGCTCAGCCTCCAGCACCACTAGGGGTCTCTGGAGCCCAGAGGCCGTGGGCGTGGGGGAGGGCACCGTTCCCCCAGCGCGCGGGCTCCTGCCCGAGCCCCTCCAGCCAGGAGGCCTCTTGCTAACTGCCCTCGTGTAGCCCCCTAAGGAGCCCTGAGGCAAGGGTCAACCATAAAGCTCTAGGCAGCAGGTGCCGATGGTGTGTGTGTGCGTGTCTGGCGCCGGGACTCTAGAAGGGTTGAACCCTCCCCCCGTGGGTGGCGTGCTCTAGGCACTTCAGGCCCGAGCCATTTCTGACTCCAGGGAGGGTGGAGCTCAGTGGGTAGCAGGAAGCAGGCTGAGAGTTTTCCAGGGTAACAGCAAGCAGAAAGGGGTCCTGGGCACCTGGGAGTGACTATGGAAGTGAGCTCTGGAAAGCAAGCACAGGAGACTAGCTCTGAGGGCCGCTTCCCCCCTGCCCGCCCGCCCCTCGCCCGGGCTTGGAAGAGATGAGGCCCGTCTTGAACGCTAGGGTCTTCCCCAATGTCAAGCACACACTCGGTAGCAACCACTCCTGAGGAGCTGAGCAGCTGGGAGCTTAAGATGGACGAGAAGTGCTGAGCTGGGGTTTTGGGTCTCGGTGGAGAAAGGAGAGGGGGAAAGTAGTGTTCCTATTCTCTACACGGGAACGGAAGAAGCTTGCAGCATCTCGGGGCAAGCCGGCAAACTGCTGTGTCAGCTCTGACCCCCATGCCTTTGGTTTCTGGGAGAAGAGGAATCGGGAAGTGGCTGCTAGGTGCCGTGGGCTCAGATCCATGCCCTCTTGCTCTCCGTACACAACAGGATCTGGTTGCGGGGGTTCCTGTGTCTGGCACAAGGCCGATGACCCGGCACCCAAGACTCCTCACTCAGAGCTTCCTGTTCCCTTCCTTGGGGATGGTGTGCTCACACATGCACATGTGGCCTCGGGAGCCTAGAACCATGAGGGGAAAAGTGCTTGTCTTTCTTCTTTGCCCCTGAAAATAGAGCCATCTCAGCGGAGCCCCGGAGAGATGCGTCAAGCCAGTGCGCCGGACCTTGCTGCCGTGATGGAAATGGCCTCCATCTGTGCTGTAGCCACGTGTGAAGAAGGGCTACTGTGTGGAGCCTCCTTCATCACACAGCTCCTTCCCGCCCAAGAGAGCTTGAGCCGTGTGTTTGTCGCTTGCAAGTCCCAAGCAGGCAAACGAGGCCTCCCTTCCTGAGAGAACACTGGCATTCCAGACAGCATTCCCAATCTCTCCAGGGCAGCAGGAGGAAAGGAGGCACTGGGAAGCCATGGGTCAGCAAGCGGGGGGAGGCTTGGAGGCTCTGAATCCAAGAGGAGGGAGGGGCCTGTGGAGAGGTCCACCAAGCCCCCATGCCCCCATGTTGGACGACACCTGGACTCCTTCGATAGAGATGGATTTTTTTTCTGGCCATTTCTGGACACACGCCTCAAGCACACCCATTCCGCCCTGCCACCCCCCAACCCCCTCCCCTGCCAAGCAAGCAGTGCACCGGCACACGTGAGGAGGGCCCTCCCCGTCACCAGAGCTTGGAGTTGGAAGAAACTCGAGGTGAACGCGGGGGTCTGCCACCCAGTGGGCTGAGCTCTGGATGGGAAGGGGATGGGAGGCGAGCCAGCCAGCGTAAGGTTCTAGGCTCAGCAGCCGGGCCTAGCACGCAAGTGGTCTCCTACCGGACTGAGCTGTTGGGGGGAAGACAGCCAGTTGCGTCCTGGGCAGGGGGGTTCCCCCGGAGGACACAGGAGTCGAGAGGGAGGCGCCAGAGTCTGGAGTCACGGGAGGGAGTTGAGAGACTCAGGGAACGAGTGGAGTCTGGTCGAGCAAGAAAAGGCCAGAGAGCGGTCCCGAGCATCCTCCAGCAGGAATGAGGGCCCAAGGGGTTGTGCCACTCCTGGCGTGGCCAGAGTGGGGGTGTGTGGCGATGGGGCCTGGGTGGGCCCCGGCCCTCACAGAGGGGGTCGAGGCTGGGAGGAGGAATCCCCCAGCGAAGCTGAGCACCCAGGTGGGGCTGGAGCCCAGAACACCTGAGGGCCCTGTGCTGGAGCCTGAGTTCTGCGGCTCCAAAGGAGGACCTCCGCACCCGGGTATCCCAAGTCCCTGAAAATGTCCCGTCTCTGGACGGAGTGCCCCATTGGTCGAGGCCGTCCAGGGAGGCCAGCGCCTGGTGGCTCCCAGGCCAGGCTAGGGCCTGGCACGCTCGGCACGGTCTAGAATTGGCAAGCCAGCGAGAGCTCGACGAGGCCAGCCTGGAAGGCAGCTGGCAGGCTTTCCCGAAACCTCTGGCACTGCAGGGCCAATGGCCCTAGGTAGGCCCGCCTGACCAGGTGGCGGGACTTTGGTTGGCGAGGAATCCCCCTCTGAAGAGGGACCAGGCTCTTGGCTTGGACCAGGGGAGCGATGGGATGCAGCGAGGTTCTCACATCAGCCCCAGATCTGGCCCAGGGGTGCCCACCCCCACAGCCCCTCCTGCCAGGGTCCCCGCCCCTCCCCCTGCCTTCCAATGCAGCCGCCTGCCCTCCCCCTCCGGGAAGTGTGAGGAAGGAAGACTTCTCCTCCCACCCTGGCCCCTAGCGCTGGTAGTTGGGCTCCGACTTGCCGCCAGGGGGCGGCTTTGGCGCTCCTGTTTCTGCTTCTGTCTCTCGCACCGCTTTTGACGACGCGGGCGGGCGGAGATGAGAAAACAGCTGTCCAGGAGGCAAGAGAAGACGTTCTCTTCTAGCCCAGCCCCCAGCCAGCAGACTCCTCTCACGTCAGTGACCTCTTTCAAGCCCGTGGCCAGCTGGTGGCCTGTGGTGAGTGCATTCTGGAACCCTGCTCCCCCGCACCGCGTTTGTTTCCTTGGCAGCCGACACGCTCCCCGAAGTGCGTTCGGTGGCTTGGGGCAGGATGTGTAAGGGCCGCCCCCGTCCGGGCACTATGGCCGGCGGCGGCGGGGGGCAACTGCGAGTGGAGCCAAAGGCCCCCGCATCACAAATGGTTTCCCTCACCCCGCCCTCAGCCACGCCCCGTGCCCACCGTCTCCACGGCAACGAGGTGGGGCGGGGGCGGGGCGAGGCTCCTGGGGGCGGGCGGGAGGGGTGCCTCGCGTGCCAGTGCCAGGGAGGCGGTGGGCGCGGTGGCCCCGGCTGGCGGGGCGCTGGCGCCTCGCTCCCGCCCCCAGGCCCTGGCCAGACCCCCTGTGCCGATGAGCAGACCCACCCAAGATTTTGGAGTCCCTCTTCTACAGAGAGGAAAGGCCAAACGGTCCTTCTCTTTCGCTTCCCCATAGGCTTGAATGAGCATCTAGCCTCCCCATCTTAGGGAGGCTTTGAGCACGGCCCTCACACCTTCTAGAGAAGCTCTGAGCCCATTTGGTCTGCATTTGCCCTGAGTAGGCAAAGTTGACAGACTTTGCATTGTCCAACGGTTTCCTGGGACTGGAGTCGTTGCCATGGTTACCGAGGGCCGGGCTGCAGCCTCCTACCATCCCCCACCCACAAGTCTCCCGCCGCCCACATCCCCCTAGGGAACTCTCAGCCTATCACACCTTCCCCTAGGACTGAGCCGGCCCTCCAGGTCCCCCAGCCCACCTCAGGGAGTTGCCAGGGTCCTGGAACAGCCTGGGCAACTTCCCAATGAGCCTCCGTTGATCTCGCGGCGCCAACCCCCGGTGTGCGGAGCTTCCCTCCGCACTTCTGAGGAACGCCCCCGGCTTCCAGACAAGTCCACGCTCTCAGAGACAACCCCGCAAGCCCACCGACTTTCTGCGCCAGCCCCGGCACCCCAGAATCCTCACCTCCCAGGATTCCCAATGTCCCCATCAAGGTCCCACCTCCCAGAACCTTTCGACTTCCCAGAATCCGCCTGGGGACCCCTGCATCCCGCCAGGCACACCGAGACCGACCCTCCCCCACCCACAGTCCCATTCCCCGTTTCACAACCACCTCGCTGGTTCCTTCTCCAGGCGCGTGACTGACCCACTCCCCCCGCTCCTGGGGCATGGAGTTCGGGGCTAGGTGGGTTGCTTCTGGTGGCCCAAGTGGAGGCGCTCTCGCAAGGAAGGCCTGGCGTCCAGGCAGCTCGGTGCTCTCCGGGGCTGGGTAGTTGCAGGAGACTGGGCGCCGTGCCAAGACGCTCCCAGATCCGCTTGGGGCTCCTTCCCTTCTCCGCTCTTTCCCACCGGGGACTTCTGGGAAATGCGCGTGGAAAGCAGCGAACCTGTTTCTGTCTAATGTACGCGAGCCTTCCAAAGATGAGTGGGGTAAGACCCTGGACGCCCTGGAAGCTGCCCTGGCCCTGCACAAGTCCCTGAACCAGGCCCTTTTGCATCTGCATGCCCCGGGATCTGCCCACGCAGACCCCCACGTGTGGATCCCGCTCCTCCATGGCTCCCCACACGCAGACCTTCCTTGGGATGAAGCCTCCACCCTGAGACTTGACTCCCTTGGATTGTCCAGGGACATTCCTTGCCGTGCCTCGCTTCCCACATCTGCCACCTTGGGACCTATGGCCTCCTGGCTTCTCTCCGGTAGAATTGTTCACTTCTCTGCTCTTCCTCAGCTCTGTGCCTTCCTGGAGAAGCATTTCCTAGATGAGGAGGTGAAACTGATCAACAAGAGGGGCGACCACATGACCAAGCTCGGCAGGCTTGCTGGCCCGCAGGCGGGGCGGGGCGAGTCATCTCTTTGGAAGGCTCAGCCTCCAGCACCACTAGGGGTCTCTGGAGCCCAGAGGCCGTGGGCGTGGGGGAGGGCACCGTTCCCCCAGCGCGCGGGCTCCTGCCCGAGCCCCTCCAGCCAGGAGGCCTCTTGCTAACTGCCCTCGTGTAGCCCCCTAAGGAGCCCTGAGGCAAGGGTCAACCATAAAGATCTAGGCAGCAGGTGCCGATGGTGTGTGTGTGCGTGTCTGGCGCCGGGACTCTAGAAGGGTTGAACCCTCCCCCCGTGGGTGGCGTGCTCTAGGCACTTCAGGCCCGAGCCATTTCTGACTCCAGGGAGGGTGGAGCTCAGTGGGTAGCAGGAAGCAGGCTGAGAGTTTTCCAGGGTAACAGCAAGCAGAAAGGGGTCCTGGGCACCTGAGAGTGACTATGGAAGTGAGCTCTGGAAAGCAAGCACAGGAGACTAGCTCTGAGGGCCGCTTCCCCCCTGCCCGCCCGCCCCTCGCCCGGGCTTGGAAGAGATGAGGCCCGTCTTGAACGCTAGGGTCTTCCCCAATGTCAAGCACACACTCGGTAGCAACCACTCCTGAGGAGCTGAGCAGCTGGGAGCTTAAGATGGCCGAGAAGTGCTGAGCTGGGGTTTTGGGTCTCGGTGGAGAAAGGAGAGGGGGAAAGTAGTGTTCCTATTCTCTACAGGGGAACGGAAGAAGCTTGCAGCATCTCGGGGCAAGCCGGCAAACTGCTGTGTCAGCTCTGACCCCCATGCCTTTGGTTTCTGGCAGAAGAGGAATCGGGAAGTGGCTGCTAGGTGCCGTGGGCTCAGATCCATGCCCTCTTGCTCTCCGTACACAACAGGATCTGGTTGCGGGGGTTCCTGTGTCTGGCACAAGGCCGATGACCCGGCACCCAAGACTCCTCACTCAGAGCTTCCTGTTCCCTTCCTTGGGGATGGTGTGCTCACACATGCACATGTGGCCTCGGGAGCCTAGAACCATGAGGGGAAAAGTGCTTGTCTTTCTTCTTTGCCCCTGAAAATAGAGCCATCTCAGCGGAGCCCCGGAGAGATGCGTCAAGCCAGTGCGCCGGACCTTGCTGCCGTGATGGAAATGGCCTCCATCTGTGCGGTAGCCACGTGTGAAGAAGGGCTACTGTGTGGAGCCTCCTTCATCACACAGCTCCTTCCCGCCCAAGAGAGCTTGAGCCGTGTGTTTGTCGCTTGCAAGTCCCAAGCAGGCAAACGAGGCCTCCCTTCCTTGAGAGAACACTGGCATTCCAGACAGCATTCCCAATCTCTCCAGGGCAGCAGGAGGAAAGGAGGCACTGGGAAGCCATGGGTCAGCAAGCGGGGGGAGGCTTGGAGGCTCTGAATCCAAGAGGAGGGAGGGGCCTGTGGAGAGGTCCACCAAGCCCCCATGCCCCCATGTTGGACGACACCTGGACTCCTTCGATAGAGATGGATTTTTTTTCTGGCCATTTCTGGACACACGCCTCAAGCACACCCATTCCGCCCTGCCACCCCCCAACCCCCTCCCCTGCCAAGCAAGCAGTGCACCGGCACACGTGAGGAGGGCCCTCCCCGTCACCAGAGCTTGGAGTTGGAAGAAACTCGAGGTGAACGCGGGGGTCTGCCACCCAGTGGGCTGAGCTCTGGATGGGAAGGGGATGGGAGGCGAGCCAGCCAGCGTAAGGTTCTAGGCTCAGCAGCCGGGCCTAGCACGCAAGTGGTCTCCTACCGGACTGAGCTGTTGGGGGGAAGACAGCCAGTTGCGTCCTGGGCAGGGGGGTTCCCCCGGAGGACACAGGAGTCGAGAGGGAGGCGCCAGAGTCTGGAGTCACGGGAGGGAGTTGAGAGACTCAGGGAACGAGTGGAGTCTGGTCGAGCAAGAAAAGGCCAGAGAGCGGTCCCGAGCATCCTCCAGCAGGAATGAGGGCCCAAGGGGTTGTGCCACTCCTGGCGTGGCCAGAGTGGGGGTGTGTGGCGATGGGGCCTGGGTGGGCCCCGGCCCTCACAGAGGGGGTCGAGGCTGGGAGGAGGAATCCCCCAGCGAAGCTGAGCACCCAGGTGGGGCTGGAGCCCAGAACACCTGAGGGCCCTGTGCTGGAGCCTGAGTTCTGCGGCTCCAAAGGAGGACCTCCGCACCCGGGTATCCCAAGTCCCTGAAAATGTCCCGTCTCTGGACAGAGTGCCCCATTGGTCGAGGCCGTCCAGGGAGGCCAGCGCCTGGTGGCTCCCAGGCCAGGCTAGGGCCTGGCACGCTCGGCACGGTCTAGAATTGGCAAGCCAGCGAGAGCTCGACGAGGCCAGCCTGGAAGGCAGCTGGCAGGCTTTCCCGAAACCTCTGGCACTGCAGGGCCAATGGCCCTAGGTAGGCCCGCCTGACCAGGTGGCGGGACTTTGGTTGGCGAGGAATCCCCCTCTGAAGAGGGACCAGGCTCTTGGCTTGGACCAGGGGAGCGATGGGATGCAGCGAGGTTCTCACATCAGCCCCAGATCTGGCCCAGGGGTGCCCACCCCCACAGCCCCTCCTGCCAGGGTCCCCGCCCCTCCCCCTGCCTTCCAATGCAGCCGCCTGCCCTCCCCCTCCGGGAAGTGTGAGGAAGGAAGACTTCTCCTCCCACCCTGGCCCCTAGCGCTGGTAGTTGGGCTCCGACTTGCCGCCAGGGGGCGGCTTTGGCGCTCCTGTTTCTGCTTCTGTCTCTCGCACCGCTTTTGACGACGCGGGCGGGCGGAGATGAGAAAACAGCTGTCCAGGAGGCAAGAGAAGACGTTCTCTTCTAGCCCAGCCCCCAGCCAGCAGACTCCTCTCACGTCAGTGACCTCTTTCAAGCCCGTGGCCAGCTGGTGGCCTGTGGTGAGTGCATTCTGGAACCCTGCTCCCCCGCACCGCGTTTGTTTCCTTGGCAGCCGACACGCTCCCCGAAGTGCGTTCGGTGGCTTGGGGCAGGATGTGTAAGGGCCGCCCCCGTCCGGGCACTATGGCCGGCGGCGGCGGGGGGCAACTGCGAGTGGAGCCAAAGGCCCCCGCATCACAAATGGTTTCCCTCACCCCGCCCTCAGCCACGCCCCGGGCCCACCGTCTCCACGGCAACGAGGTGGGGCGGGGGCGGGGCGAGGCTCCTGGGGGCGGGCGGGAGGGGTGCCTCGCGTGCCAGTGCCAGGGAGGCGGTGGGCGCGGTGGCCCCGGCTGGCGGGGCGCTGGCGCCTCGCTCCCGCCCCCAGGCCCTGGCCAGACCCCCTGTGTCGATGAGCAGACCCACCCAAGATTTTGGAGTCCCTCTTCTACAGAGAGGAAAGGCCAAACGGTCCTTCTCTTTCGCTTCCCCATAGGCTTGAATGAGCATCTAGCCTCCCCATCTTAGGGAGGCTTTGAGCACGGCCCTCACACCTTCTAGAGAAGCTCTGAGCCCATTTGGTCTGCATTTGCCCTGAGTAGGCAAAGTTGATAGACTTTGCATTGTCCAACGGTTTCCTGGGACTGGAGTCGTTGCCATGGTTACCGAGGGCCGGGCTGCAGCCTCCTACCATCCCCCACCCACAAGTCTCCCGCCTCCCACATCCCCCTAGGGAACTCTCAGCCTATCACACCTTCCCCTAGGACTGAGCCGGCCCTCCAGGTCCCCCAGCCCACCTCAGGGAGTTGCCAGGGTCCTGGAACAGCCTGGGCAACTTCCCAATGAGCCTCCGTTGATCTCGCAGCGCCAACCCCCGGTGTGCGGAGCTTCCCTCCGCACTTCTGAGGAACGCCCCCGGCTTCCAGACAAGTCCACGCTCTCAGAGACAACCCCGCAAGCCCACCGACTTTCTGCGCCAGCCCCGGCACCCCAGAATCCTCACCTCCCAGGATTCCCAATGTCCCCATCAAGGTCCCACCTCCCAGAACCTTTCGACTTCCCAGAATCCACCTGGGGACCCCTGCATCCCTCCAGGCACACCGAGACAGACCCTCCCCCACCCACAGTCCCATTCCCCGTTTCACAACCACCTCGCTGGTTCCTTCTCCAGGCGCGTGACTGACCCACTCCCCCCGCTCCTGGGGCATGGAGTTCGGGGCTAGGTGGGTTGCTTCTGGTGGCCCAAGTGGAGGCGCTCTCGCAAGGAAGGCCTGGCGTCCAGGCAGCTCGGTGCTCTCCGGGGCTGGGTAGTTGCAGGAGACTGGGCGCCGTACCAAGACGCTCCCAGATCCGCTTGGGGCTCCTTCCCTTCTCCGCTCTTTCCCACCGGGGACTTCTGGGAAATGCGCGTGGAAAGCAGCGAACCTGTTTCTGTCTAATGTACGCGAGCCTTCCAAAGATGAGTGGGGTAAGACCCTGGACGCCCTGGAAGCTGCCCTGGCCCTGCACAAGTCCCTGAACCAGGCCCTTTTGCATCTGCATGCCCCGGGATCTGCCCACGCAGACCCCCACGTGTGGATCCCGCTCCTCCATGGCTCCCCACACGCAGACCTTCCTTGGGATGAAGCCTCCACCCTGAGACTTGACTCCCTTGGATTGTCCAGGGACATTCCTTGCCGTGCCTCGCTTCCCACATCTGCCACCTTGGGACCTATGGCCTCCTGGCTTCTCTCCGGTAGAATTGTTCACTTCTCTGCTCTTCCTCAGCTCTGTGCCTTCCTGGAGAAGCATTTCCTAGATGAGGAGGTGAAACTGATCAACAAGAGGGGCGACCACATGACCAAGCTCGGCAGGCTTGCTGGCCCGCAGGCGGGGCGGGGCGATGTGGGGCGGGGTGGGGCGAGTCATCTCTTTGGAAGGCTCAGCCTCCAGCACCACTAGGGGTCTCTGGAGCCCAGAGGCCGTGGGCGTGGGGGAGGGCACCGTTCCCCCAGCGCGCGGGCTCCTGCCCGAGCCCCTCCAGCCAGGAGGCCTCTTGCTAACTGCCCTCGTGTAGCCCCCTAAGGAGCCCTGAGGCAAGGGTCAACCATAAAGCTCTAGGCAGCAGGTGCCGATGGTGTGTGTGTGCGTGTCTGGCGCCGGGACTCTAGAAGGGTTGAACCCTCCCCCCGTGGGTGGCGTGCTCTAGGCACTTCAGGCCCGAGCCATTTCTGACTCCAGGGAGGGTGGAGCTCAGTGGGTAGCAGGAAGCAGGCTGAGAGTTTTCCAGGGTAACAGCAAGCAGAAAGGGGTCCTGGGCACCTGGGAGTGACTATGGAAGTGAGCTCTGGAAAGCAAGCACAGGAGACTAGCTCTGAGGGTCGCTTCCCCCCTGCCCGCCCGCCCCTCGCCCGGGCTTGGAAGACATGAGGCCCGTCTTGAACGCTAGGGTCTTCCCCAATGTCAAGCACACACTCGGTAGCAACCACTCCTGAGGAGCTGAGCAGCTGGGAGCTTAAGATGGACGAGAAGTGCTGAGCTGGGGTTTTGGGTCTCGGTGGAGAAAGGAGAGGGGGAAAGTAGTGTTCCTATTCTCTACAGGGGAACGGAAGAAGCTTGCAGCATCTCGGGGCAAGCCGGCAAACTGCTGTGTCAGCTCTGACCCCCATGCCTTTGGTTTCTGGCAGAAGAGGAATCGGGAAGTGGCTGCTAGGTGCCGTGGGCTCAGATCCATGCCCTCTTGCTCTCCGTACACAAGAGGATCTGGTTGCGGGGGTTCCTGTGTCTGGCACAAGGCCGATGACCCGGCACCCAAGACTCCTCACTCAGAGCTTCCTGTTCCCTTCCTTGGGGATGGTGTGCTCACACATGCACATGTGGCCTCGGGAGCCTAGAACCATGAGGGGAAAAGTGCTTGTCTTTCTTCTTTGCCCCTGAAAATAGAGCCATCTCAGCGGAGCCCCGGAGAGATGCGTCAAGCCAGTGCGCCGGACCTTGCTGCCGTGATGGAAATGGCCTCCATCTGTGCGGTAGCCACGTGTGAAGAAGGGCTACTGTGTGGAGCCTCCTTCATCACACAGCTCCTTCCCGCCCAAGAGAGCTTGAGCCGTGTGTTTGTCGCTTGCAAGTCCCAAGCAGGCAAACGAGGCCTCCCTTCCTTGAGAGAACACTGGCATTCCAGACAGCATTCCCAATCTCTCCAGGGCAGCAGGAGGAAAGGAGGCACTGGGAAGCCATGGGTCAGCAAGCGGGGGGAGGCTTGGAGGCTCTGAATCCAAGAGGAGGGAGGGGCCTGTGGAGAGGTCCACCAAGCCCCCATGCCCCCATGTTGGACGACACCTGGACTCCTTCGATAGAGATGGATTTTTTTTCTGGCCATTTCTGGACACACGCCTCAAGCACACCCATTCCGCCCTGCCACCCCCCAACCCCCTCCCCTGCCAAGCAAGCAGTGCACCGGCACACGTGAGGAGGGCCCTCCCCGTCACCAGAGCTTGGAGTTGGAAGAAACTCGAGGTGAACGCGGGGGTCTGCCACCCAGTGGGCTGAGCTCTGGATGGGAAGGGGATGGGAGGCGAGCCAGCCAGCGTAAGGTTCTAGGCTCAGCAGCCGGGCCTAGCACGCAAGTGGTCTCCTACCGGACTGAGCTGTTGGGGGGAAGACAGCCAGTTGCGTCCTGGGCAGGGGGGTTCCCCCGGAGGACACAGGAGTCGAGAGGGAGGCGCCAGAGTCTGGAGTCACGGGAGGGAGTTGAGAGACTCAGGGAACGAGTGGAGTCTGGTCGAGCAAGAAAAGGCCAGAGAGCGGTCCCGAGCATCCTCCAGCAGGAATGAGGGCCCAAGGGGTTGTGCCACTCCTGGCGTGGCCAGAGTGGGGGTGTGTGGCGATGGGGCCTGGGTGGGCCCCGGCCCTCACAGAGGGGGTCGAGGCTGGGAGGAGGAATCCCCCAGCGAAGCTGAGCACCCAGGTGGGGCTGGAGCCCAGAACACCTGAGGGCCCTGTGCTGGAGCCTGAGTTCTGCGGCTCCAAAGGAGGTCCTCCGCACCCGGGTATCCCAAGTCCCTGAAAATGTCCCGTCTCTGGACGGAGTGCCCCATTGGTCGAGGCCGTCCAGGGAGGCCAGCGCCTGGTGGCTCCCAGGCCAGTCTAGGGCCTGGCACGCTCTGCACGGTCTAGAACTGGCAAGCCAGCGAGAGCTCGACGAGGCCAGCCTGGAAGGCAGCTGGCAGGCTTTCCCGAAACCTCTGGCACTGCAGGGCCAATGGCCCTAGGTAGGCCCGCCTGACCAGGTGGCGGGACTTTGGTTGGCGAGGAATCCCCCTCTGAAGAGGGACCAGGCTCTTGGCTTGGACCAGGGGAGCGATGGGATGCAGCGAGGTTCTCACATCAGCCCCAGATCTGGCCCAGGGGTGCCCACCCCCACAGCCCCTCCTGCCAGGGTCCCCGCCCCTCCCCCTGCCTTCCAATGCAGCCGCCTGCCCTCCCCCTCCGGGAAGTGTGAGGAAGGAAGACTTCTCCTCCCACCCTGGCCCCTAGCGCTGGTAGTTGGGCTCCGACTTGCCGCCAGGGGGCGGCTTTGGCGCTCCTGTTTCTGCTTCTGTCTCTCGCACCGCTTTTGACGACGCGGGCGGGCGGAGATGAGAAAACAGCTGTCCAGGAGGCAAGAGAAGACGTTCTCTTCTAGCCCAGCCCCCAGCCAGCAGACTCCTCTCACGTCAGTGACCTCTTTCAAGCCCGTGGCCAGCTGGTGGCCTGTGGTGAGTGCATTCTGGAACCCTGCTCCCCCGCACCGCGTTTGTTTCCTTGGCAGCCGACACGCTCCCCGAAGTGCGTTCGGTGGCTTGGGGCAGGATGTGTAAGGGCCGCCCCCGTCCGGGCACTATGGCCGGCGGCGGCGGGGGGCAACTGCGAGTGGAGCCAAAGGCCCCCGCATCACAAATGGTTTCCCTCACCCCGCCCTCAGCCACGCCCCGGGCCCACCGTCTCCACGGCAACGAGGTGGGGCGGGGGCGGGGCGAGGCTCCTGGGGGCGGGCGGGAGGGGTGCCTCGCGTGCCAGTGCCAGGGAGGCGGTGGGCCCGGTGGCCCCGGCTGGCGGGGCGCTGGCGCCTCGCTCCCGCCCCCAGGCCCTGGCCAGACCCCCTGTGCCGATGAGCAGACCCACCCAAGATTTTGGAGTCCCTCTTCTACAGAGAGGAAAGGCCAAACGGTCCTTCTCTTTCGCTTCCCCATAGGCTTGAATGAGCATCTAGCCTCCCCATCTTAGGGAGGCTTTGAGCACGGCCCTCACACCTTCTAGAGAAGCTCTGAGCCCATTTGGTCTGCATTTGCCCTGAGTAGGCAAAGTTGATAGACTTTGCATTGTCCAACGGTTTCCTGGGACTGGAGTCGTTGCCATGGTTACCGAGGGCCGGGCTGCAGCCTCCTACCATCCCCCACCCACAAGTCTCCCGCCGCTGAGGTCATCTCTTCAGAGATAAAGAGCCTCCCACCCAGAGCCCACATCCCCCTAGGGAACTCTCAGCCTATCACACCTTCCCCTAGGACTGAGCCGGCCCTCCAGGTCCCCCACCCCACCTCAGGGAGTTGCCAGGGTCCTGGAACAGCCTGGGCAACTTCCCAATGAGCCTCCGTTGATCTCGCGGCGCCAACCCCCGGTGTGCGGAGCTTCCCTCCGCACTTCTGAGGAACGCCCCCGGCTTCCAGACAAGTCCACGCTCTCAGAGACAACCCCGCAAGCCCACCGACTTTCTGCGCCAGCCCCGGCACCCCAGAATCCTCACCTCCCAGGATTCCCAATGTCCCCATCAAGGTCCCACCTCCCAGAACCTTTCGACTTCCCAGAATCGGCCTGGGGACCCCTGCATCCCGCCAGGCACACCGAGACCGACCCTCCCCCACCCACAGTCCCATTCCCCGTTTCACAACCACCTCGCTGGTTCCTTCTCCAGGCGCGTGACTGACCCACTCCCCCCGCTCCTGGGGCATGGAGTTCGGGGCTAGGTGGGTTGCTTCTGGTGGCCCAAGTGGAGGCGCTCTCGCAAGGAAGGCCTGGCGTCCAGGCAGCTCGGTGCTCTCCGGGGCTGGGTAGTTGCAGGAGACTGGGCGCCGTGCCAAGACGCTCCCAGATCCGCTTGGGGCTCCTTCCCTTCTCCGCTCTTTCCCACCGGGGACTTCTGGGAAATGCGCGTGGAAAGCAGCGAACCTGTTTCTGTCTAATGTACGCGAGCCTTCCAAAGATGAGTGGGGTAAGACCCTGGATGCCCTGGAAGCTGCCCTGGCACTGCACAAGTCCCTGAACCAGGCCCTTTTGCATCTGCATGCCCCGGGATCTGCCCACGCAGACCCCCACGTGTGGATCCCGCTCCTCCATGGCTCCCCACACGCAGACCTTCCTTGGGATGAAGCCTCCACCCTGAGACTTGACTCCCTTGGATTGTCCAGGGACATTCCTTGCCGTGCCTCGCTTCCCTTCCCACATCTGCCACCTTGGGACCTATGGCCTCCTGGCTTCTCTCCGGTAGAATTGTTCACTTCTCTGCTCTTCCTCAGCTCTGTGCCTTCCTGGAGAAGCATTTCCTAGATGAGGAGGTGAAACTGATCAACAAGAGGGGCGACCACATGACCAAGCTCGGCAGGCTTGCTGGCCCGCAGGCGGGGCGGGGCGATGTGGGGCGGGGCGGGGCGAGTCATCTCTTTGGAAGGCTCAGCCTCCAGCACCACTAGGGGTCTCTGGAGCCCAGAGGCCGTGGGCGTGGGGGAGGGCACCGTTCCCCCAGCGCGCGGGCTCCTGCCCGAGCCCCTCCAGCCAGGAGGCCTCTTGCTAACTGCCCTCGTGTAGCCCCCTAAGGAGCCCTGAGGCAAGGGTCAACCATAAAGCTCTAGGCAGCAGGTGCCGATGGTGTGTGTGTGCGTGTCTGGCGCCGGGACTCTAGAAGGGTTGAACCCTCCCCCCGTGGGTGGCGTGCTCTAGGCACTTCAGGCCCGAGCCATTTCTGACTCCAGGGAGGGTGGACCTCAGTGGGTAGCAGGAAGCAGGCTGAGAGTTTTCCAGGGTAACAGCAAGCAGAAAGGGGTCCTGGGCACCTGGGAGTGACTATGGAAGTGAGCTCTGGAAAGCAAGCACAGGAGACTAGCTCTGAGGGCCGCTTCCCCCCTGCCCGCCCGCCCCTCGCCCGGGCTTGGAAGACATGAGGCCCGTCTTGAACGCTAGGGTCTTCCCCAATGTCAAGCACACACTCGGTAGCAACCACTCCTGAGGAGCTGAGCAGCTGGGAGCTTAAGATGGACGAGAAGTGCTGAGCTGGGGTTTTGGGTCTCAGTGGAGAAAGGAGAGGGGGAAAGTAGTGTTCCTATTCTCTACACGGGAACGGAAGAAGCTTGCAGCATCTCGGGGCAAGCCGGCAAACTGCTGTGTCAGCTCTGACCCCCATGCCTTTGGTTTCTGGCAGAAGAGGAATCGGGAAGTGGCTGCTAGGTGCCGTGGGCTCAGATCCATGCCCTCTTGCTCTCCGTACACAACAGGATCTGTTTGCGGGGGTTCCTGTGTCTGGCACAAGGCCGATGACCCGGCACCCAAGACTCCTCACTCAGAGCTTCCTGTTCCCTTCCTTGGGGATGGTGTGCTCACACATGCACATGTGGCCTCGGGAGCCTAGAACCATGAGGGGAAAAGTGCTTGTCTTTCTTCTTTGCCCCTGAAAATAGAGCCATCTCAGCGGAGCCCCGGAGAGATGCGTCAAGCCAGTGCGCCGGACCTTGCTGCCGTGATGGAAATGGCCTCCATCTGTGCTGTAGCCACGTGTGAAGAAGGGCTACTGTGTGGAGCCTCCTTCATCACACAGCTCCTTCCCGCCCAAGAGAGCTTGAGCCGTGTGTTTGTCGCTTGCAAGTCCCAAGCAGGCAAACGAGGCCTCCCTTCCTTGAGAGAACACTGGCATTCCAGACAGCATTCCCAATCTCTCCAGGGCAGCAGGAGGAAAGGAGGCACTGGGAAGCCATGGGTCAGCAAGCGGGGGGAGGCTTGGAGGCTCTGAATCCAAGAGGAGGGAGGGGCCTGTGGAGAGGTCCACCAAGCCCCCATGCCCCCATGTTGGACGACACCTGGACTCCTTCGATAGAGATGGATTTTTTTTCTGGCCATTTCTGGACACACGCCTCAAGCACACCCATTCCGCCCTGCCACCCCCCAACCCCCTCCCCTGCCAAGCAAGCAGTGCACCGGCACACGTGAGGAGGGCCCTCCCCGTCACCAGAGCTTGGAGTTGGAAGAAACTCGAGGTGAACGCGGGGGTCTGCCACCCAGTGGGCTGAGCTCTGGATGGGAAGGGGATGGGAGGCGAGCCAGCCAGCGTAAGGTTCTAGGCTCAGCAGCCGGGCCTAGCACGCAAGTGGTCTCCTACCGGACTGAGCTGTTGGGGGGAAGACAGCCAGTTGCGTCCTGGGCAGGGGGGTTCCCCCGGAGGACACAGGAGTCGAGAGGGAGGCGCCAGAGTCTGGAGTCACGGGAGGGAGTTGAGAGACTCAGGGAACGAGTGGAGTCTGGTCGAGCAAGAAAAGGCCAGAGAGCGGTCCCGAGCATCCTCCAGCAGGAATGAGGGCCCAAGGGGTTGTGCCACTCCTGGCGTGGCCAGAGTGGGGGTGTGTGGCGATGGGGCCTGGGTGGGCCCCGGCCCTCACAGAGGGGGTCGAGGCTGGGAGGAGGAATCCCCCAGCGAAGCTGAGCACCCAGGTGGGGCTGGAGCCCAGAACACCTGAGGGCCCTGTGCTGGAGCCTGAGTTCTGCGGCTCCAAAGGAGGTCCTCCGCACCCGGGTATCCCAAGTCCCTGAAAATGTCCCGTCTCTGGACGGAGTGCCCCATTGGTCGAGGCCGTCCAGGGAGGCCAGCGCCTGGTGGCTCCCAGGCCAGGCTAGGGCCTGGCACGCTCTGCACGGTCTAGAATAGGCAAGCCAGCGAGAGCTCTACGAGGCCAGCCTGGAAGGCAGCTGGCAGGCTTTCCCGAAACCTCTGGCACTGCAGGGCCAATGGCCCTAGGTAGGCCCGCCTGACCAGGTGGCGGGACTTTGGTTGGCGAGGAATCCCCCTCTGAAGAGGGACCAGGCTCTTGGCTTGGACCAGGGGAGCGATGGGATGCAGCGAGGTTCTCACATCAGCCCCAGATCTGGCCCAGGGGTGCCCACCCCCACAGCCCCTCCTGCCAGGGTCCCCGCCCCTCCCCCTGCCTTCCAATGCAGCCGCCTGCCCTCCCCCTCCAGGAAGTGTGAGGAAGGAAGACTTCTCCTCCCACCCTGGCCCCTAGCGCTGGTAGTTGGGCTCCGACTTGCCGCCAGGGGGCGGCTTTGGCGCTCCTGTTTCTGCTTCTGTCTCTCGCACCGCTTTTGACGACGCGGGCGGGCGGAGATGAGAAAACGGCTGTCCAGGAGGCAAGAGAAGACGTTCTCTTCTAGCCCAGCCCCCAGCCAGCAGACTCCTCTCACGTCAGTGACCTCTTTCAAGCCCGTGGCCAGCTGGTGGCCTATGGTGAGTGCATTCTGGAACCCTGCTCCCCCGCACCGCGTTTGTTTCCTTGGCAGCCGACACGCTCCCCGAAGTGCGTTCGGTGGCTTGGGGCAGGATGTGTAAGGGCCGCCCCCGTCCGGGCACTATGGCCGGCGGCGGCGGGGGGCAACTGCGAGTGGAGCCAAAGGCCCCCGCATCACAAATGGTTTCCCTCACCCCGCCCTCAGCCACGCCCCGTGCCCACCGTCTCCACGGCAACGAGGTGGGGCGGGGGCGGGGCGAGGCTCCTGGGGGCGGGCGGGAGGGGTGCCTCGCGTGCCAGTGCCAGGGAGGCGGTGGGCGCGGTGGCCCCGGCTGGCGGGGCGCTGGCGCCTCGCTCCCGCCCCCAGGCCCTGGCCAGACCCCCTGTGCCGATGAGCAGACCCACCCAAGATTTTGGAGTCCCTCTTCTACAGAGAGGAAAGGCCAAACGGTCCTTCTCTTTCGCTTCCCCATAGGCTTGAATGAGCATCTAGCCTCCCCATCTTAGGGAGGCTTTGAGCACGGCCCTCACACCTTCTAGAGAAGCTCTGAGCCCATTTGGTCTGCATTTGCCCTGAGTAGGCAAAGTTGATAGACTTTGCATTGTCCAACGGTTTCCTGGGACTGGAGTCGTTGCCATGGTTACCGAGGGCCGGGCTGCAGCCTCCTACCATCCCCCACCCACAAGTCTCCCGCCGCCCACATCCCCCTAGGGAACTCTCAGCCTATCACACCTTCCCCTAGGACTGAGCCGGCCCTCCAGGTCCCCCACCCCACCTCAGGGAGTTGCCAGCGTCCTGGAACAGCCTGGGCAACTTCCCAATGAGCCTCCGTTGATCTCGCGGCGCCAACCCCCGGTGTGCGGAGCTTCCCTCCGCACTTCTGAGGAACGCCCCCGGCTTCCAGACAAGTCCACGCTCTCAGAGACAACCCCGCAAGCCCACCGACTTTCTGCGCCAGCCCCGGCACCCCAGAATCCTCACCTCCCAGGATTCCCAATGTCCCCATCAAGGTCCCACCTCCCAGAACCTTTCGACTTCCCAGAATCGGCCTGGGGACCCCTGCATCCCGCCAGGCACACCGAGACCGACCCTCCCCCACCCACAGTCCCATTCCCCGTTTCACAACCACCTCGCTGGTTCCTTCTCCAGGCGCGTGACTGACCCACTTCCCCCGCTCCTGGGGCATGGAGTTCGGGGCTAGGTGGGTTGCTTCTGGTGGCCCAAGTGGAGGCGCTCTCGCAAGGAAGGCCTGGCGTCCAGGCAGCTCGGTGCTCTCCGGGGCTGGGTAGTTGCAGGAGACTGGGCGCCGTGCCAAGACGCTCCCAGATCCGCTTGGGGCTCCTTCCCTTCTCCGCTCTTTCCCACCGGGGACTTCTGGGAAATGCGCGTGGAAAGCAGCGAACCTGTTTCTGTCTAATGTACGCGAGCCTTCCAAAGATGAGTGGGGTAAGACCCTGGACGCCCTGGAAGCTGCCCTGGCCCTGCACAAGTCCCTGAACCAGGCCCTTTTGCATCTGCATGCCCCGGGATCTGCCCACGCAGACCCCCACGTGTGGATCCCGCTCCTCCATGGCTCCCCACACGCAGACCTTCCTTGGGATGAAGCCTCCACCCTGAGACTTGACTCCCTTGGATTGTCCAGGGACATTCCTTGCCGTGCCTCGCTTCCCACATCTGCCACCTTGGGACCTATGGCCTCCTGGCTTCTCTCCGGTAGAATTGTTCACTTCTCTGCTCTTCCTCAGCTCTGTGCCTTCCTGGAGAAGCATTTCCTAGATGAGGAGGTGAAACTGATCAACAAGAGGGGCGACCACATGACCAAGCTCGGCAGGCTTGCTGGCCCGCAGGCGGGGCGGGGCGATGTGGGGCGGGGCGGGGCGAGTCATCTCTTTGGAAGGCTCAGCCTCCAGCACCACTAGGGGTCTCTGGAGCCCAGAGGCCGTGGGCGTGGGGGAGGGCACCGTTCCCCCAGCGCGCGGGCTCCTGCCCGAGCCCCTCCAGCCAGGAGGCCTCTTGCTAACTGCCCTCGTGTAGCCCCCTAAGGAGCCCTGAGGCAAGGGTCAACCATAAAGCTCTAGGCAGCAGGTGCCGATGGTGTGTGTGTGCGTGTCTGGCGCCGGGACTCTAGAAGGGTTGAACCCTCCCCCCGTGGGTGGCGTGCTCTAGGCACTTCAGGCCCGAGCCATTTCTGACTCCAGGGAGGGTGGAGCTCAGTGGGTAGCAGGAAGCAGGCTGAGAGTTTTCCAGGGTAACAGCAAGCAGAAAGGGGTCCTGGGCACCTGGGAGTGACTATGGAAGTGAGCTCTGGAAAGCAAGCACAGGAGACTAGCTCTGAGGGCCGCTTCCCCCCTGCCCGCCCGCCCCTCGCCCGGGCTTGGAAGACATGAGGCCCGTCTTGAACGCTAGGGTCTTCCCCAATGTCAAGCACACACTCGGTAGCAACCACTCCTGAGGAGCTGAGCAGCTGGGAGCTTAAGATGGACGAGAAGTGCTGAGCTGGGGTTTTGGGTCTCAGTGGAGAAAGGAGAGGGGGAAAGTAGTGTTCCTATTCTCTACACGGGAACGGAAGAAGCTTGCAGCATCTCGGGGCAAGCCGGCAAACTGCTGTGTCAGCTCTGACCCCCATGCCTTTGGTTTCTGGCAGAAGAGGAATCGGGAAGTGGCTGCTAGGTGCCGTGGGCTCAGATCCATGCCCTCTTGCTCTCCGTACACAACAGGATCTGTTTGCGGGGGTTCCTGTGTCTGGCACAAGGCCGATGACCCGGCACCCAAGACTCCTCACTCAGAGCTTCCTGTTCCCTTCCTTGGGGATGGTGTGCTCACACATGCACATGTGGCCTCGGGAGCCTAGAACCATGAGGGGAAAAGTGCTTGTCTTTCTTCTTTGCCCCTGAAAATAGAGCCATCTCAGCGGAGCCCCGGAGAGATGCGTCAAGCCAGTGCGCCGGACCTTGCTGCCGTGATGGAAATGGCCTCCATCTGTGCTGTAGCCACGTGTGAAGAAGGGCTACTGTGTGGAGCCTCCTTCATCACACAGCTCCTTCCCGCCCAAGAGAGCTTGAGCCGTGTGTTTGTCGCTTGCAAGTCCCAAGCAGGCAAACGAGGCCTCCCTTCCTTGAGAGAACACTGGCATTCCAGACAGCATTCCCAATCTCTCCAGGGCAGCAGGAGGAAAGGAGGCACTGGGAAGCCATGGGTCAGCAAGCGGGGGGAGGCTTGGAGGCTCTGAATCCAAGAGGAGGGAGGGGCCTGTGGAGAGGTCCACCAAGCCCCCATGCCCCCATGTTGGACGACACCTGGACTCCTTCGATAGAGATGGATTTTTTTTCTGGCCATTTCTGGACACACGCCTCAAGCACACCCATTCCGCCCTGCCACCCCCCAACCCCCTCCCCTGCCAAGCAAGCAGTGCACCGGCACACGTGAGGAGGGCCCTCCCCGTCACCAGAGCTTGGAGTTGGAAGAAACTCGAGGTGAACGCGGGGGTCTGCCACCCAGTGGGCTGAGCTCTGGATGGGAAGGGGATGGGAGGCGAGCCAGCCAGCGTAAGGTTCTAGGCTCAGCAGCCGGGCCTAGCACGCAAGTGGTCTCCTACCGGACTGAGCTGTTGGGGGGAAGACAGCCAGTTGCGTCCTGGGCAGGGGGGTTCCCCCGGAGGACACAGGAGTCGAGAGGGAGGCGCCAGAGTCTGGAGTCACGGGAGGGAGTTGAGAGACTCAGGGAACGAGTGGAGTCTGGTCGAGCAAGAAAAGGCCAGAGAGCGGTCCCGAGCATCCTCCAGCAGGAATGAGGGCCCAAGGGGTTGTGCCACTCCTGGCGTGGCCAGAGTGGGGGTGTGTGGCGATGGGGCCTGGGTGGGCCCCGGCCCTCACAGAGGGGGTCGAGGCTGGGAGGAGGAATCCCCCAGCGAAGCTGAGCACCCAGGTGGGGCTGGAGCCCAGAACACCTGAGGGCCCTGTGCTGGAGCCTGAGTTCTGCGGCTCCAAAGGAGGTCCTCCGCACCCGGGTATCCAAAGTCCCTGAAAATGTCCCGTCTCTGGACGGAGTGCCCCATTGGTCGAGGCCGTCCAGGGAGGCCAGCGCCTGGTGGCTCCCAGGCCAGGCTAGGGCCTGGCACGCTCTGCACGGTCTAGAATAGGCAAGCCAGCGAGAGCTCTACGAGGCCAGCCTGGAAGGCAGCTGGCAGGCTTTCCCGAAACCTCTGGCACTGCAGGGCCAATGGCCCTAGGTAGGCCCGCCTGACCAGGTGGCGGGACTTTGGTTGGCGAGGAATCCCCCTCTGAAGAGGGACCAGGCTCTTGGCTTGGACCAGGGGAGCGATGGGATGCAGCGAGGTTCTCACATCAGCCCCAGATCTGGCCCAGGGGTGCCCACCCCCACAGCCCCTCCTGCCAGGGTCCCCGCCCCTCCCCCTGCCTTCCAATGCAGCCGCCTGCCCTCCCCCTCCAGGAAGTGTGAGGAAGGAAGACTTCTCCTCCCACCCTGGCCCCTAGCGCTGGTAGTTGGGCTCCGACTTGCCGCCAGGGGGCGGCTTTGGCGCTCCTGTTTCTGCTTCTGTCTCTCGCACCGCTTTTGACGACGCGGGCGGGCGGAGATGAGAAAACGGCTGTCCAGGAGGCAAGAGAAGACGTTCTCTTCTAGCCCAGCCCCCAGCCAGCAGACTCCTCTCACGTCAGTGACCTCTTTCAAGCCCGTGGCCAGCTGGTGGCCTATGGTGAGTGCATTCTGGAACCCTGCTCCCCCGCACCGCGTTTGTTTCCTTGGCAGCCGACACGCTCCCCGAAGTGCGTTCGGTGGCTTGGGGCAGGATGTGTAAGGGCCGCCCCCGTCCGGGCACTATGGCCGGCGGCGGCGGGGGGCAACTGCGAGTGGAGCCAAAGGCCCCCGCATCACAAATGGTTTCCCTCACCCCGCCCTCAGCCACGCCCCGTGCCCACCGTCTCCACGGCAACGAGGTGGGGCGGGGGCGGGGCGAGGCTCCTGGGGGCGGGCGGGAGGGGTGCCTCGCGTGCCAGTGCCAGGGAGGCGGTGGGCGCGGTGGCCCCGGCTGGCGGGGCGCTGGCGCCTCGCTCCCGCCCCCAGGCCCTGGCCAGACCCCCCTGTGCCGATGAGCAGACCCACCCAAGATTTTGGAGTCCCTCTTCTACAGAGAGGAAAGGCCAAACGGTCCTTCTCTTTCGCTTCCCCATAGGCTTGAATGAGCATCTAGCCTCCCCATCTTAGGGAGGCTTTGAGCACGGCCCTCACACCTTCTAGAGAAGCTCTGAGCCCATTTGGTCTGCATTTGCCCTGAGTAGGCAAAGTTGATAGACTTTGCATTGTCCAACGGTTTCCTGGGACTGGAGTCGTTGCCATGGTTACCGAGGGCCGGGCTGCAGCCTCCTACCATCCCCCACCCACAAGTCTCCCGCCGCCCACATCCCCCTAGGGAACTCTCAGCCTATCACACCTTCCCCTAGGACTGAGCCGGCCCTCCAGGTCCCCCACCCCACCTCAGGGAGTTGCCAGCGTCCTGGAACAGCCTGGGCAACTTCCCAATGAGCCTCCGTTGATCTCGCGGCGCCAACCCCCGGTGTGCGGAGCTTCCCTCCGCACTTCTGAGGAACGCCCCCGGCTTCCAGACAAGTCCACGCTCTCAGAGACAACCCCGCAAGCCCACCGACTTTCTGCGCCAGCCCCGGCACCCCAGAATCCTCACCTCCCAGGATTCCCAATGTCCCCATCAAGGTCCCACCTCCCAGAACCTTTCGACTTCCCAGAATCGGCCTGGGGACCCCTGCATCCCGCCAGGCACACCGAGACCGACCCTCCCCCACCCACAGTCCCATTCCCCGTTTCACAACCACCTCGCTGGTTCCTTCTCCAGGCGCGTGACTGACCCACTTCCCCCGCTCCTGGGGCATGGAGTTCGGGGCTAGGTGGGTTGCTTCTGGTGGCCCAAGTGGAGGCGCTCTCGCAAGGAAGGCCTGGCGTCCAGGCAGCTCGGTGCTCTCCGGGGCTGGGTAGTTGCAGGAGACTGGGCGCCGTGCCAAGACGCTCCCAGATCCGCTTGGGGCTCCTTCCCTTCTCCGCTCTTTCCCACCGGGGACTTCTGGGAAATGCGCGTGGAAAGCAGCGAACCTGTTTCTGTCTAATGTACGCGAGCCTTCCAAAGATGAGTGGGGTAAGACCCTGGACGCCCTGGAAGCTGCCCTGGCCCTGCACAAGTCCCTGAACCAGGCCCTTTTGCATCTGCATGCCCCGGGATCTGCCCACGCAGACCCCCACGTGTGGATCCCGCTCCTCCATGGCTCCCCACACGCAGACCTTCCTTGGGAAATGAAGCCTCCACCCTGAGACTTGACTCCCTTGGATTGTCCAGGGACATTCCTTGCCGTGCCTCGCTTCCCACATCTGCCACCTTGGGACCTATGGCCTCCTGGCTTCTCTCCGGTAGAATTGTTCACTTCTCTGCTCTTCCTCAGCTCTGTGCCTTCCTGGAGAAGCATTTCCTAGATGAGGAGGTGAAACTGATCAACAAGAGGGGCGACCACATGACCAAGCTCGGCAGGCTTGCTGGCCCGCAGGCGGGGCGGGGCGATGTGGGGCGGGGCGGGGCGAGTCATCTCTTTGGAAGGCTCAGCCTCCAGCACCACTAGGGGTCTCTGGAGCCCAGAGGCCGTGGGCGTGGGGGAGGGCACCGTTCCCCCAGCGCGCGGGCTCCTGCCCGAGCCCCTCCAGCCAGGAGGCCTCTTGCTAACTGCCCTCGTGTAGCCCCCTAAGGAGCCCTGAGGCAAGGGTCAACCATAAAGCTCTAGGCAGCAGGTGCCGATGGTGTGTGTGTGCGTGTCTGGCGCCGGGACTCTAGAAGGGTTGAACCCTCCCCGCGTGGGTGGCGTGCTCTAGGCACTTCAGGCCCGAGCCATTTCTGACTCCAGGGAGGGTGGAGCTCAGTGGGTAGCAGGAAGCAGGCTGAGAGTTTTCCAGGGTAACAGCAAGCAGAAAGGGGTCCTGGGCACCTGGGAGTGACTATGGAAGTGAGCTCTGGAAAGCAAGCACAGGAGACTAGCTCTGAGGGCCGCTTCCCCCCTGCCCGCCCGCCCCTCGCCCGGGCTTGGAAGACATGAGGCCCGTCTTGAACGCTAGGGTCTTCCCCAATGTCAAGCACACACTCGGTAGCAACCACTCCTGAGGAGCTGAGCAGCTGGGAGCTTAAGATGGACGAGAAGTGCTGAGCTGGGGTTTTGGGTCTCGGTGGAGAAAGGAGAGGGGGAAAGTAGTGTTCCTATTCTCTACAGGGGAACGGAAGAAGCTTGCAGCATCTCGGGGCAAGCCGGCAAACTGCTGTGTCAGCTCTGACCCCCATGCCTTTGGTTTCTGGGAGAAGAGGAATCGGGAAGTGGCTGCTAGGTGCCGTGGGCTCAGATCCATGCCCTCTTGCTCTCCGTACACAACAGGATCTGTTTGCGGGGGTTCCTGTGTCTGGCACAAGGCCGATGACCCGGCACCCAAGACTCCTCACTCAGAGCTTCCTGTTCCCTTCCTTGGGGATGGTGTGCTCACACATGCACATGTGGCCTCGGGAGCCTAGAACCATGAGGGGAAAAGTGCTTGTCTTTCTTCTTTGCCCCTGAAAATAGAGCCATCTCAGCGGAGCCCCGGAGAGATGCGTCAAGCCAGTGCGCCGGACCTTGCTGCCGTGATGGAAATGGCCTCCATCTGTGCTGTAGCCACGTGTGAAGAAGGGCTACTGTGTGGAGCCTCCTTCATCACACAGCTCCTTCCCGCCCAAGAGAGCTTGAGCCGTGTGTTTGTCGCTTGCAAGTCCCAAGCAGGCAAACGAGGCCTCCCTTCCTTGAGAGAACACTGGCATTCCAGACAGCATTCCCAATCTCTCCAGGGCAGCAGGAGGAAAGGAGGCACTGGGAAGCCATGGGTCAGCAAGCGGGGGGAGGCTTGGAGGCTCTGAATCCAAGAGGAGGGAGGGGCCTGTGGAGAGGTCCACCAAGCCCCCATGCCCCCATGTTGGACGACACCTGGACTCCTTCGATAGAGATGGATTTTTTTTCTGGCCATTTCTGGACACACGCCTCAAGCACACCCATTCCGCCCTGCCACCCCCCAACCCCCTCCCCTGCCAAGCAAGCAGTGCACCGGCACACGTGAGGAGGGCCCTCCCCGTCACCAGAGCTTGGAGTTGGAAGAAACTCGAGGTGAACGCGGGGGTCTGCCACCCAGTGGGCTGAGCTCTGGATGGGAAGGGGATGGGAGGCGAGCCAGCCAGCGTAAGGTTCTAGGCTCAGCAGCCGGGCCTAGCACGCAAGTGGTCTCCTACCGGACTGAGCTGTTGGGGGGAAGACAGCCAGTTGCGTCCTGGGCAGGGGGGTTCCCCCGGAGGACACAGGAGTCGAGAGGGAGGCGCCAGAGTCTGGAGTCACGGGAGGGAGTTGAGAGACTCAGGGAACGAGTGGAGTCTGGTCGAGCAAGAAAAGGCCAGAGAGCGGTCCCGAGCCTCCTCCAGCAGGAATGAGGGCCCAAGGGGTTGTGCCACTCCTGGCGTGGCCAGAGTGGGGGTGTGTGGCGATGGGGCCTGGGTGGGCCCCGGCCCTCACAGAGGGGGTCGATGCTGGGAGGAGGAATCCCCCAGCGAAGCTGAGCACCCCAGGTGGGGCTGGAGCCCAGAACACCTGAGGGCCCTGTGCTGGAGCCTGAGTTCTGCGGCTCCAAAGGAGGACCTCCGCACCCGGGTATCCCAAGTCCCTGAAAATGTCCCGTCTCTGGACGGAGTGCCCCATTGGTCGAGGCCGTCCAGGGAGGCCAGCGCCTGGTGGCTCCCAGGCCAGGCTAGGGCCTGGCACGCTCGGCACGGTCTAGAATTGGCAAGCCAGCGAGAGCTCTACGAGGCCAGCCTGGAAGGCAGCTGGCAGGCTTTCCCGAAACCTCTGGCACTGCAGGGCCAATGGCCCTAGGTAGGCCCGCCTGACCAGGTGGCGGGACTTTGGTTGGCGAGGAATCCCCCTCTGAAGAGGGACCAGGCTCTTGGCTTGGACCAGGGGAGCGATGGGATGCAGCGAGGTTCTCACATCAGCCCCAGATCTGGCCCAGGGGTGCCCACCCCCACAGCCCCTCCTGCCAGGGTCCCCGCCCCTCCCCCTGCCTTCCAATGCAGCCGCCTGCCCTCCCCCTCCGGGAAGTGTGAGGAAGGAAGACTTCTCCTCCCACCCTGGCCCCTAGCGCTGGTAGTTGGGCTCCGACTTGCCGCCAGGGGGCGGCTTTGGCGCTCCTGTTTCTGCTTCTGTCTCTCGCACCGCTTTTGACGACGCGGGCGGGCGGAGATGAGAAAACAGCTGTCCAGGAGGCAAGAGAAGACGTTCTCTTCTAGCCCAGCCCCCAGCCAGCAGACTCCTCTCACGTCAGTGACCTCTTTCAAGCCCGTGGCCAGCTGGTGGCCTGTGGTGAGTGCATTCTGGAACCCTGCTCCCCCGCACCGCGTTTGTTTCCTTGGCAGCCGACACGCTCCCCGAAGTGCGTTCGGTGGCTTGGGGCAGGATGTGTAAGGGCCGCCCCCGTCCGGGCACTATGGCCGGCGGCGGCGGGGGGCAACTGCGAGTGGAGCCAAAGGCCCCCGCATCACAAATGGTTTCCCTCACCCCGCCCTCAGCCACGCCCCGTGCCCACCGTCTCCACGGCAACGAGGTGGGGCGGGGGCGGGGCGAGGCTCCTGGGGGCGGGCGGGAGGGGTGCCTCGCGTGCCAGTGCCAGGGAGGCGGTGGGCGCGGTGGCCCCGGCTGGCGGGGCGCTGGCGCCTCGCTCCCGCCCCCAGGCCCTGGCCAGACCCCCTGTGCCGATGAGCAGACCCACCCAAGATTTTGGAGTCCCTCTTCTACAGAGAGGAAAGGCCAAACGGTCCTTCTCTTTCGCTTCCCCATAGGCTTGAATGAGCATCTAGCCTCCCCATCTTAGGGAGGCTTTGAGCACGGCCCTCACACCTTCTAGAGAAGCTCTGAGCCCATTTGGTCTGCATTTGCCCTGAGTAGGCAAAGTTGATAGACTTTGCATTGTCCAACGGTTTCCTGGGACTGGAGTCATTGCCATGGTTACCGAGGGCCGGGCTGCAGCCTCCTACCATCCCCCACCCACAAGTCTCCCGCCGCTGAGGTCATCTCTTCAGAGATAAAGAGCCTCCCACCCAGAGCCCACATCCCCCTCGGGAACTCTCAGCCTATCACACCTTCCCCTAGGACTGAGCCGGCCCTCCAGGTCCCCCACCCCACCTCAGGGAGTTGCCAGGGTCCTGGAACAGCCTGGGCAACTTCCCAATGAGCCTCCGTTGATCTCGCGGCGCCAACCCCCGGTGTGCGGAGCTTCCCTCCGCACTTCTGAGGAACGCCCCCGGCTTCCAGACAAGTCCACGCTCTCAGAGACAACCCCGCAAGCCCACCGACTTTCTGCGCCAGCCCCGGCACCCCAGAATCCTCACCTCCCAGGATTCCCAATGTCCCCATCAAGGTCCCACCTCCCAGAACCTTTCGACTTCCCAGAATCGGCCTGGGGACCCCTGCATCCCGCCAGGCACACCGAGACCGACCCTCCCCCACCCACAGTCCCATTCCCCGTTTCACAACCACCTCGCTGGTTCCTTCTCCAGGCGCGTGACTGACCCACTCCCCCCGCTCCTGGGGCATGGAGTTCGGGGCTAGGTGGGTTGCTTCTGGTGGCCCAAGTGGAGGCGCTCTCGCAAGGAAGGCCTGGCGTCCAGGCAGCTCGGTGCTCTCCGGGGCTGGGTAGTTGCAGGAGACTGGGCGCCGTGCCAAGACGCTCCCAGATCCGCTTGGGGCTCCTTCCCTTCTCCGCTCTTTCCCACCGGGGACTTCTGGGAAATGCGCGTGGAAAGCAGCGAACCTGTTTCTGTCTAATGTACGCGAGCCTTCCAAAGATGAGTGGGGTAAGACCCTGGACGCCCTGGAAGCTGCCCTGGCCCTGCACAAGTCCCTGAACCAGGCCCTTTTGCATCTGCATGCCCCGGGATCTGCCCACGCAGACCCCCACGTGTGGATCCCGCTCCTCCATGGCTCCCCACACGCAGACCTTCCTTGGGATGAAGCCTCCACCCTGAGACTTGACTCCCTTGGATTGTCCAGGGACATTCCTTGCCGTGCCTCGCTTCCCTTCCCACATCTGCCACCTTGGGACCTATGGCCTCCTGGCTTCTCTCCGGTAGAATTGTTCACTTCTCTGCTCTTCCTCAGCTCTGTGCCTTCCTGGAGAAGCATTTCCTAGATGAGGAGGTGAAACTGATCAACAAGAGGGGCGACCACATGACCAAGCTCGGCAGGCTTGCTGGCCCGCAGGCGGGGCGGGGCGATGTGGGGCGGGGCGGGGCGAGTCATCTCTTTGGAAGGCTCAGCCTCCAGCACCACTAGGGGTCTCTGGAGCCCAGAGGCCGTGGGCGTGGGGGAGGGCACCGTTCCCCCAGCGCGCGGGCTCCTGCCCGAGCCCCTCCAGCCAGGAGGCCTCTTGCTAACTGCCCTCGTGTAGCCCCCTAAGGAGCCCTGAGGCAAGGGTCAACCATAAAGCTCTAGGCAGCAGGTGCCGATGGTGTGTGTGTGCGTGTCTGGCGCCGGGACTCTAGAAGGGTTGAACCCTCCCCCCGTGGGTGGCGTGCTCTAGGCACTTCAGGCCCGAGCCATTTCTGACTCCAGGGAGGGTGGAGCTCAGTGGGTAGCAGGAAGCAGGCTGAGAGTTTTCCAGGGTAACAGCAAGCAGAAAGGGGTCCTGGGCACCTGGGAGTGACTATGGAAGTGAGCTCTGGAAAGCAAGCACAGGAGACTAGCTCTGAGGGCCGCTTCCCCCCTGCCCGCCCGCCCCTCGCCCGGGCTTGGAAGACATGAGGCCCGTCTTGAACGCTAGGGTCTTCCCCAATGTCAAGCACACACTCGGTAGCAACCACTCCTGAGGAGCTGAGCAGCTGGGAGCTTAAGATGGACGAGAAGTGCTGAGCTGGGGTTTTGGGTCTCGGTGGAGAAAGGAGAGGGGGAAAGTAGTGTTCCTATTCTCTACACGGGAACGGAAGAAGCTTGCAGCATCTCGGGGCAAGCCGGCAAACTGCTGTGTCAGCTCTGACCCCCATGCCTTTGGTTTCTGGGAGAAGAGGAATCGGGAAGTGGCTGCTAGGTGCCGTGGGCTCAGATCCATGCCCTCTTGCTCTCCGTACACAACAGGATCTGGTTGCGGGGGTTCCTGTGTCTGGCACAAGGCCGATGACCCGGCACCCAAGACTCCTCACTCAGAGCTTCCTGTTCCCTTCCTTGGGGATGGTGTGCTCACACATGCACATGTGGCCTCGGGAGCCTAGAACCATGAGGGGAAAAGTGCTTGTCTTTCTTCTTTGCCCCTGAAAATAGAGCCATCTCAGCGGAGCCCCGGAGAGATGCGTCAAGCCAGTGCGCCGGACCTTGCTGCCGTGATGGAAATGGCCTCCATCTGTGCTGTAGCCACGTGTGAAGAAGGGCTACTGTGTGGAGCCTCCTTCATCACACAGCTCCTTCCCGCCCAAGAGAGCTTGAGCCGTGTGTTTGTCGCTTGCAAGTCCCAAGCAGGCAAACGAGGCCTCCCTTCCTTGAGAGAACACTGGCATTCCAGACAGCATTCCCAATCTCTCCAGGGCAGCAGGAGGAAAGGAGGCACTGGGAAGCCATGGGTCAGCAAGCGGGGGGAGGCTTGGAGGCTCTGAATCCAAGAGGAGGGAGGGGCCTGTGGAGAGGTCCACCAAGCCCCCATGCCCCCATGTTGGACGACACCTGGACTCCTTCGATAGAGATGGATTTTTTTTCTGGCCATTTCTGGACACACGCCTCAAGCACACCCATTCCGCCCTGCCACCCCCCAACCCCCTCCCCTGCCAAGCAAGCAGTGCACCGGCACACGTGAGGAGGGCCCTCCCCGTCACCAGAGCTTGGAGTTGGAAGAAACTCGAGGTGAACGCGGGGGTCTGCCACCCAGTGGGCTGAGCTCTGGATGGGAAGGGGATGGGAGGCGAGCCAGCCAGCGTAAGGTTCTAGGCTCAGCAGCCGGGCCTAGCACGCAAGTGGTCTCCTACCGGACTGAGCTGTTGGGGGGAAGACAGCCAGTTGCGTCCTGGGCAGGGGGGTTCCCCCGGAGGACACAGGAGTCGAGAGGGAGGCGCCAGAGTCTGGAGTCACGGGAGGGAGTTGAGAGACTCAGGGAACGAGTGGAGTCTGGTCGAGCAAGAAAAGGCCAGAGAGCGGTCCCGAGCCTCCTCCAGCAGGAATGAGGGCCCAAGGGGTTGTGCCACTCCTGGCGTGGCCAGAGTGGGGGTGTGTGGCGATGGGGCCTGGGTGGGCCCCGGCCCTCACAGAGGGGGTCGATGCTGGGAGGAGGAATCCCCCAGCGAAGCTGAGCACCCAGGTGGGGCTGGAGCCCAGAACACCTGAGGGCCCTGTGCTGGAGCCTGAGTTCTGCGGCTCCAAAGGAGGACCTCCGCACCCGGGTATCCCAAGTCCCTGAAAATGTCCCGTCTCTGGACGGAGTGCCCCATTGGTCGAGGCCGTCCAGGGAGGCCAGCGCCTGGTGGCTCCCAGGCCAGGCTAGGGCCTGGCACGCTCGGCACGGTCTAGAATTGGCAAGCCAGCGAGAGCTCTACGAGGCCAGCCTGGAAGGCAGCTGGCAGGCTTTCCCGAAACCTCTGGCACTGCAGGGCCAATGGCCCTAGGTAGGCCCGCCTGACCAGGTGGCGGGACTTTGGTTGGCGAGGAATCCCCCTCTGAAGAGGGACCAGGCTCTTGGCTTGGACCAGGGGAGCGATGGGATGCAGCGAGGTTCTCACATCAGCCCCAGATCTGGCCCAGGGGTGCCCACCCCCACAGCCCCTCCTGCCAGGGTCCCCGCCCCTCCCCCTGCCTTCCAATGCAGCCGCCTGCCCTCCCCCTCCGGGAAGTGTGAGGAAGGAAGACTTCTCCTCCCACCCTGGCCCCTAGCGCTGGTAGTTGGGCTCCGACTTGCCGCCAGGGGGCGGCTTTGGCGCTCCTGTTTCTGCTTCTGTCTCTCGCACCGCTTTTGACGACGCGGGCGGGCGGAGATGAGAAAACGGCTGTCCAGGAGGCAAGAGAAGACGTTCTCTTCTAGCCCAGCCCCCAGCCAGCAGACTCCTCTCACGTCAGTGACCTCTTTCAAGCCCGTGGCCAGCTGGTGGCCTGTGGTGAGTGCAGTCTGGAACCCTGCTCCCCCGCACCGCGTTTGTTTCCTTGGCAGCCGACACGCTCCCCGAAGTGCGTTCGGTGGCTTGGGGCAGGATGTGTAAGGGCCGCCCCCGTCCGGGCACTATGGCCGGCGGCGGCAGGGGGCAACTTGGAGTGGAGCCAAAGGCCCCCGCATCACAAATGGTTTCCCTCACCCCGCCCTCAGACACGCCCCGGGCCCACCGTCTCCACGGCAACGAGGTGGGGCGGGGGCGGGGCGAGGCTCCTGGGGGCGGGCGGGAGGGGTGCCTCGCGTGCCAGTGCCAGGGAGGCGGTGGGCGCGGTGGCCCCGGCTGGCGGGGCGCTGGCGCCTCGCTCCCGCCCCCAGGCCCTGGCCAGACCCCCTGTGCCGATGAGCAGACCCACCCAAGATTTTGGAGTCCCTCTTCTACAGAGAGGAAAGGCCAAACGGTCCTTCTCTTTCGCTTCCCCATAGGCTTGAATGAGCATCTAGCCTCCCCATCTTAGGGAGGCTTTGAGCACGGCCCTCACACCTTCTAGAGAAGCTCTGAGCCCATTTGGTCTGCATTTGCCCTGAGTAGGCAAAGTTGATAGACTTTGCATTGTCCAACGGTTTCCTGGGACTGGAGTCGTTGCCATGGTTACCGAGGGCCGGGCTGCAGCCTCCTACCATCCCCCACCCACAAGTCTCCCGCGGCTGAGGTCATCTCTTCAGAGATAAAGAGCCTCCCACCCAGAGCCCACATCCCCCTAGGGAACTCTCAGCCTATCACACCTTCCCCTAGGACTGAGCCGGCCCTCCAGGTCCCCCACCCCACCTCAGGGAGTTGCCAGGGTCCTGGAACAGCCTGGGCAACTTCCCAATGAGCCTCCGTTGATCTCGCGGCGCCAACCCCCGGTGTGCGGAGCTTCCCTCCGCACTTCTGAGGAACGCCCCCGGCTTCCAGACAAGTCCACGCTCTCAGAGACAACCCCGCAAGCCCACCGACTTTCTGCGCCAGCCCCGGCACCCCAGAATCCTCACCTCCCAGGATTCCCAATGTCCCCATCAAGGTCCCACCTCCCATAACCTTTCGACTTCCCAGAATCGGCCTGGGGACCCCTGCATCCCGCCAGGCACACCGAGACCGACCCTCCCCCACCCACAGTCCCATTCCCCGTTTCACAACCACCTCGCTGGTTCCTTCTCCAGGCGCGTGACTGACCCACTCCCCCCGCTCCTGGGGCATGGAGTTCGGGGCTAGGTGGGTTGCTTCTGGTGGCCCAAGTGGAGGCGCTCTCGCAAGGAAGGCCTGGCGTCCAGGCAGCTCGGTGCTCTCCGGGGCTGGGTAGTTGCAGGAGACTGGGCGCCGTGCCAAGACGCTCCCAGATCCGCTTGGGGCTCCTTCCCTTCTCCGCTCTTTCCCACCGGGGACTTCTGGGAAATGCGCGTGGAAAGCAGCGAACCTGTTTCTGTCTAATGTACGCGAGCCTTCCAAAGATGAGTGGGGTAAGACCCTGGACGCCCTGGAAGCTGCCCTGGCCCTGCACAAGTCCCTGAACCAGGCCCTTTTGCATCTGCATGCCCCGGGATCTGCCCACGCAGACCCCCACGTGTGGATCCCGCTCCTCCATGGCTCCCCACACGCAGACCTTCCTTGGGATGAAGCCTCCACCCTGAGACTTGACTCCCTTGGATTGTCCAGGGACATTCCTTGCCGTGCCTCGCTTCCCACATCTGCCACCTTGGGACCTATGGCCTCCTGGCTTCTCTCCGGTAGAATTGTTCACTTCTCTGCTCTTCCTCAGCTCTGTGCCTTCCTGGAGAAGCATTTCCTAGATGAGGAGGTGAAACTGATCAACAAGAGGGGCGACCACATGACCAAGCTCGGCAGGCTTGCTGGCCCGCAGGCGGGGCGGGGCGATGTGGGGCGGGGCGGGGCGAGTCATCTCTTTGGAAGGCTCAGCCTCCAGCACCACTAGGGGTCTCTGGAGCCCAGAGGCCGTGGGCGTGGGGGAGGGCACCGTTCCGCCAGCGCGCGGGCTCCTGCCCGAGCCCCTCCAGCCAGGAGGCCTCTTGCTAACTGCCCTCGTGTAGCCCCCTAAGGAGCCCTGAGGCAAGGGTCAACCATAAAGCTCTAGGCAGCAGGTGCCGATGGTGTGTGTGTGCGTGTCTGGCGCCGGGACTCTAGAAGGGTTGAACCCTCCCCCCGTGGGTGGCGTGCTCTAGGCACTTCAGGCCCGAGCCATTTCTGACTCCAGGGAGGGTGGAGCTCAGTGGGTAGCAGGAAGCAGGCTGAGAGTTTTCCAGGGTAACAGCAAGCAGAAAGGGGTCCTGGGCACCTGGGAGTGACTATGGAAGTGAGCTCTGGAAAGCAAGCACAGGAGACTAGCTCTGAGGGCCGCTTCCCCCCTGCCCGCCCGCCCCTCGCCCGGGCTTGGAAGAGATGAGGCCCGTCTTGAACGCTAGGGTCTTCCCCAATGTCAAGCACACACTCGGTAGCAACCACTCCTGAGGAGCTGAGCAGCTGGGAGCTTAAGATGGACGAGAAGTGCTGAGCTGGGGTTTTGGTCTCGGTGGAGAAAGGAGAGGGGGAAAGTAGTGTTCCTATTCTCTACAGGGGAACGGAAGAAGCTTGCAGCATCTCGGGGCAAGCCGGCAAACTGCTGTGTCAGCTCTGACCCCCATGCCTTTGGTTTCTGGGAGAAGAGGAATCGGGAAGTGGCTGCTAGGTGCCGTGGGCTCAGATCCATGCCCTCTTGCTCTCCGTACACAACAGGATCTGGTTGCGGGGGTTCCTGTGTCTGGCACAAGGCCGATGACCCGGCACCCAAGACTCCTCACTCAGAGCTTCCTGTTCCCTTCCTTGGGGATGGTGTGCTCACACATGCACATGTGGCCTCGGGAGCCTAGAACCATGAGGGGAAAAGTGCTTGTCTTTCTTCTTTGCCCCTGAAAATAGAGCCATCTCAGCGGAACCCCGGAGAGATGCGTCAAGCCAGTGCGCCGGACCTTGCTGCTGTGATGGAAATGGCCTCCATCTGTGCTGTAGCCACGTGTGAAGAAGGGCTACTGTGTGGAGCCTCCTTCATCACACAGCTCCTTCCCGCCCAAGAGAGCTTGAGCCGTGTGTTTGTCGCTTGCAAGTCCCAAGCAGGCAAACGAGGCCTCCCTTTCTTGAGAGAACACTGGCATTCCAGACAGCATTCCCAATCTCTCCAGGGCAGCAGGAGGAAAGGAGGCACTGGGAAGCCATGGGTCAGCAAGCGGGGGGAGGCTTGGAGGCTCTGAATCCAAGAGGAGGGAGGGGCCTGTGGAGAGGTCCACCAAGCCCCCATGCCCCCATGTTGGACGACACCTGGACTCCTTCGATAGAGATGGATTTTTTTTCTGGCCATTTCTGGACACACGCCTCAAGCACACCCATTCCGCCCTGCCACCCCCCAACCCCCTCCCCTGCCAAGCAAGCAGTGCACCGGCACACGTGAGGAGGGCCCTCCCCGTCACCAGAGCTTGGAGTTGGAAGAAACTCGAGGTGAACGCGGGGGTCTGCCACCCAGTGGGCTGAGCTCTGGATGGGAAGGGGATGGGAGGCGAGCCAGCCAGCGTAAGGTTCTAGGCTCAGCAGCCGGGCCTAGCACGCAAGTGGTCTCCTACCGGACTGAGCTGTTGGGGGGAAGACAGCCAGTTGCGTCCTGGGCAGGGGGGTTCCCCCGGAGGACACAGGAGTCGAGAGGGAGGCGCCAGAGTCTGGAGTCACGGGAGGGAGTTGAGAGACTCAGGGAACGAGTGGAGTCTGGTCGAGCAAGAAAAGGCCAGAGAGCGGTCCCGAGCCTCCTCCAGCAGGAATGAGGGCCCAAGGGGTTGTGCCACTCCTGGCGTGGCCAGAGTGGGGGTGTGTGGCGATGGGGCCTGGGTGGGCCCCGGCCCTCACAGAGGGGGTCGATGCTGGGAGGAGGAATCCCCCAGCGAAGCTGAGCACCCAGGTGTGGCTGGAGCCCAGAACACCTGAGGGCCCTGTGCTGGAGCCTGAGTTCTGCGGCTCCAAAGGAGGACCTCCGCACCCGGGTATCCCAAGTCCCTGAAAATGTCCCGTCTCTGGACGGAGTGCCCCATTGGTCGAGGCCGTCCAGGGAGGCCAGCGCCTGGTGGCTCCCAGGCCAGGCTAGGGCCTGGCACGCTCGGCACGGTCTAGAATTGGCAAGCCAGCGAGAGCTCTACGAGGCCAGCCTGGAAGGCAGCTGGCAGGCTTTCCCGAAACCTCTGGCACTGCAGGGCCAATGGCCCTAGGTAGGCCCGCCTGACCAGGTGGCGGGACTTTGGTTGGCGAGGAATCCCCCTCTGAAGAGGGACCAGGCTCTTGGCTTGGACCAGGGGAGCGATGGGATGCAGCGAGGTTCTCACATCAGCCCCAGATCTGGCCCAGGGGTGCCCACCCCCAGAGCCCCTCCTGCCAGGGTCCCCGCCCCTCCCCCTGCCTTCCAATGCAGCCGCCTGCCCTCCCCCTCCGGAAAGTGTGAGGAAGGAAGACTTCTCCTCCCACCCTGGCCCCTAGCCCTGGTAGTTGTGCTCCGACTTGCCGCCAGGGGGCGGCTTTGGCGCTCCTGTTTACTGCTTCTGTCTCTCGCACCGCTTTTGACGACGCGGGCGGGCGGAGATGAGAAAACGGCTGTCCAGGAGGCAAGAGAAGACGTTCTCTTCTAGCCCAGCCCCCAGCCAGCAGACTCCTCTCACGTCAGTGACCTCTTTCAAGCCCGTGGCCAGCTGGTGGCCTGTGGTGAGTGCAGTCTGGAACCCTGCTCCCCCGCACCGCGTTTGTTTCCTTGGCAGCCGACACGCTCCCCGAAGTGCGTTCGGTGGCTTGGGGCAGGATGTGTAAGGGCCGCCCCCGTCCGGGCACTATGGCCGGCGGCGGCAGGGGGCAACTTCGAGTGGAGCCAAAGGCCCCCGCATCACAAATGGTTTCCCTCACCCCGCCCTCAGCCACGCCCCGGGCCCACCGTCTCCACGGCAACGAGGTGGGGCGGGGGCGGGGCGAGGCTCCTGGGGGCGGGCGGGAGGGGTGCCTCGCGTGCCAGTGCCAGGGAGGCGGTGGGCGCGGTGGCCCCGGCTGGCGGGGCGCTGGCGCCTCGCTCCCGCCCCCAGGCCCTGGCCAGACCCCCTGTGCCGATGAGCAGACCCACCCAAGATTTTGGAGTCCCTCTTCTACAGAGAGGAAAGGCCAAACGGTCCTTCTCTTTCGCTTCCCCATAGGCTTGAATGAGCATCTAGCCTCCCCATCTTAGGGAGGCTTTGAGCACGGCCCTCACACCTTCTAGAGAAGCTCTGAGCCCATTTGGTCTGCATTTGCCCTGAGTAGGCAAAGTTGATAGACTTTGCATTGTCCAACAGTTTCCTGGGACTGGAGTCGTTGCCATGGTTACCGAGGGCCGGGCTGCAGCCTCCTACCATCCCCCACCCACAAGTCTCCCGCCGCTGAGGTCATCTCTTCAGAGATAAAGAGCCTCCCACCCAGAGCCCACATCCCCCTAGGGAACTCTCAGCCTATCACACCTTCCCCTAGGACTGAGCCGGCCCTCCAGGTCCCCCACCCCACCTCAGGGAGTTGCCAGGGTCCTGGAACAGCCTGGGCAACTTCCCAATGAGCCTCCGTTGATCTCGCGGCGCCAACCCCCGGTGTGCGGAGCTTCCCTCCGCACTTCTGAGGAACGCCCCCGGCTTCCAGACAAGTCCACGCTCTCAGAGACAACCCCGCAAGCCCACCGACTTTCTGCGCCAGCCCCGGCACCCCAGAATCCTCACCTCCCAGGATTCCCAATGTCCCCATCAAGGTCCCACCTCCCAGAACCTTTCGACTTCCCAGAATCGGCCTGGGGACCCCTGCATCCCGCCAGGCACACCGAGACCGACCCTCCCCCACCCACAGTCCCATTCCCCGTTTCACAACCACCTCGCTGGTTCCTTCTCCAGGCGCGTGACTGACCCACTCCCCCCGCTCCTGGGGCATGGAGTTCGGGGCTAGGTGGGTTGCTTCTGGTGGCCCAAGTGGAGGCGCTCTCGCAAGGAAGGCCTGGCGTCCAGGCAGCTCGGTGCTCTCCGGGGCTGGGTAGTTGCAGGAGACTGGGCGCCGTGCCAAGACGCTCCCAGATCCGCTTGGGGCTCCTTCCCTTCTCCGCTCTTTCCCACCGGGGACTTCTGGGAAATGCGCGTGGAAAGCAGCGAACCTGTTTCTGTCTAATGTACGCGAGCCTTCCAAAGATGAGTGGGGTAAGACCCTGGACGCCCTGGAAGCTGCCCTGGCCCTGCACAAGTCCCTGAACCAGGCCCTTTTGCATCTGCATGCCCCGGGATCTGCCCACGCAGACCCCCACGTGTGGATCCCGCTCCTCCATGGCTCCCCACACGCAGACCTTCCTTGGGATGAAGCCTCCACCCTGAGACTTGACTCCCTTGGATTGTCCAGGGACATTCCTTGCCGTGCCTCGCTTCCCACATCTGCCACCTTGGGACCTATGGCCTCCTGGCTTCTCTCCGGTAGAATTGTTCACTTCTCTGCTCTTCCTCAGCTCTGTGCCTTCCTGGAGAAGCATTTCCTAGATGAGGAGGTGAAACTGATCAACAAGAGGGGCGACCACATGACCAAGCTCGGCAGGCTTGCTGGCCCGCAGGCGGGGCGGGGCGATGTGGGGCGGGGCGGGGCGAGTCATCTCTTTGGAAGGCTCAGCCTCCAGCACCACTAGGGGTCTCTGGAGCCCAGAGGCCGTGGGCGTGGGGGAGGGCACCGTTCCGCCAGCGCGCGGGCTCCTGCCCGAGCCCCTCCAGCCAGGAGGCCTCTTGCTAACTGCCCTCGTGTAGCCCCCTAAGGAGCCCTGAGGCAAGGGTCAACCATAAAGCTCTAGGCAGCAGGTGCCGATGGTGTGTGTGTGCGTGTCTGGCGCCGGGACTCTAGAAGGGTTGAACCCTCCCCCCGTGGGTGGCGTGCTCTAGGCACTTCAGGCCCGAGCCATTTCTGACTCCAGGGAGGGTGGAGCTCAGTGGGTAGCAGGAAGCAGGCTGAGAGTTTTCCAGGGTAACAGCAAGCAGAAAGGGGTCCTGGGCACCTGGGAGTGACTATGGAAGTGAGCTCTGGAAAGCAAGCACAGGAGACTAGCTCTGAGGGCCGCTTCCCCCCTGCCCGCCCGCCCCTCGCCCGGGCTTGGAAGACATGAGGCCCGTCTTGAACGCTAGGGTCTTCCCCAATGTCAAGCACACACTCGGTAGCAACCACTCCTGAGGAGCTGAGCAGCTGGGAGCTTAAGATGGACGAGAAGTGCTGAGCTGGGGTTTTGGTCTCGGTGGAGAAAGGAGAGGGGGAAAGTAGTGTTCCTATTCTCTACAGGGGAACGGAAGAAGCTTGCAGCATCTCGGGGCAAGCCGGCAAACTGCTGTGTCAGCTCTGACCCCCATGCCTTTGGTTTCTGGGAGAAGAGGAATCGGGAAGTGGCTGCTAGGTGCCGTGGGCTCAGATCCATGCCCTCTTGCTCTCCGTACACAACAGGATCTGGTTGCGGGGGTTCCTGTGTCTGGCACAAGGCCGATGACCCGGCACCCAAGACTCCTCACTCAGAGCTTCCTGTTCCCTTCCTTGGGGATGGTGTGCTCACACATGCACATGTGGCCTCGGGAGCCTAGAACCATGAGGGGAAAAGTGCTTGTCTTTCTTCTTTGCCCCTGAAAATAGAGCCATCTCAGCGGAGCCCCGGAGAGATGCGTCAAGCCAGTGCGCCGGACCTTGCTGCCGTGATGGAAATGGCCTCCATCTGTGCTGTAGCCACGTGTGAAGAAGGGCTACTGTGTGGAGCCTCCTTCATCACACAGCTCCTTCCCGCCCAAGAGAGCTTGAGCCGTGTGTTTGTCGCTTGCAAGTCCCAAGCAGGCAAACGAGGCCTCCCTTTCTTGAGAGAACACTGGCATTCCAGACAGCATTCCCAATCTCTCCAGGGCAGCAGGAGGAAAGGAGGCACTGGGAAGCCATGGGTCAGCAAGCGGGGGGAGGCTTGGAGGCTCTGAATCCAAGAGGAGGGAGGGGCCTGTGGAGAGGTCCACCAAGCCCCCATGCCCCCATGTTGGACGACACCTGGACTCCTTCGATAGAGATGGATTTTTTTTCTGGCCATTTCTGGACACACGCCTCAAGCACACCCATTCCGCCCTGCCACCCCCCAACCCCCTCCCCTGCCAAGCAAGCAGTGCACCGGCACACGTGAGGAGGGCCCTCCCCGTCACCAGAGCTTGGAGTTGGAAGAAACTCGAGGTGAACGCGGGGGTCTGCCACCCAGTGGGCTGAGCTCTGGATGGGAAGGGGATGGGAGGCGAGCCAGCCAGCGTAAGGTTCTAGGCTCAGCAGCCGGGCCTAGCACGCAAGTGGTCTCCTACCGGACTGAGCTGTTGGGGGGAAGACAGCCAGTTGCGTCCTGGGCAGGGGGGTTCCCCCGGAGGACACAGGAGTCGAGAGGGAGGCGCCAGAGTCTGGAGTCACGGGAGGGAGTTGAGAGACTCAGGGAACGAGTGGAGTCTGGTCGAGCAAGAAAAGGCCAGAGAGCGGTCCCGAGCCTCCTCCAGCAGGAATGAGGGCCCAAGGGGTTGTGCCACTCCTGGCGTGGCCAGAGTGGGGGTGTGTGGCGATGGGGCCTGGGTGGGCCCCGGCCCTCACAGAGGGGGTCGATGCTGGGAGGAGGAATCCCCCAGCGAAGCTGAGCACCCAGGTGGGGCTGGAGCCCAGAACACCTGAGGGCCCTGTGCTGGAGCCTGAGTTCTGCGGCTCCAAAGGAGGACCTCCGCACCCGGGTATCCCAAGTCCCTGAAAATGTCCCGTCTCTGGACGGAGTGCCCCATTGGTCGAGGCCGTCCAGGGAGGCCAGCGCCTGGTGGCTCCCAGGCCAGGCTAGGGCCTGGCACGCTCGGCACGGTCTAGAATTGGCAAGCCAGCGAGAGCTCTACGAGGCCAGCCTGGAAGGCAGCTGGCAGGCTTTCCCGAAACCTCTGGCACTGCAGGGCCAATGGCCCTAGGTAGGCCCGCCTGACCAGGTGGCGGGACTTTGGTTGGCGAGGAATCCCCCTCTGAAGAGGGACCAGGCTCTTGGCTTGGACCAGGGGAGCGATGGGAAGCAGCGAGGTTCTCACATCAGCCCCAGATCTGGCCCAGGGGTGCCCACCCCCACAGCCCCTCCTGCCAGGGTCCCCGCCCCTCCCCCTGCCTTCCAATGCAGCCGCCTGCCCTCCCCCTCCGGGAAGTGTGAGGAAGGAAGACTTCTCCTCCCACCCTGGCCCCTAGCGCTGGTAGTTGTGCTCCGACTTGCCGCCAGGGGGCGGCTTTGGCGCTCCTGTTTACTGCTTCTGTCTCTCGCACCGCTTTTGACGACGCGGGCGGGCGGAGATGAGAAAACGGCTGTCCAGGAGGCAAGAGAAGACGTTCTCTTCTAGCCCAGCCCCCAGCCAGCAGACTCCTCTCACGTCAGTGACCTCTTTCAAGCCCGTGGCCAGCTGGTGGCCTGTGGTGAGTGCATTCTGGAACCCTGCTCCCCCGCACCGCGTTTGTTTCCTTGGCAGCCGACACGCTCCCCGAAGTGCGTTCGGTGGCTTGGGGCAGGATGTGTAAGGGCCGCCCCCGTCCGGGCACTATGGCCGGCGGCGGCGGGGGGCAACTGCGAGTGGAGCCAAAGGCCCCCGCATCACAAATGGTTTCCCTCACCCCGCCCTCAGCCACGCCCCGTGCCCACCGTCTCCACGGCAACGAGGTGGGGCGGGGGCGGGGCGAGGCTCCTGGGGGCGGGCGGGAGGGGTGCCTCGCGTGCCAGTGCCAGGGAGGCGGTGGGCGCGGTGGCCCCGGCTGGCGGGGCGCTGGCGCCTCGCTCCCGCCCCCAGGCCCTGGCCAGACCCCCTGTGCCGATGAGCAGACCCACCCAAGATTTTGGAGTCCCTCTTCTACAGAGAGGAAAGGCCAAACGGTCCTTCTCTTTCGCTTCCCCATAGGCTTGAATGAGCATCTAGCCTCCCCATCTTAGGGAGGCTTTGAGCACGGCCCTCACACCTTCTAGAGAAGCTCTGAGCCCATTTGGTCTGCATTTGCCCTGAGTAGGCAAAGTTGATAGACTTTGCATTGTCCAACGGTTTCCTGGGACTGGAGTCGTTGCCATGGTTACCGAGGGCCGGGCTGCAGCCTCCTACCATCCCCCACCCACAAGTCTCCCGCCGCCCACATCCCCCTAGGGAACTCTCAGCCTATCACACCTTCCCCTAGGACTGAGCCGGCCCTCCAGGTCCCCCACCCCACCTCAGGGAGTTGCCAGGGTCCTGGAACAGCCTGGGCAACTTCCCAATGAGCCTCCGTTGATCTCGCGGCGCCAACCCCCGGTGTGCGGAGCTTCCCTCCGCACTTCTGAGGAACGCCCCCCGGCTTCCAGACAAGTCCACGCTCTCAGAGACAACCCCGCAAGCCCACCGACTTTCTGCGCCAGCCCCGGCACCCCAGAATCCTCACCTCCCAGGATTCCCAATGACCCCATCAAGGTCCCACCTCCCAGAACCTTTCGACTTCCCAGAATCGGCCTGGGGACCCCTGCATCCCGCCAGGCACACCGAGACCGACCCTCCCCCACCCACAGTCCCATTCCCCGTTTCACAACCACCTCGCTGGTTCCTTCTCCAGGCGCGTGACTGACCCACTCCCCCCGCTCCTGGGGCATGGAGTTCGGGGCTAGGTGGGTTGCTTCTGGTGGCCCAAGTGGAGGCGCTCTCGCAAGGAAGGCCTGGCGTCCAGGCAGCTCGGTGCTCTCCGGGGCTGGGTAGTTGCAGGAGACTGGGCGCCGTGCCAAGACGCTCCCAGATCCGCTTGGGGCTCCTTCCCTTCTCCGCTCTTTCCCACCGGGGACTTCTGGGAAATGCGCGTGGAAAGCAGCGAACCTGTTTCTGTCTAATGTACGCGAGCCTTCCAAAGATGAGTGGGGTAAGACCCTGGACGCCCTGGAAGCTGCCCTGGCCCTGCACAAGTCCCTGAACCAGGCCCTTTTGCATCTGCATGCCCCGGGATCTGCCCACGCAGACCCCCACGTGTGGATCCCGCTCCTCCATGGCTCCCCACACGCAGACCTTCCTTGGGATGAAGCCTCCACCCTGAGACTTGACTCCCTTGGATTGTCCAGGGACATTCCTTGCCGTGCCTCGCTTCCCACATCTGCCACCTTGGGACCTATGGCCTCCTGGCTTCTCTCCGGTAGAATTGTTCACTTCTCTGCTCTTCCTCAGCTCTGTGCCTTCCTGGAGAAGCATTTCCTAGATGAGGAGGTGAAACTGATCAACAAGAGGGGCGACCACCTGACCAAGCTCGGCAGGCTTGCTGGCCCGCAGGCGGGGCGGGGCGATGTGGGGCGGGGCGGGGCGAGTCATCTCTTTGGAAGGCTCAGCCTCCAGCACCACTAGGGGTCTCTGGAGCCCAGAGGCCGTGGGCGTGGGGGAGGGCACCGTTCCCCCAGCGCGCGGGCTCCTGCCCGAGCCCCTCCAGCCAGGAGGCCTCTTGCTAACTGCCCTCGTGTAGCCCCCTAAGGAGCCCTGAGGCAAGGGTCAACCATAAAGCTCTAGGCAGCAGGTGCCGATGGTGTGTGTGTGCGTGTCTGGCGCCGGGACTCTAGAAGGGTTGAACCCTCCCCCCGTGGGTGGCGTGCTCTAGGCACTTCAGGCCCGAGCCATTTCTGACTCCAGGGAGGGTGGAGCTCAGTGGGTAGCAGGAAGCAGGCTGAGAGTTTTCCAGGGTAACAGCAAGCAGAATGGGGTCCTGGGCACCTGGGAGTGACTATGGAAGTGAGCTCTGGAAAGCAAGCACAGGAGACTAGCTCTGAGGGCCGCTTCCCCCCTGCCCGCCCGCCCCTCGCCCGGTCTTGGAAGACATGAGGCCCGTCTTGAACGCTAGGGTCTTCCCCAATGTCAAGCACACACTCGGTAGCAACCACTCCTGAGGAGCTGAGCAGCTGGGAGCTTAAGATGGCCGAGAAGTCCTGAGCTGGGGTTTTGGGTCTCGGTGGAGAAAGGAGAGGGGGAAAGTAGTGTTCCTATTCTCTACAGGGGAACGGAAGAAGCTTGCAGCATCTCGGGGCAAGCCGGCAAACTGCTGTGTCAGCTCTGACCCCCATGCCTTTGGTTTCTGGCAGAAGAGGAATCGGGAAGTGGCTGCTAGGTGCCGTGGGCTCAGATCCATGCCCTCTTGCTCTCCGTACACAACAGGATCTGGTTGCGGGGGTTCCTGTGTCTGGCACAAGGCCGATGACCCGGCACCCAAGACTCCTCACTCAGAGCTTCCTGTTCCCTTCCTTGGGGATGGTGTGCTCACACATGCACATGTGGCCTCGGGAGCCTAGAACCATGAGGGGAAAAGTGCTTGTCTTTCTTCTTTGCCCCTGAAAATAGAGCCATCTCAGCGGAGCCCCGGAGAGATGCGTCAAGCCAGTGCGCCGGACCTTGCTGCCGTGATGGAAATGGCCTCCATCTGTGCGGTAGCCACGTGTGAAGAAGGGCTACTGTGTGGAGCCTCCTTCATCACACAGCTCCTTCCCGCCCAAGAGAGCTTGAGCCGTGTGTTTGTCGCTTGCAAGTCCCAAGCAGGCAAACGAGGCCTCCCTTCCTTGAGAGAACACTGGCATTCCAGACAGCATTCCCAATCTCTCCAGGGCAGCAGGAGGAAAGGAGGCACTGGGAAGCCATGGGTCAGCAAGCGGGGGGAGGCTTGGAGGCTCTGAATCCAAGAGGAGGGAGGGGCCTGTGGAGAGGTCCACCAAGCCCCCATGCCCCCATGTTGGACGACACCTGGACTCCTTCGATAGAGATGGATTTTTTTTCTGGCCATTTCTGGACACACGCCTCAAGCACACCCATTCCGCCCTGCCACCCCCCAACCCCCTCCCCTGCCAAGCAAGCAGTGCACCGGCACACGTGAGGAGGGCCCTCCCCGTCACCAGAGCTTGGAGTTGGAAGAAACTCGAGGTGAACGCGGGGGTCTGCCACCCAGTGGGCTGAGCTCTGGATGGGAAGGGGATGGGAGGCGAGCCAGCCAGCGTAAGGTTCTAGGCTCAGCAGCCGGGCCTAGCACGCAAGTGGTCTCCTACCGTACTGAGCTGTTGGGGGGAAGACAGCCAGTTGCATCCTGGGCAGGGGGGTTCCCCCGGAGGACACAGGAGTCGAGAGGGAGGCGCCAGAGTCTGGAGTCACGGGAGGGAGTTGAGAGACTCAGGGAACGAGTGGAGTCTGGTCGAGCAAGAAAAGGCCAGAGAGCGGTCCCGAGCCTCCTCCAGCAGGAATGAGGGCCCAAGGGGTTGTGCCACTCCTGGCGTGGCCAGAGTGGGGGTGTGTGGCGATGGGGCCTGGGTGGGCCCCGGCCCTCACAGAGGGGGTCGATGCTGGGAGGAGGAATCCCCCAGCGAAGCTGAGCACCCAGGTGGGGCTGGAGCCCAGAACACCTGAGGGCCCTGTGCTGGAGCCTGAGTTCTGCGGCTCCAAAGGAGGACCTCCGCACCCGGGTATCCCAAGTCCCTGAAAATGTCCCGTCTCTGGACGGAGTGCCCCATTGGTCGAGGCCGTCCAGGGAGGCCAGCGCCTGGTGGCTCCCAGGCCAGGCTAGGGCCTGGCACGCTCGGCACGGTCTAGAATTGGCAAGCCAGCGAGAGCTCTACGAGGCCAGCCTGGAAGGCAGCTGGCAGGCTTTCCCGAAACCTCTGGCACTGCAGGGCCAATGGCCCTAGGTAGGCCCGCCTGACCAGGTGGCGGGACTTTGGTTGGCGAGGAATCCCCCTCTGAAGAGGGACCAGGCTCTTGGCTTGGACCAGGGGAGCGATGGGAAGCAGCGAGGTTCTCACATCAGCCCCAGATCTGGCCCAGGGGTGCCCACCCCCACAGCCCCTCCTGCCAGGGTCCCCGCCCCTCCCCCTGCCTTCCAATGCAGCCGCCTGCCCTCCCCCTCCGGGAAGTGTGAGGAAGGAAGACTTCTCCTCCCACCCTGGCCCCTAGCGCTGGTAGTTGGGCTCCGACTTGCCGCCAGGAGGCGGCTTTGGCGCTCCTGTTTCTGCTTCTGTCTCTCGCACCGCTTTTGACGACGCGGGCGGGCGGAGATGAGAAAACAGCTGTCCAGGAGGCAAGAGAAGACGTTCTCTTCTAGCCCAGCCCCCAGCCAGCAGACTCCTCTCACGTCAGTGACCTCTTTCAAGCCCGTGGCCAGCTGGTGGCCTGTGGTGAGTGCATTCTGGAACCCTGCTCCCCCGCACCGCGTTTGTTTCCTTGGCAGCCGACACGCTCCCCGAAGTGCGTTCGGTGGCTTGGGGCAGGATGTGTAAGGGCCGCCCCCGTCCGGGCACTATGGCCGGCGGCGGCGGGGGGCAACTGCGAGTGGAGCCAAAGGCCCCCGCATCACAAATGGTTTCCCTCACCCCGCCCTCAGCCACGCCCCGTGCCCACCGTCTCCATGGCAACGAGGTGAGGCGGGGGCGGGGCGAGGCTCCTGGGGGCGGGCGGGAGGGGTGCCTCGCGTGCCAGTGCCAGGGAGGCGGTGGGCGCGGTGGCCCCGGCTGGCGGGGCGCTGGCGCCTCGCTCCCGCCCCCAGGCCCTGGCCAGACCCCCTGTGCCGATGAGCAGACCCACCCAAGATTTTGGAGTCCCTCTTCTACAGAGAGGAAAGGCCAAACGGTCCTTCTCTTTCGCTTCCCCATAGGCTTGAATGAGCATCTAGCCTCCCCATCTTAGGGAGGCTTTGAGCACGGCCCTCACACCTTCTAGAGAAGCTCTGAGCCCATTTGGTCTGCATTTGCCCTGAGTAGGCAAAGTTGATAGACTTTGCATTGTCCAACGGTTTCCTGGGACTGGAGTCGTTGCCATGGTTACCGAGGGCCGGGCTGCAGCCTCCTACCATCCCCCACCCACAAGTCTCCCGCCGCCCACATCCCCCTAGGGAACTCTCAGCCTATCACACCTTCCCCTAGGACTGAGCCGGCCCTCCAGGTCCCCCAGCCCACCTCAGGGAGTTGCCAGGGTCCTGGAACAGCCTGGGCAACTTCCCAATGAGCCTCCGTTGATCTCGCAGCGCCAACCCCCGGTGTGCGGAGCTTCCCTCCGCACTTCTGAGGAACGCCCCCGGGTTCCAGACAAGTCCACGCTCTCAGAGACAACCCCGCAAGCCCACCGACTTTCTGCGCCAGCCCCGGCACCCCAGAATCCTCACCTCCCAGGATTCCCAATGTCCCCATCAAGGTCCCACCTCCCAGAACCTTTCGACTTCCCAGAATCGGCCTGGGGACCCCTGCATCCCTCCAGGCACACCGAGACAGACCCTCCCCCACCCACAGTCCCATTCCCCGTTTCACAACCACCTCGCTGGTTCCTTCTCCAGGCGCGTGACTGACCCACTCCCCCCGCTCCTGGGGCATGGAGTTCGGGGCTAGGTGGGTTGCTTCTGGTGGCCCAAGTGGAGGCGCTCTCGCAAGGAAGGCCTGGCGTCCAGGCAGCTCGGTGCTCTCCGGGGCTGGGTAGTTGCAGGAGACTGGGCGCCGTGCCAAGACGCTCCCAGATCCGCTTGGGGCTCCTTCCCTTCTCCGCTCTTTCCCACCGGGGACTTCTGGGAAATGCGCGTGGAAAGCAGCGAACCTGTTTCTGTCTAATGTACGCGAGCCTTCCAAAGATGAGTGGGGTAAGACCCTGGACGCCCTGGAAGCTGCCCTGGCCCTGCACAAGTCCCTGAACCAGGCCCTTTTGCATCTGCATGCCCCGGGATCTGCCCACGCAGACCCCCACGTGTGGATCCCGCTCCTCCATGGCTCCCCACACGCAGACCTTCCTTGGGATGAAGCCTCCACCCTGAGACTTGACTCCCTTGGATTGTCCAGGGACATTCCTTGCCGTGCCTCGCTTCCCTTCCCACATCTGCCACCTTGGGACCTATGGCCTCCTGGCTTCTCTCCGGTAGAATTGTTCACTTCTCTGCTCTTCCTCAGCTCTGTGCCTTCCTGGAGAAGCATTTCCTAGATGAGGAGGTGAAACTGATCAACAAGAGGGGCGACCACATGACCAAGCTCGGCAGGCTTGCTGGCCCGCAGGCGGGGCGGGGCGATGTGGGGCGGGGCGGGGCGAGTCATCTCTTTGGAAGGCTCAGCCTCCAGCACCACTAGGGGTCTCTGGAGCCCAGAGGCCGTGGGCGTGGGGGAGGGCACCGTTCCCCCAGCGCGCGGGCTCCTGCCCGAGCCCCTCCAGCCAGGAGGCCTCTTGCTAACTGCCCTCGTGTAGCCCCCTAAGGAGCCCTGAGGCAAGGGTCAACCATAAAGCTCTAGGCAGCAGGTGCCGATGGTGTGTGTGTGCGTGTCTGGCGCCGGGACTCTAGAAGGGTTGAACCCTCCCCCCGTGGGTGGCGTGCTCTAGGCACTTCAGGCCCGAGCCATTTCTGACTCCAGGGAGGGTGGAGCTCAGTGGGTAGCAGGAAGCAGGCTGAGAGTTTTCCAGGGTAACAGCAAGCAGAAAGGGGTCCTGGGCACCTGGGAGTGACTATGGAAGTGAGCTCTGGAAAGCAAGCACAGGAGACTAGCTCTGAGGGCCGCTTCCCCCCTGCCCGCCCGCCCCTCGCCCGGGCTTGGAAGAGATGAGGCCCGTCTTGAACGCTAGGGTCTTCCCCAATGTCAAGCACACACTCGGTAGCAACCACTCCTGAGGAGCTGAGCAGCTGGGAGCTTAAGATGGCCGAGAAGTGCTGAGCTGGGGTTTTGGGTCTCGGTGGAGAAAGGAGAGGGGGAAAGTAGTGTTCCTATTCTCTACAGGGGAACGGAAGAAGCTTGCAGCATCTCGGGGCAAGCCGGCAAACTGCTGTGTCAGCTCTGACCCCCATGCTTTGGTTTCTGGCAGAAGAGGAATCGGGAAGTGGCTGCTAGGTGCCGTGGGCTCAGATCCATGCCCTCTTGCTCTCCGTACACAAGAGGATCTGTTTGCGGGGGTTCTTGTGTCTGGCACAAGGCCGATGACCCGGCACCCAAGACTCCTCACTCAGAGCTTCCTGTTCCCTTCCTTGGGGATGGTGTGCTCACACATGCACATGTGGCCTCGGGAGCCTAGAACCATGAGGGGAAAAGTGCTTGTTTTTCTTCTTTGCCCCTGAAAATAGAGCCATCTCAGCGGAGCCCCGGAGAGATGCGTCAAGCCAGTGCGCCGGACCTTGCTGCCGTGATGGAAATGGCCTCCATCTGTGCTGTAGCCACGTGTGAAGAAGGGCTACTGTGTGGAGCCTCCTTCATCACACAGCTCCTTCCCGCCCAAGAGAGCTTGAGCCGTGTGTTTGTCGCTTGCAAGTCCCAAGCAGGCAAACGAGGCCTCCCTTCCTTGAGAGAACACTGGCATTCCAGACAGCATTCCCAATCTCTCCAGGGCAGCAGGAGGAAAGGAGGCACTGGGAAGCCATGGGTCAGCAAGCGGGGGGAGGCTTGGAGGCACTGAATCCAAGAGGAGGGAGGGGCCTGTGGAGAGGTCCACCAAGCCCCCATGCCCCCATGTTGGACGACACCTGGACTCCTTCGATAGAGATGGATTTTTTTTCTGGCCATTTCTGGACACACGCCTCAAGCACACCCATTCCGCCCTGCCACCCCCCAACCCCCTCCCCTGCCAAGCAAGCAGTGCACCGGCACACGTGAGGAGGGCCCTCCCCGTCACCAGAGCTTGGAGTTGGAAGAAACTCGAGGTGAACGCGGGGGTCTGCCACCCAGTGGGCTGAGCTCTGGATGGGAAGGGGATGGGAGGCGAGCCAGCCAGCGTAAGGTTCTAGGCTCAGCAGCCGGGCCTAGCACGCAAGTGGTCTCCTACCGGACTGAGCTGTTGGGGGGAAGACAGCCAGTTGCGTCCTGGGCAGGGGGGTTCCCCCGGAGGACACAGGAGTCGAGAGGGAGGCGCCAGAGTCTGGAGTCACGGGAGGGAGTTGAGAGACTCAGGGAACGAGTGGAGTCTGGTCGAGCAAGAAAAGGCCAGAGAGCGGTCCCGAGCATCCTCCAGCAGGAATGAGGGCCCAAGGGGTTGTGCCACTCCTGGCGTGGCCAGAGTGGGGGTGTGTGGCGATGGGGCCTGGGTGGGCCCCGGCCCTCACAGAGGGGGTCGAGGCTGGGAGGAGGAATCCCCCAGCGAAGCTGAGCACCCAGGTGGGGCTGGAGCCCAGAACACCTGAGGGCCCTGTGCTGGAGCCTGAGTTCTGCGGCTCCAAAGGAGGACCTCCGCACCCGGGTATCCCAAGTCCCTGAAAATGTCCCGTCTCTGGACGGAGTGCCCCATTGGTCGAGGCCGTCCAGGGAGGCCAGCGCCTGGTGGCTCCCAGGCCAGGCTAGGGCCTGGCACGCTCTGCACGGTCTAGAATTGGCAAGCCAGCGAGAGCTCTACGAGTCCAGCCTGGAAGGCAGCTGGCAGGCTTTCCCGAAACCTCTGGCACTGCAGGGCCAATGGCCCTAGGTAGGCCCGCCTGACCAGGTGGCGGGACTTTGGTTGGCGAGGAATCCCCCTCTGAAGAGGGACCAGGCTCTTGGCTTGGACCAGGGGAGCGATGGGATGCAGCGAGGTTCTCACATCAGCCCCAGATCTGGCCCAGGGGTGCCCACCCCCACAGCCCCTCCTGCCAGGGTCCCCGCCCCTCCCCCTGCCTTCCAATGCAGCCGCCTGCCCTCCCCCTCCGGGAAGTGTGAGGAAGGAAGACTTCTCCTCCCACCCTGGCCCCTAGCGCTGGTAGTTGTGCTCCGACTTGCCGCCAGGGGGCGGCTTTGGCGCTCCTGTTTCTGCTTCTGTCTCTCGCACCGCTTTTGACGACGCGGGCGGGCGGAGATGAGAAAACGGCTGTCCAGGAGGCAAGAGAAAACGTTCTCTTCTAGCCCAGCCCCCAGCCAGCAGACTCCTCTCACGTCAGTGACCTCTTTCAAGCCCGTGGCCAGCTGGTGGCCTGTGGTGAGTGCATTCTGGAACCCTGCTCCCCCGCACCGCGTTTGTTTCCTTGGCAGCCGACACGCTCCCCGAAGTGCGTTCGGTGGCTTGGGGCAGGATGTGTAAGGGCCGCCCCCGTCCGGGCACTATGGCCGGCGGCGGCGGGGGGCAACTGCGAGTGGAGCCAAAGGCCCCCGCATCAAAAATGGTTTCCCTCACCCCGCCCTCAGCCACGCCCCGGGCCCACCGTCTCCACGGCAACGAGGTGGGGCGGGGGCGGGGCGAGGCTCCTGGGGGCGGGCGGGAGGGGTGCCTCGCGTGCCAGTGCCAGGGAGGCGGTGGGCGCGGTGGCCCCGGCTGGCGGGGCGCTGGCGCCTCGCTCCCGCCCCCAGGCCCTGGCCAGACCCCCTGTGCCGATGAGCAGACCCACCCAAGATTTTGGAGTCCCTCTTCTACAGAGAGGAAAGGCCAAACGGTCCTTCTCTTTCGCTTCCCCATAGGCTTGAATGAGCATCTAGCCTCCCCATCTTAGGGAGGCTTTGAGCACGGCCCTCACACCTTCTAGAGAAGCTCTGAGCCCATTTGGTCTGCATTTGCCCTGAGTAGGCAAAGTTGATAGACTTTGCATTGTCCAACGGTTTCCTGGGACTGGAGTCGTTGCCATGGTTACCGAGGGCCGGGCTGCAGCCTCCTACCATCCCCCACCCACAAGTCTCCCGCCTCCCACATCCCCCTAGGGAACTCTCAGCCTATCACACCTTCCCCTAGGACTGAGCCGGCCCTCCAGGTCCCCCAGCCCACCTCAGGGAGTTGCCAGGGTCCTGGAACAGCCTGGGCAACTTCCCAATGAGCCTCCGTTGATCTCGCAGCGCCAACCCCCGGTGTGCGGAGCTTCCCTCCGCACTTCTGAGGAACGCCCCCGGCTTCCAGACAAGTCCACGCTCTCAGAGACAACCCCGCAAGCCCACCGACTTTCTGCGCCAGCCCCGGCACCCCAGAATCCTCACCTCCCAGGATTCCCAATGTCCCCATCAAGGTCCCACCTCCCAGAACCTTTCGACTTCCCAGAATCGGCCTGGGGACCCCTGCATCCCTCCAGGCACACCGAGACAGACCCTCCCCCACCCACAGTCCCATTCCCCGTTTCACAACCACCTCGCTGGTTCCTTCTCCAGGCGCGTGACTGACCCACTCCCCCCGCTCCTGGGGCATGGAGTTCGGGGCTAGGTGGGTTGCTTCTGGTGGCCCAAGTGGAGGCGCTCTCGCAAGGAAGGCCTGGCGTCCAGGCAGCTCGGTGCTCTCCGGGGCTGGGTAGTTGCAGGAGACTGGGCGCCGTGCCAAGACGCTCCCAGATCCGCTTGGGGCTCCTTCCCTTCTCCGCTCTTTCCCACCGGGGACTTCTGGGAAATGCGCGTGGAAAGCAGCGAACCTGTTTCTGTCTAATGTACGCGAGCCTTCCAAAGATGAGTGGGGTAAGACCCTGGACGCCCTGGAAGCTGCCCTGGCCCTGCACAAGTCCCTGAACCAGGCCCTTTTGCATCTGCATGCCCCGGGATCTGCCCACGCAGACCCCCACGTGTGGATCCCGCTCCTCCATGGCTCCCCACACGCAGACCTTCCTTGGGATGAAGCCTCCACCCTGAGACTTGACTCCCTTGGATTGTCCAGGGACATTCCTTGCCGTGCCTCGCTTCCCACATCTGCCACCTTGGGACCTATGGCCTCCTGGCTTCTCTCCGGTAGAATTGTTCACTTCTCTGCTCTTCCTCAGCTCTGTGCCTTCCTGGAGAAGCATTTCCTAGATGAGGAGGTGAAACTGATCAACAAGAGGGGCGACCACCTGACCAAGCTCGGCAGGCTTGCTGGCCCGCAGGCGGGGCGGGGCGATGTGGGGCGGGGCGGGGCGAGTCATCTCTTTGGAAGGCTCAGCCTCCAGCACCACTAGGGGTCTCTGGAGCCCAGAGGCCGTGGGCGTGGGGGAGGGCACCGTTCCCCCAGCGCGCGGGCTCCTGCCCGAGCCCCTCCAGCCAGGAGGCCTCTTGCTAACTGCCCTCGTGTAGCCCCCTAAGGAGCCCTGAGGCAAGGGTCAACCATAAAGCTCTAGGCAGCAGGTGCCGATGGTGTGTGTGTGCGTGTCTGGCGCCGGGACTCTAGAAGGGTTGAACCCTCCCCCCGTGGGTGGCGTGCTCTAGGCACTTCAGGCCCGAGCCATTTCTGACTCCAGGGAGGGTGGAGCTCAGTGGGTAGCAGGAAGCAGGCTGAGAGTTTTCCAGGGTAACAGCAAGCAGAAAGGGGTCCTGGGCACCTGGGAGTGACTATGGAAGTGAGCTCTGGAAAGCAAGCACAGGAGACTAGCTCTGAGGGCCGCTTCCCCCCTGCCCGCCCGCCCCTCGCCCGGTCTTGGAAGACATGAGGCCCGTCTTGAACGCTAGGGTCTTCCCCAATGTCAAGCACACACTCGGTAGCAACCACTCCTGAGGAGCTGAGCAGCTGGGAGCTTAAGATGGCCGAGAAGTGCTGAGCTGGGGTTTTGGGTCTCGGTGGAGAAAGGAGAGGGGGAAAGTAGTGTTCCTGTTCTCTACAGGGGAACGGAAGAAGCTTGCAGCATCTCGGGGCAAGCCGGCAAACTGCTGTGTCAGCTCTGACCCCCATGCCTTTGGTTTCTGGGAGAAGAGGAATCGGGAAGTGGCTGCTAGGTGCCGTGGGCTCAGATCCATGCCCTCTTGCTCTCCGTACACAACAGGATCTGGTTGCGGGGGTTCCTGTGTCTGGCACAAGGCCGATGACCCGGCACCCAAGACTCCTCACTCAGAGCTTCCTGTTCCCTTCCTTGGGGATGGTGTGCTCACACATGCACATGTGGCCTCGGGAGCCTAGAACCATGAGGGGAAAAGTGCTTGTCTTTCTTCTTTGCCCCTGAAAATAGAGCCATCTCAGCGGAGCCCCGGAGAGATGCGTCAAGCCAGTGCGCCGGACCTTGCTGCCGTGATGGAAATGGCCTCCATCTGTGCGGTAGCCACGTGTGAAGAAGGGCTACTGTGTGGAGCCTCCTTCATCACACAGCTCCTTCCCGCCCAAGAGAGCTTGAGCCGTGTGTTTGTCGCTTGCAAGTCCCAAGCAGGCAAACGAGGCCTCCCTTCCTTGAGAGAACACTGGCATTCCAGACAGCATTCCCAATCTCTCCAGGGCAGCAGGAGGAAAGGAGGCACTGGGAAGCCATGGGTCAGCAAGCGGGGGGAGGCTTGGAGGCTCTGAATCCAAGAGGAGGGAGGGGCCTGTGGAGAGGTCCACCAAGCCCCCATGCCCCCATGTTGGACGACACCTGGACTCCTTCGATAGAGATGGATTTTTTTTCTGGCCATTTCTGGACACACGCCTCAAGCACACCCATTCCGCCCTGCCACCCCCCAACCCCCTCCCCTGCCAAGCAAGCAGTGCACCGGCACACGTGAGGAGGGCCCTCCCCGTCACCAGAGCTTGGAGTTGGAAGAAACTCGAGGTGAACGCGGGGGTCTGCCACCCAGTGGGCTGAGCTCTGGATGGGAAGGGGATGGGAGGCGAGCCAGCCAGCGTAAGGTTCTAGGCTCAGCAGCCGGGCCTAGCACGCAAGTGGTCTCCTACCGGACTGAGCTGTTGGGGGGAAGACAGCCAGTTGCATCCTGGGCAGGGGGGTTCCCCCGGAGGACACAGGAGTCGAGAGGGAGGCGCCAGAGTCTGGAGTCACGGGAGGGAGTTGAGAGACTCAGGGAACGAGTGGAGTCTGGTCGAGCAAGAAAAGGCCAGAGAGCGGTCCCGAGCCTCCTCCAGCAGGAATGAGGGCCCAAGGGGTTGTGCCACTCCTGGCGTGGCCAGAGTGGGGGTGTGTGGCGATGGGGCCTGGGTGGGCCCCGGCCCTCACAGAGGGGGTCGATGCTGGGAGGAGGAATCCCCCAGCGAAGCTGAGCACCCAGGTGGGGCTGGAGCCCAGAACACCTGAGGGCCCTGTGCTGGAGCCTGAGTTCTGCGGCTCCAAAGGAGGACCTCCGCACCCGGGTATCCCAAGTCCCTGAAAATGTCCCGTCTCTGGACGGAGTGCCCCATTGGTCGAGGCCGTCCAGGGAGGCCAGCGCCTGGTGGCTCCCAGGCCAGGCTAGGGCCTGGCACGCTCGGCACGGTCTAGAATTGGCAAGCCAGCGAGAGCTCTACGAGGCCAGCCTGGAAGGCAGCTGGCAGGCTTTCCCGAAACCTCTGGCACTGCAGGGCCAATGGCCCTAGGTAGGCCCGCCTGACCAGGTGGCGGGACTTTGGTTGGCGAGGAATCCCCCTCTGAAGAGGGACCAGGCTCTTGGCTTGGACCAGGGGAGCGATGGGAAGCAGCGAGGTTCTCACATCAGCCCCAGATCTGGCCCAGGGGTGCCCACCCCCACAGCCCCTCCTGCCAGGGTCCCCGCCCCTCCCCCTGCCTTCCAATGCAGCCGCCTGCCCTCCCCCTCCGGGAAGTGTGAGGAAGGAAGACTTCTCCTCCCACCCTGGCCCCTAGCGCTGGTAGTTGGGCTCCGACTTGCCGCCAGGAGGCGGCTTTGGCGCTCCTGTTTCTGCTTCTGTCTCTCGCACCGCTTTTGACGACGCGGGCGGGCGGAGATGAGAAAACAGCTGTCCAGGAGGCAAGAGAAGACGTTCTCTTCTAGCCCAGCCCCCAGCCAGCAGACTCCTCTCACGTCAGTGACCTCTTTCAAGCCCGTGGCCAGCTGGTGGCCTGTGGTGAGTGCATTCTGGAACCCTGCTCCCCCGCACCGCGTTTGTTTCCTTGGCAGCCGACACGCTCCCCGAAGTGCGTTCGGTGGCTTGGGGCAGGATGTGTAAGGGCCGCCCCCGTCCGGGCACTATGGCCGGCGGCGGCGGGGGGCAACTGCGAGTGGAGCCAAAGGCCCCCGCATCACAAATGGTTTCCCTCACCCCGCCCTCAGCCACGCCCCGTGCCCACCGTCTCCATGGCAACGAGGTGAGGCGGGGGCGGGGCGAGGCTCCTGGGGGCGGGCGGGAGGGGTGCCTCGCGTGCCAGTGCCAGGGAGGCGGTGGGCGCGGTGGCCCCGGCTGGCGGGGCGCTGGCGCCTCGCTCCCGCCCCCAGGCCCTGGCCAGACCCCCTGTGCCGATGAGCAGACCCACCCAAGATTTTGGAGTCCCTCTTCTACAGAGAGGAAAGGCCAAACGGTCCTTCTCTTTCGCTTCCCCATAGGCTTGAATGAGCATCTAGCCTCCCCATCTTAGGGAGGCTTTGAGCACGGCCCTCACACCTTCTAGAGAAGCTCTGAGCCCATTTGGTCTGCATTTGCCCTGAGTAGGCAAAGTTGATAGACTTTGCATTGTCCAACGGTTTCCTGGGACTGGAGTCGTTGCCATGGTTACCGAGGGCCGGGCTGCAGCCTCCTACCATCCCCCACCCACAAGTCTCCCGCCGCCCACATCCCCCTAGGGAACTCTCAGCCTATCACACCTTCCCCTAGGACTGAGCCGGCCCTCCAGGTCCCCCAGCCCACCTCAGGGAGTTGCCAGGGTCCTGGAACAGCCTGGGCAACTTCCCAATGAGCCTCCGTTGATCTCGCAGCGCCAACCCCCGGTGTGCGGAGCTTCCCTCCGCACTTCTGAGGAACGCCCCCGGGTTCCAGACAAGTCCACGCTCTCAGAGACAACCCCGCAAGCCCACCGACTTTCTGCGCCAGCCCCGGCACCCCAGAATCCTCACCTCCCAGGATTCCCAATGTCCCCATCAAGGTCCCACCTCCCAGAACCTTTCGACTTCCCAGAATCGGCCTGGGGACCCCTGCATCCCTCCAGGCACACCGAGACAGACCCTCCCCCACCCACAGTCCCATTCCCCGTTTCACAACCACCTCGCTGGTTCCTTCTCCAGGCGCGTGACTGACCCACTCCCCCCGCTCCTGGGGCATGGAGTTCGGGGCTAGGTGGGTTGCTTCTGGTGGCCCAAGTGGAGGCGCTCTCGCAAGGAAGGCCTGGCGTCCAGGCAGCTCGGTGCTCTCCGGGGCTGGGTAGTTGCAGGAGACTGGGCGCCGTGCCAAGACGCTCCCAGATCCGCTTGGGGCTCCTTCCCTTCTCCGCTCTTTCCCACCGGGGACTTCTGGGAAATGCGCGTGGAAAGCAGCGAACCTGTTTCTGTCTAATGTACGCGAGCCTTCCAAAGATGAGTGGGGTAAGACCCTGGACGCCCTGGAAGCTGCCCTGGCCCTGCACAAGTCCCTGAACCAGGCCCTTTTGCATCTGCATGCCCCGGGATCTGCCCACGCAGACCCCCACGTGTGGATCCCGCTCCTCCATGGCTCCCCACACGCAGACCTTCCTTGGGATGAAGCCTCCACCCTGAGACTTGACTCCCTTGGATTGTCCAGGGACATTCCTTGCCGTGCCTCGCTTCCCTTCCCACATCTGCCACCTTGGGACCTATGGCCTCCTGGCTTCTCTCCGGTAGAATTGTTCACTTCTCTGCTCTTCCTCAGCTCTGTGCCTTCCTGGAGAAGCATTTCCTAGATGAGGAGGTGAAACTGATCAACAAGAGGGGCGACCACATGACCAAGCTCGGCAGGCTTGCTGGCCCGCAGGCGGGGCGGGGCGATGTGGGGCGGGGCGGGGCGAGTCATCTCTTTGGAAGGCTCAGCCTCCAGCACCACTAGGGGTCTCTGGAGCCCAGAGGCCGTGGGCGTGGGGGAGGGCACCGTTCCCCCAGCGCGCGGGCTCCTGCCCGAGCCCCTCCAGCCAGGAGGCCTCTTGCTAACTGCCCTCGTGTAGCCCCCTAAGGAGCCCTGAGGCAAGGGTCAACCATAAAGCTCTAGGCAGCAGGTGCCGATGGTGTGTGTGTGCGTGTCTGGCGCCGGGACTCTAGAAGGGTTGAACCCTCCCCCCGTGGGTGGCGTGCTCTAGGCACTTCAGGCCCGAGCCATTTCTGACTCCAGGGAGGGTGGAGCTCAGTGGGTAGCAGGAAGCAGGCTGAGAGTTTTCCAGGGTAACAGCAAGCAGAAAGGGGTCCTGGGCACCTGGGAGTGACTATGGAAGTGAGCTCTGGAAAGCAAGCACAGGAGACTAGCTCTGAGGGCCGCTTCCCCCCTGCCCGCCCGCCCCTCGCCCGGGCTTGGAAGAGATGAGGCCCGTCTTGAACGCTAGGGTCTTCCCCAATGTCAAGCACACACTCGGTAGCAACCACTCCTGAGGAGCTGAGCAGCTGGGAGCTTAAGATGGCCGAGAAGTGCTGAGCTGGGGTTTTGGGTCTCGGTGGAGAAAGGAGAGGGGGAAAGTAGTGTTCCTATTCTCTACAGGGGAACGGAAGAAGCTTGCAGCATCTCGGGGCAAGCCGGCAAACTGCTGTGTCAGCTCTGACCCCCATGCCTTTGGTTTCTGGCAGAAGAGGAATCGGGAAGTGGCTGCTAGGTGCCGTGGGCTCAGATCCATGCCCTCTTGCTCTCCGTACACAAGAGGATCTGTTTGCGGGGGTTCCTGTGTCTGGCACAAGGCCGATGACCCGGCACCCAAGACTCCTCACTCAGAGCTTCCTGTTCCCTTCCTTGGGGATGGTGTGCTCACACATGCACATGTGGCCTCGGGAGCCTAGAACCATGAGGGGAAAAGTGCTTGTTTTTCTTCTTTGCCCCTGAAAATAGAGCCATCTCAGCGGAGCCCCGGAGAGATGCGTCAAGCCAGTGCGCCGGACCTTGCTGCCGTGATGGAAATGGCCTCCATCTGTGCTGTAGCCACGTGTGAAGAAGGGCTACTGTGTGGAGCCTCCTTCATCACACAGCTCCTTCCCGCCCAAGAGAGCTTGAGCCGTGTGTTTGTCGCTTGCAAGTCCCAAGCAGGCAAACGAGGCCTCCCTTCCTTGAGAGAACACTGGCATTCCAGACAGCATTCCCAATCTCTCCAGGGCAGCAGGAGGAAAGGAGGCACTGGGAAGCCATGGGTCAGCAAGCGGGGGGAGGCTTGGAGGCACTGAATCCAAGAGGAGGGAGGGGCCTGTGGAGAGGTCCACCAAGCCCCCATGCCCCCATGTTGGACGACACCTGGACTCCTTCGATAGAGATGGATTTTTTTTCTGGCCATTTCTGGACACACGCCTCAAGCACACCCATTCCGCCCTGCCACCCCCCAACCCCCTCCCCTGCCAAGCAAGCAGTGCACCGGCACACGTGAGGAGGGCCCTCCCCGTCACCAGAGCTTGGAGTTGGAAGAAACTCGAGGTGAACGCGGGGGTCTGCCACCCAGTGGGCTGAGCTCTGGATGGGAAGGGGATGGGAGGCGAGCCAGCCAGCGTAAGGTTCTAGGCTCAGCAGCCGGGCCTAGCACGCAAGTGGTCTCCTACCGGACTGAGCTGTTGGGGGGAAGACAGCCAGTTGCGTCCTGGGCAGGGGGGTTCCCCCGGAGGACACAGGAGTCGAGAGGGAGGCGCCAGAGTCTGGAGTCACGGGAGGGAGTTGAGAGACTCAGGGAACGAGTGGAGTCTGGTCGAGCAAGAAAAGGCCAGAGAGCGGTCCCGAGCATCCTCCAGCAGGAATGAGGGCCCAAGGGGTTGTGCCACTCCTGGCGTGGCCAGAGTGGGGGTGTGTGGCGATGGGGCCTGGGTGGGCCCCGGCCCTCACAGAGGGGGTCGAGGCTGGGAGGAGGAATCCCCCAGCGAAGCTGAGCACCCAGGTGGGGCTGGAGCCCAGAACACCTGAGGGCCCTGTGCTGGAGCCTGAGTTCTGCGGCTCCAAAGGAGGACCTCCGCACCCGGGTATCCCAAGTCCCTGAAAATGTCCCGTCTCTGGACGGAGTGCCCCATTGGTCGAGGCCGTCCAGGGAGGCCAGCGCCTGGTGGCTCCCAGGCCAGGCTAGGGCCTGGCACGCTCTGCACGGTCTAGAATTGGCAAGCCAGCGAGAGCTCTACGAGTCCAGCCTGGAAGGCAGCTGGCAGGCTTTCCCGAAACCTCTGGCACTGCAGGGCCAATGGCCCTAGGTAGGCCCGCCTGACCAGGTGGCGGGACTTTGGTTGGCGAGGAATCCCCCTCTGAAGAGGGACCAGGCTCTTGGCTTGGACCAGGGGAGCGATGGGATGCAGCGAGGTTCTCACATCAGCCCCAGATCTGGCCCAGGGGTGCCCACCCCCACAGCCCCTCCTGCCAGGGTCCCCGCCCCTCCCCCTGCCTTCCAATGCAGCCGCCTGCCCTCCCCCTCCGGGAAGTGTGAGGAAGGAAGACTTCTCCTCCCACCCTGGCCCCTAGCGCTGGTAGTTGTGCTCCGACTTGCCGCCAGGGGGCGGCTTTGGCGCTCCTGTTTCTGCTTCTGTCTCTCGCACCGCTTTTGACGACGCGGGCGGGCGGAGATGAGAAAACGGCTGTCCAGGAGGCAAGAGAAAACGTTCTCTTCTAGCCCAGCCCCCAGCCAGCAGACTCCTCTCACGTCAGTGACCTCTTTCAAGCCCGTGGCCAGCTGGTGGCCTGTGGTGAGTGCATTCTGGAACCCTGCTCCCCCGCACCGCGTTTGTTTCCTTGGCAGCCGACACGCTCCCCGAAGTGCGTTCGGTGGCTTGGGGCAGGATGTGTAAGGGCCGCCCCCGTCCGGGCACTATGGCCGGCGGCGGCGGGGGGCAACTGCGAGTGGAGCCAAAGGCCCCCGCATCAAAAATGGTTTCCCTCACCCCGCCCTCAGCCACGCCCCGGGCCCACCGTCTCCACGGCAACGAGGTGGGGCGGGGGCGGGGCGAGGCTCCTGGGGGCGGGCGGGAGGGGTGCCTCGCGTGCCAGTGCCAGGGAGGCGGTGGGCGCGGTGGCCCCGGCTGGCGGGGCGCTGGCGCCTCGCTCCCGCCCCCAGGCCCTGGCCAGACCCCCTGTGCCGATGAGCAGACCCACCCAAGATTTTGGAGTCCCTCTTCTACAGAGAGGAAAGGCCAAACGGTCCTTCTCTTTCGCTTCCCCATAGGCTTGAATGAGCATCTAGCCTCCCCATCTTAGGGAGGCTTTGAGCACGGCCCTCACACCTTCTAGAGAAGCTCTGAGCCCATTTGGTCTGCATTTGCCCTGAGTAGGCAAAGTTGATAGACTTTGCATTGTCCAACGGTTTCCTGGGACTGGAGTCGTTGCCATGGTTACCGAGGGCCGGGCTGCAGCCTCCTACCATCCCCCACCCACAAGTCTCCCGCCTCCCACATCCCCCTAGGGAACTCTCAGCCTATCACACCTTCCCCTAGGACTGAGCCGGCCCTCCAGGTCCCCCAGCCCACCTCAGGGAGTTGCCAGGGTCCTGGAACAGCCTGGGCAACTTCCCAATGAGCCTCCGTTGATCTCGCAGCGCCAACCCCCGGTGTGCGGAGCTTCCCTCCGCACTTCTGAGGAACGCCCCCGGCTTCCAGACAAGTCCACGCTCTCAGAGACAACCCCGCAAGCCCACCGACTTTCTGCGCCAGCCCCGGCACCCCAGAATCCTCACCTCCCAGGATTCCCAATGTCCCCATCAAGGTCCCACCTCCCAGAACCTTTCGACTTCCCAGAATCGGCCTGGGGACCCCTGCATCCCTCCAGGCACACCGAGACAGACCCTCCCCCACCCACAGTCCCATTCCCCGTTTCACAACCACCTCGCTGGTTCCTTCTCCAGGCGCGTGACTGACCCACTCCCCCCGCTCCTGGGGCATGGAGTTCGGGGCTAGGTGGGTTGCTTCTGGTGGCCCAAGTGGAGGCGCTCTCGCAAGGAAGGCCTGGCGTCCAGGCAGCTCGGTGCTCTCCGGGGCTGGGTAGTTGCAGGAGACTGGGCGCCGTGCCAAGACGCTCCCAGATCCGCTTGGGGCTCCTTCCCTTCTCCGCTCTTTCCCACCGGGGACTTCTGGGAAATGCGCGTGGAAAGCAGCGAACCTGTTTCTGTCTAATGTACGCGAGCCTTCCAAAGATGAGTGGGGTAAGACCCTGGACGCCCTGGAAGCTGCCCTGGCCCTGCACAAGTCCCTGAACCAGGCCCTTTTGCATCTGCATGCCCCGGGATCTGCCCACGCAGACCCCCACGTGTGGATCCCGCTCCTCCATGGCTCCCCACACGCAGACCTTCCTTGGGATGAAGCCTCCACCCTGAGACTTGACTCCCTTGGATTGTCCAGGGACATTCCTTGCCGTGCCTCGCTTCCCACATCTGCCACCTTGGGACCTATGGCCTCCTGGCTTCTCTCCGGTAGAATTGTTCACTTCTCTGCTCTTCCTCAGCTCTGTGCCTTCCTGGAGAAGCATTTCCTAGATGAGGAGGTGAAACTGATCAACAAGAGGGGCGACCACCTGACCAAGCTCGGCAGGCTTGCTGGCCCGCAGGCGGGGCGGGGCGATGTGGGGCGGGGCGGGGCGAGTCATCTCTTTGGAAGGCTCAGCCTCCAGCACCACTAGGGGTCTCTGGAGCCCAGAGGCCGTGGGCGTGGGGGAGGGCACCGTTCCCCCAGCGCGCGGGCTCCTGCCCGAGCCCCTCCAGCCAGGAGGCCTCTTGCTAACTGCCCTCGTGTAGCCCCCTAAGGAGCCCTGAGGCAAGGGTCAACCATAAAGCTCTAGGCAGCAGGTGCCGATGGTGTGTGTGTGCGTGTCTGGCGCCGGGACTCTAGAAGGGTTGAACCCTCCCCCCGTGGGTGGCGTGCTCTAGGCACTTCAGGCCCGAGCCATTTCTGACTCCAGGGAGGGTGGAGCTCAGTGGGTAGCAGGAAGCAGGCTGAGAGTTTTCCAGGGTAACAGCAAGCAGAAAGGGGTCCTGGGCACCTGGGAGTGACTATGGAAGTGAGCTCTGGAAAGCAAGCACAGGAGACTAGCTCTGAGGGCCGCTTCCCCCCTGCCCGCCCGCCCCTCGCCCGGGCTTGGAAGAGATGAGGCCCGTCTTGAACGCTAGGGTCTTCCCCAATGTCAAGCACACACTCGGTAGCAACCACTCCTGAGGAGCTGAGCAGCTGGGAGCTTAAGATGGCCGAGAAGTGCTGAGCTGGGGTTTTGGGTCTCGGTGGAGAAAGGAGAGGGGGAAATTAGTGTTCCTGTTCTCTACAGGGGAACGGAAGAAGCTTGCAGCATCTCGGGGCAAGCCGGCAAACTGCTGTGTCAGCTCTGACCCCCATGCCTTTGGTTTCTGGCAGAAGAGGAATCGGGAAGTGGCTGCTAGGTGCCGTGGGCTCAGATCCATGCCCTCTTGCTCTCCGTACACAACAGGATCTGGTTGCGGGGGTTCCTGTGTCTGGCACAAGGCCGATGACCCGGCACCCAAGACTCCTCACTCAGAGCTTCCTGTTCCCTTCCTTGGGGATGGTGTGCTCACACATGCACATGTGGCCTCGGGAGCCTAGAACCATGAGGGGAAAAGTGCTTGTCTTTCTTCTTTGCCCCTGAAAATAGAGCCATCTCAGCGGAGCCCCGGAGAGATGCGTCAAGCCAGTGCGCCGGACCTTGCTGCCGTGATGGAAATGGCCTCCATCTGTGCGGTAGCCACGTGTGAAGAAGGGCTACTGTGTGGAGCCTCCTTCATCACACAGCTCCTTCCCGCCCAAGAGAGCTTGAGCCGTGTGTTTGTCGCTTGCAAGTCCCAAGCAGGCAAACGAGGCCTCCCTTCCTTGAGAGAACACTGGCATTCCAGACAGCATTCCCAATCTCTCCAGGGCAGCAGGAGGAAAGGAGGCACTGGGAAGCCATGGGTCAGCAAGCGGGGGGAGGCTTGGAGGCTCTGAATCCAAGAGGAGGGAGGGGCCTGTGGAGAGGTCCACCAAGCCCCCATGCCCCCATGTTGGACGACACCTGGACTCCTTCGATAGAGATGGATTTTTTTTCTGGCCATTTCTGGACACACGCCTCAAGCACACCCATTCCGCCCTGCCACCCCCCAACCCCCTCCCCTGCCAAGCAAGCAGTGCACCGGCACACGTGAGGAGGGCCCTCCCCGTCACCAGAGCTTGGAGTTGGAAGAAACTCGAGGTGAACGCGGGGGTCTGCCACCCAGTGGGCTGAGCTCTGGATGGGAAGGGGATGGGAGGCGAGCCAGCCAGCGTAAGGTTCTAGGCTCAGCAGCCGGGCCTAGCACGCAAGTGGTCTCCTACCGGACTGAGCTGTTGGGGGGAAGACAGCCAGTTGCGTCCTGGGCAGGGGGGTTCCCCCGGAGGACACAGGAGTCGAGAGGGAGGCGCCAGAGTCTGGAGTCACGGGAGGGAGTTGAGAGACTCAGGGAACGAGTGGAGTCTGGTCGAGCAAGAAAAGGCCAGAGAGCGGTCCCGAGCATCCTCCAGCAGGAATGAGGGCCCAAGGGGTTGTGCCACTCCTGGCGTGGCCAGAGTGGGGGTGTGTGGCGATGGGGCCTGGGTGGGCCCCGGCCCTCACAGAGGGGGTCGAGGCTGGGAGGAGGAATCCCCCAGCGAAGCTGAGCACCCAGGTGGGGCTGGAGCCCAGAACACCTGAGGGCCCTGTGCTGGAGCCTGAGTTCTGCGGCTCCAAAGGAGGACCTCCGCACCCGGGTATCCCAAGTCCCTGAAAATGTCCCGTCTCTGGACGGAGTGCCCCATTGGTCGAGGCCGTCCAGGGAGGCCAGCGCCTGGTGGCTCCCAGGCCAGGCTAGGGCCTGGCACGCTCTGCACGGTCTAGAATTGGCAAGCCAGCGAGAGCTCTACGAGGCCAGCCTGGAAGGCAGCTGGCAGGCTTTCCCGAAACCTCTGGCACTGCAGGGCCAATGGCCCTAGGTAGGCCCGCCTGACCAGGTGGCGGGACTTTGGTTGGCGAGGAATCCCCCTCTGAAGAGGGACCAGGCTCTTGGCTTGGACCAGGGGAGCGATGGGATGCAGCGAGGTTCTCACATCAGCCCCAGATCTGGCCCAGGGTTGCCCACCCCCACAGCCCCTCCTGCCAGGGTCCCCGCCCCTCCCCCTGCCTTCCAATGCAGCCGCCTGCCCTCCCCCTCCGGGAAGTGTGAGGAAGGAAGACTTCTCCTCCCACCCTGGCCCCTAGCGCTGGTAGTTGGGCTCCGACTTGCCGCCAGGGGGCGGCTTTGGCGCTCCTGTTTCTGCTTCTGTCTCTCGCACCGCTTTTGACGACGCGGGCGGGCGGAGATGAGAAAACAGCTGTCCAGGAGGCAAGAGAAGACGTTCTCTTCTAGCCCAGCCCCCAGCCAGCAGACTCCTCTCACGTCAGTGACCTCTTTCAAGCCCGTGGCCAGCTGGTGGCCTGTGGTGAGTGCATTCTGGAACCCTGCTCCCCCGCACCGCGTTTGTTTCCTTGGCAGCCGACACGCTCCCCGAAGTGCGTTCGGTGGCTTGGGGCAGGATGTGTAAGGGCCGCCCCCGTCCGGGCACTATGGCCGGCGGCGGCGGGGGGCAACTGCGAGTGGAGCCAAAGGCCCCCGCATCAAAAATGGTTTCCCTCACCCCGCCCTCAGCCACGCCCCGGGCCCACCGTCTCCACGGCAACGAGGTGGGGCGGGGGCGGGGCGAGGCTCCTGGGGGCGGGCGGGAGGGGTGCCTCGCGTGCCAGTGCCAGGGAGGCGGTGGGCGCGGTGGCCCCGGCTGGCGGGGCGCTGGCGCCTCGCTCCCGCCCCCAGGCCCTGGCCAGACCCCCTGTGCCGATGAGCAGACCCACCCAAGATTTTGGAGTCCCTCTTCTACAGAGAGGAAAGGCCAAACGGTCCTTCTCTTTCGCTTCCCCATAGGCTTGAATGAGCATCTAGCCTCCCCATCTTAGGGAGGCTTTGAGCACGGCCCTCACACCTTCTAGAGAAGCTCTGAGCCCATTTGGTCTGCATTTGCCCTGAGTAGGCAAAGTTGATAGACTTTGCATTGTCCAACGGTTTCCTGGGACTGGAGTCGTTGCCATGGTTACCGAGGGCCGGGCTGCAGCCTCCTACCATCCCCCACCCACAAGTCTCCCGCCTCCCACATCCCCCTAGGGAACTCTCAGCCTATCACACCTTCCCCTAGGACTGAGCCGGCCCTCCAGGTCCCCCAGCCCACCTCAGGGAGTTGCCAGGGTCCTGGAACAGCCTGGGCAACTTCCCAATGAGCCTCCGTTGATCTCGCAGCGCCAACCCCCGGTGTGCGGAGCTTCCCTCCGCACTTCTGAGGAACGCCCCCGGCTTCCAGACAAGTCCACGCTCTCAGAGACAACCCCGCAAGCCCACCGACTTTCTGCGCCAGCCCCGGCACCCCAGAATCCTCACCTCCCAGGATTCCCAATGTCCCCATCAAGGTCCCACCTCCCAGAACCTTTCGACTTCCCAGAATCGGCCTGGGGACCCCTGCATCCCTCCAGGCACACCGAGACAGACCCTCCCCCACCCACAGTCCCATTCCCCATTTCACAACCACCTCGCTGGTTCCTTCTCCAGGCGCGTGACTGACCCACTCCCCCGCTCCTGGGGCATGGAGTTCGGGGCTAGGTGGGTTGCTTCTGGTGGCCCAAGTGGAGGCGCTCTCGCAAGGAAGGCCTGGCGTCCAGGCAGCTCGGTGCTCTCCGGGGCTGGGTAGTTGCAGGAGACTGGGCGCCGTGCCAAGACGCTCCCAGATCCGCTTGGGGCTCCTTCCCTTCTCCGCTCTTTCCCACCGGGGACTTCTGGGAAATGCGCGTGGAAAGCAGCGAACCTGTTTCTGTCTAATGTACGCGAGCCTTCCAAAGATGAGTGGGGTAAGACCCTGGACGCCCTGGAAGCTGCCCTGGCCCTGCACAAGTCCCTGAACCAGGCCCTTTTGCATCTGCATGCCCCGGGATCTGCCCACGCAGACCCCCACGTGTGGATCCCGCTCCTCCATGGCTCCCCACACGCAGACCTTCCTTGGGATGAAGCCTCCACCCTGAGACTTGACTCCCTTGGATTGTCCAGGGACATTCCTTGCCGTGCCTCGCTTCCCACATCTGCCACCTTGGGACCTATGGCCTCCTGGCTTCTCTCCGGTAGAATTGTTCACTTCTCTGCTCTTCCTCAGCTCTGTGCCTTCCTGGAGAAGCATTTCCTAGATGAGGAGGTGAAACTGATCAACAAGAGGGGCGACCACCTGACCAAGCTCGGCAGGCTTGCTGGCCCGCAGGCGGGGCGGGGCGATGTGGGGCGGGGCGGGGCGAGTCATCTCTTTGGAAGGCTCAGCCTCCAGCACCACTAGGGGTCTCTGGAGCCCAGAGGCCGTGGGCGTGGGGGAGGGCACCGTTCCCCCAGCGCGCGGGCTCCTGCCCGAGCCCCTCCAGCCAGGAGGCCTCTTGCTAACTGCCCTCGTGTAGCCCCCTAAGGAGCCCTGAGGCAAGGGTCAACCATAAAGCTCTAGGCAGCAGGTGCCGATGGTGTGTGTGTGCGTGTCTGGCGCCGGGACTCTAGAAGGGTTGAACCCTCCCCCCGTGGGTGGCGTGCTCTAGGCACTTCAGGCCCGAGCCATTTCTGACTCCAGGGAGGGTGGAGCTCAGTGGGTAGCAGGAAGCAGGCTGAGAGTTTTCCAGGGTAACAGCAAGCAGAAAGGGGTCCTGGGCACCTGGGAGTGACTATGGAAGTGAGCTCTGGAAAGCAAGCACAGGAGACTAGCTCTGAGGGCCGCTTCCCCCCTGCCCGCCCGCCCCTCGCCCGGGCTTGGAAGAGATGAGGCCCGTCTTGAACGCTAGGGTCTTCCCCAATGTCAAGCACACACTCGGTAGCAACCACTCCTGAGGAGCTGAGCAGCTGGGAGCTTAAGATGGACGAGAAGTGCTGAGCTGGGGTTTTGGGTCTCGGTGGAGAAAGGAGAGGGGGAAAGTAGTGTTCCTGTTCTCTACAGGGGAACGGAAGAAGCTTGCAGCATCTCGGGGCAAGCCGGCAAACTGCTGTGTCAGCTCTGACCCCCATGCCTTTGGTTTCTGGCAGAAGAGGAATCGGGAAGTGGCTGCTAGGTGCCGTGGGCTCAGATCCATGCCCTCTTGCTCTCCGTACACAACAGGATCTGGTTGCGGGGGTTCCTGTGTCTGGCACAAGGCCGATGACCCGGCACCCAAGACTCCTCACTCAGAGCTTCCTGTTCCCTTCCTTGGGGATGGTGTGCTCACACATGCACATGTGGCCTCGGGAGCCTAGAACCATGAGGGGAAAAGTGCTTGTCTTTCTTCTTTGCCCCTGAAAATAGAGCCATCTCAGCGGAGCCCCGGAGAGATGCGTCAAGCCAGTGCGCCGGACCTTGCTGCCGTGATGGAAATGGCCTCCATCTGTGCGGTAGCCACGTGTGAAGAAGGGCTACTGTGTGGAGCCTCCTTCATCACACAGCTCCTTCCCGCCCAAGAGAGCTTGAGCCGTGTGTTTGTCGCTTGCAAGTCCCAAGCAGGCAAACGAGGCCTCCCTTCCTTGAGAGAACACTGGCATTCCAGACAGCATTCCCAATCTCTCCAGGGCAGCAGGAGGAAAGGAGGCACTGGGAAGCCATGGGTCAGCAAGCGGGGGGAGGCTTGGAGGCTCTGAATCCAAGAGGAGGGAGGGGCCTGTGGAGAGGTCCACCAAGCCCCCATGCCCCCATGTTGGACGACACCTGGACTCCTTCGATAGAGATGGATTTTTTTTCTGGCCATTTCTGGACACACGCCTCAAGCACACCCATTCCGCCCTGCCACCCCCCAACCCCCTCCCCTGCCAAGCAAGCAGTGCACCGGCACACGTGAGGAGGGCCCTCCCCGTCACCAGAGCTTGGAGTTGGAAGAAACTCGAGGTGAACGCGGGGGTCTGCCACCCAGTGGGCTGAGCTCTGGATGGGAAGGGGATGGGAGGCGAGCCAGCCAGCGTAAGGTTCTAGGCTCAGCAGCCGGGCCTAGCACGCAAGTGGTCTCCTACCGGACTGAGCTGTTGGGGGGAAGACAGCCAGTTGCGTCCTGGGCAGGGGGGTTCCCCCGGAGGACACAGGAGTCGAGAGGGAGGCGCCAGAGTCTGGAGTCACGGGAGGGAGTTGAGAGACTCAGGGAACGAGTGGAGTCTGGTCGAGCAAGAAAAGGCCAGAGAGCGGTCCCGAGCATCCTCCAGCAGGAATGAGGGCCCAAGGGGTTGTGCCACTCCTGGCGTGGCCAGAGTGGGGGTGTGTGGCGATGGGGCCTGGGTCGGCCCCGGCCCTCACAGAGGGGGTCGAGGCTGGGAGGAGGAATCCCCCAGCGAAGCTGAGCACCCAGGTGGGGCTGGAGCCCAGAACACCTGAGGGCCCTGTGCTGGAGCCTGAGTTCTGCGGCTCCAAAGGAGGACCTCCGCACCCGGGTATCCCAAGTCCCTGAAAATGTCCCGTCTCTGGACGGAGTGCCCCATTGGTCGAGGCCGTCCAGGGAGGCCAGCGCCTGGTGGCTCCCAGGCCAGGCTAGGGCCTGGCACGCTCTGCACGGTCTAGAATTGGCAAGCCAGCGAGAGCTCTACGAGTCCAGCCTGGAAGGCAGCTGGCAGGCTTTCCCGAAACCTCTGGCACTGCAGGGCCAATGGCCCTAGGTAGGCCCGCCTGACCAGGTGGCGGGACTTTGGTTGGCGAGGAATCCCCCTCTGAAGAGGGACCAGGCTCTTGGCTTGGACCAGGGGAGCGATGGGATGCAGCGAGGTTCTCACATCAGCCCCAGATCTGGCCCAGGGGTGCCCACCCCCACAGCCCCTCCTGCCAGGGTCCCCGCCCCTCTCCCTGCCTTCCAATGCAGCCGCCTGCCCTCCCCCTCCGGGAAGTGTGAGGAAGGAAGACTTCTCCTCCCACCCTGGCCCCTAGCGCTGGTAGTTGTGCTCCGACTTGCCGCCAGGGGGCGGCTTTGGCGCTCCTGTTTCTGCTTCTGTCTCTCGCACCGCTTTTGACGACGCGGGCGGGCGGAGATGAGAAAACGGCTGTCCAGGAGGCAAGAGAAAACGTTCTCTTCTAGCCCAGCCCCCAGCCAGCAGACTCCTCTCACGTCAGTGACCTCTTTCAAGCCCGTGGCCAGCTGGTGGCCTGTGGTGAGTGCATTCTGGAACCCTGCTCCCCCGCACCGCGTTTGTTTCCTTGGCAGCCGACACGCTCCCCGAAGTGCGTTCGGTGGCTTGGGGCAGGATGTGTAAGGGCCGCCCCCGTCCGGGCACTATGGCCGGCGGCGGCGGGGGGCAACTGCGAGTGGAGCCAAAGGCCCCCGCATCACAAATGGTTTCCCTCACCCCGCCCTCAGCCACGCCCCGGGCCCACCGTCTCCACGGCAACGAGGTGGGGCGGGGGCGGGGCGAGGCTCCTGGGGGCGGGCGGGAGGGGTGCCTCGCGTGCCAGTGCCAGGGAGGCGGTGGGCGCGGTGGCCCCGGCTGGCGGGGCGCTGGCGCCTCGCTCCCGCCCCCAGGCCCTGGCCAGACCCCCTGTGCCGATGAGCAGACCCACCCAAGATTTTGGAGTCCCTCTTCTACAGAGAGGAAAGGCCAAACGGTCCTTCTCTTTCGCTTCCCCATAGGCTTGAATGAGCATCTAGCCTCCCCATCTTAGGGAGGCTTTGAGCACGGCCCTCACACCTTCTAGAGAAGCTCTGAGCCCATTTGGTCTGCATTTGCCCTGAGTAGGCAAAGTTGATAGACTTTGCATTGTCCAACGGTTTCCTGGGACTGGAGTCGTTGCCATGGTTACCGAGGGCCGGGCTGCAGCCTCCTACCATCCCCCACCCACAAGTCTCCCGCCGCCCACATCCCCCTAGGGAACTCTCAGCCTATCACACCTTCCCCTAGGACTGAGCCGGCCCTCCAGGTCCCCCACCCCACCTCAGGGAGTTGCCAGCGTCCTGGAACAGCCTGGGCAACTTCCCAATGAGCCTCCGTTGATCTCGCGGCGCCAACCCCCGGTGTGCGGAGCTTCCCTCCGCACTTCTGAGGAACGCCCCCGGGTTCCAGACAAGTCCACGCTCTCAGAGACAACCCCGCAAGCCCACCGACTTTCTGCGCCAGCCCCGGCACCCCAGAATCCTCACCTCCCAGGATTCCCAATGTCCCCATCAAGGTCCCACCTCCCAGAACCTTTCGACTTCCCAGAATCGGCCTGGGGACCCCTGCATCCCGCCAGGCACACCGAGACCGACCCTCCCCCACCCACAGTCCCATTCCCCGTTTCACAACCACCTCGCTGGTTCCTTCTCCAGGCGCGTGGCTGACCCACTCCCCCCGCTCCTGGGGCATGGAGTTCGGGGCTAGGTGGGTTGCTTCTGGTGGCCCAAGTGGAGGCGCTCTCGCAAGGAAGGCCTGGCGTCCAGGCAGCTCGGTGCTCTCCGGGGCTGGGTAGTTGCAGGAGACTGGGCGCCGTGCCAAGACGCTCCCAGATCCGCTTGGGGCTCCTTCCCTTCTCCGCTCTTTCCCACCGGGGACTTCTGGGAAATGCGCGTGGAAAGCAGCGAACCTGTTTCTGTCTAATGTACGCGAGCCTTCCAAAGATGAGTGGGGTAAGACCCTGGACGCCCTGGAAGCTGCCCTGGCCCTGCACAAGTCCCTGAACCAGGCCCTTTTGCATCTGCATGCCCCGGGATCTGCCCACGCAGACCCCCATGTGTGGATCCCGCTCCTCCATGGCTCCCCACACGCAGGCCTTCCTTGGGATGAAGCCTCCACCCTGAGACTTGACTCCCTTGGATTGTCCAGGGACATTCCTTGCCGTGCCTCGCTTCCCACATCTGCCACCTTGGGACCTATGGCCTCCTGGCTTCTCTCCGGTAGAATTGTTCACTTCTCTGCTCTTCCTCAGCTCTGTGCCTTCCTGGAGAAGCATTTCCTAGATGAGGAGGTGAAACTGATCAACAAGAGGGGCGACCACATGACCAAGCTCGGCAGGCTTGCTGGCCCGCAGGCGGGGCGGGGCGATGTGGGGCGGGGCGGGGCGAGTCATCTCTTTGGAAGGCTCAGCCTCCAGCACCACTAGGGGTCTCTGGAGCCCAGAGGCCATGGGCGTGGGGGAGGGCACCGTTCCGCCAGCGCGCGGGCTCCTGCCCGAGCCCCTCCAGCCAGGAGGCCTCTTGCTAACTGCCCTCGTGTAGCCCCCTAAGGAGCCCTGAGGCAAGGGTCAACCATAAAGCTCTAGGCAGCAGGTGCCGATGGTGTGTGTGTGCGTGTCTGGCGCCGGGACTCTAGAAGGGTTGAACCCTCCCCCCGTGGGTGGCGTGCTCTAGGCACTTCAGGCCCGAGCCATTTCTGACTCCAGGGAGGGTGGAGCTCAGTGGGTAGCAGGAAGCAGGCTGAGAGTTTTCCAGGGTAACAGCAAGCAGAAAGGGGTCCTGGGCACCTGGGAGTGACTATGGAAGTGAGCTCTGGAAAGCAAGCACAGGAGACTAGCTCTGAGGGCCGCTTCCCCCCTGCCCGCCCGCCCCTCGCCCGGGCTTGGAAGACATGAGGCCCGTCTTGAACGCTAGGGTCTTCCCCAATGTCAAGCACACACTCGGTAGCAACCACTCCTGAGGAGCTGAGCAGCTGGGAGCTTAAGATGGACGAGAAGTGCTGAGCTGGGGTTTTGGGTCTCGGTGGAGAAAGGAGAGGGGGAAAGTAGTGTTCCTATTCTCTACAGGGGAACGGAAGAAGCTTGCAGCATCTCGGGGCAAGCCGGCAAACTGCTGTGTCAGCTCTGACCCCCATGCCTTTGGTTTCTGGCAGAAGAGGAATCGGGAAGTGGCTGCTAGGTGCCGTGGGCTCAGATCCATGCCCTCTTGCTCTCCGTACACAACAGGATCTGGTTGCGGGGGTTCCTGTGTCTGGCACAAGGCCGATGACCCGGCACCCAAGACTCCTCACTCAGAGCTTCCTGTTCCCTTCCTTGGGGATGGTGTGCTCACACATGCACATGTGGCCTCGGGAGCCTAGAACCATGAGGGGAAAAGTGCTTGTCTTTCTTCTTTGCCCCTGAAAATAGAGCCATCTCAGCGGAGCCCCGGAGAGATGCGTCAAGCCAGTGCGCCGGACCTTGCTGCCGTGATGGAAATGGCCTCCATCTGTGCGGTAGCCACGTGTGAAGAAGGGCTACTGTGTGGAGCCTCCTTCATCACACAGCTCCTTCCCGCCCAAGAGAGCTTGAGCCGTGTGTTTGTCGCTTGCAAGTCCCAAGCAGGCAAACGAGGCCTCCCTTCCTTGAGAGAACACTGGCATTCCAGACAGCATTCCCAATCTCTCCAGGGCAGCAGGAGGAAAGGAGGCACTGGGAAGCCATGGGTCAGCAAGCGGGGGGAGGCTTGGAGGCTCTGAATCCAAGAGGAGGGAGGGGCCTGTGGAGAGGTCCACCAAGCCCCCATGCCCCCATGTTGGACGACACCTGGACTCCTTCGATAGAGATGGATTTGTTTTCTGGCCATTTCTGGACACACGCCTCAAGCACACCCATTCCGCCCTGCCACCCCCCAACCCCCTCCCCTGCCAAGCAAGCAGTGCACCGGCACACGTGAGGAGGGCCCTCCCCATCACCAGAGCTTGGAGTTGGAAGAAACTCGAGGTGAACGCGGGGGTCTGCCACCCAGTGGGCTGAGCTCTGGATGGGAAGGGGATGGGAGGCGAGCCAGCCAGCGTAAGGTTCTAGGCTCAGCAGCCGGGCCTAGCACGCAAGTGGTCTCCTACCGGACTGAGCTGTTGGGGGGAAGACAGCCAGTTGCGTCCTGGGCAGGGGGGTTCCCCCGGAGGACACAGGAGTCGAGAGGGAGGCGCCAGAGTCTGGAGTCACGGGAGGGAGTTGAGAGACTCAGGGAACGAGTGGAGTCTGGTCGAGCAAGAAAAGGCCAGAGAGCGGTCCCGAGCATCCTCCAGCAGGAATGAGGGCCCAAGGGGTTGTGCCACTCCTGGCGTGGCCAGAGTGGGGGGTGTGTGGCGATGGGGCCTGGGTGGGCCCCGGCCCTCACAGAGGGGGTCGAGGCTGGGAGGAGGAATCCCCCAGCGAAGCTGAGCACCCAGGTGGGGCTGGAGCCCAGAACACCTGAGGGCCCTGTGCTGGAGCCTGAGTTCTGCGGCTCCAAAGGAGGACCTCCGCACCCGGGTATCCCAAGTCCCTGAAAATGTCCCGTCTCTGGACGGAGTGCCCCATTGGTCGAGGCCGTCCAGGGAGGCCAGCGCCTGGTGGCTCCCAGGCCAGGCTAGGGCCTGGCACGCTCTGCACGGTCTAGAATTGGCAAGCCAGCGAGAGCTCTACGAGGCCAGCCTGGAAGGCAGCTGGCAGGCTTTCCCGAAACCTCTGGCACTGCAGGGCCAATGGCCCTAGGTAGGCCCGCCTGACCAGGTGGCGGGACTTTGGTTGGCGAGGAATCCCCCTCTGAAGAGGGACCAGGCTCTTGGCTTGGACCAGGGGAGCGATGGGATGCAGCGAGGTTCTCACATCAGCCCCAGATCTGGCCCAGGGGTGCCCACCCCCACAGCCCCTCCTGCCAGGGTCCCCGCCCCTCCCCCTGCCTTCCAATGCAGCCGCCTGCCCTCCCCCTCCGGGAAGTGTGAGGAAGGAAGACTTCTCCTCCCACCCTGGCCCCTAGCGCTGGTAGTTGGGCTCCGACTTGCCGCCAGGGGGCGGCTTTGGCGCTCCTGTTTCTGCTTCTGTCTCTCGCACCGCTTTTGACGACGCGGGCGGGCGGAGATGAGAAAACAGCTGTCCAGGAGGCAAGAGAAGACGTTCTCTTCTAGCCCAGCCCCCAGCCAGCAGACTCCTCTCACGTCAGTGACCTCTTTCAAGCCCGTGGCCAGCTGGTGGCCTGTGGTGAGTGCATTCTGGAACCCTGCTCCCCCGCACCGCGTTTGTTTCCTTGGCAGCCGACACGCTCCCCGAAGTGCGTTCGGTGGCTTGGGGCAGGATGTGTAAGGGCCGCCCCCGTCCGGGCACTATGGCCGGCGGCGGCGGGGGGCAACTGCGAGTGGAGCCAAAGGCCCCCGCATCAAAAATGGTTTCCCTCACCCCGCCCTCAGCCACGCCCCGGGCCCACCGTCTCCACGGCAACGAGGTGGGGCGGGGGCGGGGCGAGGCTCCTGGGGGCGGGCGGGAGGGGTGCCTCGCGTGCCAGTGCCAGGGAGGCGGTGGGCGCGGTGGCCCCGGCTGGCGGGGCGCTGGCGCCTCGCTCCCGCCCCCAGGCCCTGGCCAGACCCCCTGTGCCGATGAGCAGACCCACCCAAGATTTTGGAGTCCCTCTTCTACAGAGAGGAAAGGCCAAACGGTCCTTCTCTTTCGCTTCCCCATAGGCTTGAATGAGCATCTAGCCTCCCCATCTTAGGGAGGCTTTGAGCACGGCCCTCACACCTTCTAGAGAAGCTCTGAGCCCATTTGGTCTGCATTTGCCCTGAGTAGGCAAAGTTGATAGACTTTGCATTGTCCAACGGTTTCCTGGGACTGGAGTCGTTGCCATGGTTACCGAGGGCCGGGCTGCAGCCTCCTACCATCCCCCACCCACAAGTCTCCCGCCTCCCACATCCCCCTAGGGAACTCTCAGCCTATCACACCTTCCCCTAGGACTGAGCCGGCCCTCCAGGTCCCCCAGCCCACCTCAGGGAGTTGCCAGGGTCCTGGAACAGCCTGGGCAACTTCCCAATGAGCCTCCGTTGATCTCGCAGCGCCAACCCCCGGTGTGCGGAGCTTCCCTCCGCACTTCTGAGGAACGCCCCCGGCTTCCAGACAAGTCCACGCTCTCAGAGACAACCCCGCAAGCCCACCGACTTTCTGCGCCAGCCCCGGCACCCCAGAATCCTCACCTCCCAGGATTCCCAATGTCCCCATCAAGGTCCCACCTCCCAGAACCTTTCGACTTCCCAGAATCGGCCTGGGGACCCCTGCATCCCTCCAGGCACACCGAGACAGACCCTCCCCCACCCACAGTCCCATTCCCCGTTTCACAACCACCTCGCTGGTTCCTTCTCCAGGCGCGTGACTGACCCACTCCCCCCGCTCCTGGGGCATGGAGTTCGGGGCTAGGTGGGTTGCTTCTGGTGGCCCAAGTGGAGGCGCTCTCGCAAGGAAGGCCTGGCGTCCAGGCAGCTCGGTGCTCTCCGGGGCTGGGTAGTTGCAGGAGACTGGGCGCCGTGCCAAGACGCTCCCAGATCCGCTTGGGGCTCCTTCCCTTCTCCGCTCTTTCCCACCGGGGACTTCTGGGAAATGCGCGTGGAAAGCAGCGAACCTGTTTCTGTCTAATGTACGCGAGCCTTCCAAAGATGAGTGGGGTAAGACCCTGGACGCCCTGGAAGCTGCCCTGGCCCTGCACAAGTCCCTGAACCAGGCCCTTTTGCATCTGCATGCCCCGGGATCTGCCCACGCAGACCCCCACGTGTGGATCCCGCTCCTCCATGGCTCCCCACACGCAGACCTTCCTTGGGATGAAGCCTCCACCCTGAGACTTGACTCCCTTGGATTGTCCAGGGACATTCCTTGCCGTGCCTCGCTTCCTTTCCCACATCTGCCACCTTGGGACCTATGGCCTCCTGGCTTCTCTCCGGTAGAATTGTTCACTTCTCTGCTCTTCCTCAGCTCTGTGCCTTCCTGGAGAAGCATTTCCTAGATGAGGAGGTGAAACTGATCAACAAGAGGGGCGACCACATGACCAAGCTCGGCAGGCTTGCTGGCCCGCAGGCGGGGCGGGGCGATGTGGGGCGGGGCGGGGCGAGTCATCTCTTTGGAAGGCTCAGCCTCCAGCACCACTAGGGGTCTCTGGAGCCCAGAGGCCGTGGGCGTGGGGGAGGGCACCGTTCCCCCAGCGCGCGGGCTCCTGCCCGAGCCCCTCCAGCCAGGAGGCCTCTTGCTAACTGCCCTCGTGTAGCCCCCTAAGGAGCCCTGAGGCAAGGGTCAACCATAAAGCTCTAGGCAGCAGGTGCCGATGGTGTGTGTGTGCGTGTCTGGCGCCGGGACTCTAGAAGGGTTGAACCCTCCCCCTGTGGGTGGCGTGCTCTAGGCACTTCAGGCCCGAGCCATTTCGGACTCCAGGGAGGGTGGAGCTCAGTGGGTAGCAGGAAGCAGGCTGAGAGTTTTCCAGGGTAACAGCAAGCACAAAGGGGTCCTGGGCACCTGGGAGTGACTATGGAAGTGAGCTCTGGAAAGCAAGCACAGGAGACTAGCTCTGAGGGCCGCTTCCCCCCTGCCCGCCCGCCCCTCGCCCGGGCTTGGAAGAGATGAGGCCCGTCTTGAACGCTAGGGTCTTCCCCAATGTCAAGCACACACTCGGTAGCAACCACTCCTGAGGAGCTGAGCAGCTGGGAGCTTAAGATGGACGAGAAGTGCTGAGCTGGGGTTTTGGGTCTCGGTGGAGAAAGGAGAGGGGGAAAGTAGTGTTCCTATTCTCTACACGGGAACGGAAGAAGCTTGCAGCATCTCGGGGCAAGCCGGCAAACTGCTGTGTCAGCTCTGACCCCCATGCCTTTGGTTTCTGGGAGAAGAGGAATCGGGAAGTGGCTGCTAGGTGCCGTGGGCTCAGATCCATGCCCTCTTGCTCTCCGTACACAAGAGGATCTGGTTGCGGGGGTTCCTGTGTCTGGCACAAGGCCGATGACCCGGCACCCAAGACTCCTCACTCAGAGCTTCCTGTTCCCTTCCTTGGGGATGGTGTGCTCACACATGCACATGTGGCCTCGGGAGCCTAGAACCATGAGGGGAAAAGTGCTTGTCTTTCTTCTTTGCCCCTGAAAATAGAGCCATCTCAGCGGAGCCCCGGAGAGATGCGTCAAGCCAGTGCGCCGGACCTTGCTGCCGTGATGGAAATGGCCTCCATCTGTGCGGTAGCCACGTGTGAAGAAGGGCTACTGTGTGGAGCCTCCTTCATCACACAGCTCCTTCCCGCCCAAGAGAGCTTGAGCCGTGTGTTTGTCGCTTGCAAGTCCCAAGCAGGCAAACGAGGCCTCCCTTCCTTGAGAGAACACTGGCATTCCAGACAGCATTCCCAATCTCTCCAGGGCAGCAGGAGGAAAGGAGGCCCTGGGAAGCCATGGGTCAGCAAGCGGGGGGAGGCTTGGAGGCTCTGAATCCAAGAGGAGGGAGGGGCCTGTGGAGAGGTCCACCAAGCCCCCATGCCCCCATGTTGGACGACACCTGGACTCCTTCGATAGAGATGGATTTTTTTTCTGGCCATTTCTGGACACACGCCTCAAGCACACCCATTCCGCCCTGCCACCCCCCAACCCCCTCCCCTGCCAAGCAAGCAGTGCACCGGCACACGTGAGGAGGGCCCTCCCCGTCACCAGAGCTTGGAGTTGGAAGAAACTCGAGGTGAACGCGGGGGTCTGCCACCCAGTGGGCTGAGCTCTGGATGGGAAGGGGATGGGAGGCGAGCCAGCCAGCGTAAGGTTCTAGGCTCAGCAGCCGGGCCTAGCACGCAAGTGGTCTCCTACCGGACTGAGCTGTTGGGGGGAAGACAGCCAGTTGCGTCCTGGGCAGGGGGGTTCCCCCGGAGGACACAGGAGTCGAGAGGGAGGCGCCAGAGTCTGGAGTCACGGGAGGGAGTTGAGAGACTCAGGGAACGAGTGGAGTCTGGTCGAGCAAGAAAAGGCCAGAGAGCGGTCCCGAGCCTCCTCCAGCAGGAATGAGGGCCCAAGGGGTTGTGCCACTCCTGGCGTGGCCAGAGTGGGGGTGTGTGGCGATGGGGCCTGGGTGGGCCCCGGCCCTCACAGAGGGGGTCGATGCTGGGAGGAGGAATCCCCCAGCGAAGCTGAGCACCCAGGTGGGGCTGGAGCCCAGAACACCTGAGGGCCCTGTGCTGGAGCCTGAGTTCTGCGGCTCCAAAGGAGGACCTCCGCACCCGGGTATCCCAAGTCCCTGAAAATGTCCCGTCTCTGGACGGAGTGCCCCATTGGTCGAGGCCGTCCAGGGAGGCCAGCGCCTGGTGGCTCCCAGGCCAGGCTAGGGCCTGGCACGCTCGGCACGGTCTAGAATTGGCAAGCCAGCGAGAGCTCTACGAGGCCAGCCTGGAAGGCAGCTGGCAGGCTTTCCCGAAACCTCTGGCACTGCAGGGCCAATGGCCCTAGGTAGGCCCGCCTGACCAGGTGGCGGGACTTTGGTTGGCGAGGAATCCCCCTCTGAAGAGGGACCAGGCTCTTGGCTTGGACCAGGGGAGCGATGGGATGCAGCGAGGTTCTCACATCAGCCCCAGATCTGGCCCAGGGGTGCCCACCCCCACAGCCCCTCCTGCCAGGGTCCCCGCCCCTCCCCCTGCCTTCCAATGCAGCCGCCTGCCCTCCCCCTCCGGGAAGTGTGAGGAAGGAAGACTTCTCCTCCCACCCTGGCCCCTAGCGCTGGTAGTTGGGCTCCGACTTGCCGCCAGGGGGCGGCTTTGGCGCTCCTGTTTCTGCTTCTGTCTCTCGCACCGCTTTTGACGACGCGGGCGGGCGGAGATGAGAAAACAGCTGTCCAGGAGGCAAGAGAAGACGTTCTCTTCTAGCCCAGCCCCCAGCCAGCAGACTCCTCTCACGTCAGTGACCTCTTTCAAGCCCGTGGCCAGCTGGTGGCCTGTGGTGAGTGCATTCTGGAACCCTGCTCCCCCGCACCGCGTTTGTTTCCTTGGCAGCCGACACGCTCCCCGAAGTGCGTTCGGTGGCTTGGGGCAGGATGTGTAAGGGCCGCCCCCGTCCGGGCACTATGGCCGGCGGCGGCGGGGGGCAACTGCGAGTGGAGCCAAAGGCCCCCGCATCACAAATGGTTTCCCTCACCCCGCCCTCAGCCACGCCCCGGGCCCACCGTCTCCACGGCAACGAGGTGGGGCGGGGGCGGGGCGAGGCTCCTGGGGGCGGGCGGGAGGGGTGCCTCGCGTGCCAGTGCCAGGGAGGCGGTGGGCGCGGTGGCCCCGGCTGGCGGGGCGCTGGCGCCTCGCTCCCGCCCCCAGGCCCTGGCCAGACCCCCTGTGCCGATGAGCAGACCCACCCAAGATTTTGGAGTCCCTCTTCTACAGAGAGGAAAGGCCAAACGGTCCTTCTCTTTCGCTTCCCCATAGGCTTGAATGAGCATCTAGCCTCCCCATCTTAGGGAGGCTTTGAGCACGGCCCTCACACCTTCTAGAGAAGCTCTGAGCCCATTTGGTCTGCATTTGCCCTGAGTAGGCAAAGTTGATAGACTTTGCATTGTCCAACGGTTTCCTGGGACTGGAGTCGTTGCCATGGTTACCGAGGGCCGGGCTGCAGCCTCCTACCATCCCCCACCCACAAGTCTCCCGCCGCCCACATCCCCCTAGGGAACTCTCAGCCTATCACACCTTCCCCTAGGACTGAGCCGGCCCTCCAGGTCCCCCAGCCCACCTCAGGGAGTTGCCAGGGTCCTGGAACAGCCTGGGCAACTTCCCAATGAGCCTCCGTTGATCTCGCGGCGCCAACCCCCGGTGTGCGGAGCTTCCCTCCGCACTTCTGAGGAACGCCCCCGGCTTCCAGACAAGTCCACGCTCTCAGAGACAACCCCGCAAGCCCACCGACTTTCTGCGCCAGCCCCGGCACCCCAGAATCCTCACCTCCCAGGATTCCCAATGTCCCCATCAAGGTCCCACCTCCCAGAACCTTTCGACTTCCCAGAATCCGCCTGGGGACCCCTGCATCCCTCCAGGCACACCGAGACAGACCCTCCCCCACCCACAGTCCCATTCCCCGTTTCACAACCACCTCGCTGGTTCCTTCTCCAGGCGCGTGACTGACCCACTCCCCCCGCTCCTGGGGCATGGAGTTCGGGGCTAGGTGGGTTGCTTCTGGTGGCCCAAGTGGAGGCGCTCTCGCAAGGAAGGCCTGGCGTCCAGGCAGCTCGGTGCTCTCCGGGGCTGGGTAGTTGCAGGAGACTGGGCGCCGTGCCAAGACGCTCCCAGATCCGCTTGGGGCTCCTTCCCTTCTCCGCTCTTTCCCACCGGGGACTTCTGGGAAATGCGCGTGGAAAGCAGCGAACCTGTTTCTGTCTAATGTACGCGAGCCTTCCAAAGATGAGTGGGGTAAGACCCTGGACGCCCTGGAAGCTGCCCTGGCCCTGCACAAGTCCCTGAACCAGGCCCTTTTGCATCTGCATGCCCCGGGATCTGCCCACGCAGACCCCCACGTGTGGATCCCGCTCCTCCATGGCTCCCCACACGCAGACCTTCCTTGGGATGAAGCCTCCACCCTGAGACTTGACTCCCTTGGATTGTCCAGGGACATTCCTTGCCGTGCCTCGCTTCCCTTCCCACATCTGCCACCTTGGGACCTATGGCCTCCTGGCTTCTCTCCGGTAGAATTGTTCACTTCTCTGCTCTTCCTCAGCTCTGTGCCTTCCTGGAGAAGCATTTCCTAGATGAGGAGGTGAAACTGATCAACAAGAGGGGCGACCACATGACCAAGCTCGGCAGGCTTGCTGGCCCGCAGGCGGGGCGGGGCGATGTGGGGCGGGGCGGGGCGAGTCATCTCTTTGGAAGGCTCAGCCTCCAGCACCACTAGGGGTCTCTGGAGCCCAGAGGCCGTGGGCGTGGGGGAGGGCACCGTTCCCCCAGCGCGCGGGCTCCTGCCCGAGCCCCTCCAGCCAGGAGGCCTCTTGCTAACTGCCCTCGTGTAGCCCCCTAAGGAGCCCTGAGGCAAGGGTCAACCATAAAGCTCTAGGCAGCAGGTGCCGATGGTGTGTGTGTGCGTGTCTGGCGCTGGGACTCTAGAAGGGTTGAACCCTCCCCCCGTGGGTGGCGTGCTCTAGGCACTTCAGGCCCGAGCCATTTCTGACTCCAGGGAGGGTGGAGCTCAGTGGGTAGCAGGAAGCAGGCTGAGAGTTTTCCAGGGTAACAGCAAGCAGAAAGGGGTCCTGGGCACCTGGGAGTGACTATGGAAGTGAGCTCTGGAAAGCAAGCACAGGAGACTAGCTCTGAGGGCCGCTTCCCCCCTGCCCGCCCGCCCCTCGCCCGGGCTTGGAAGACATGAGGCCCGTCTTGAACGCTAGGGTCTTCCCCAATGTCAAGCACACACTCGGTAGCAACCACTCCTGAGGAGCTGAGCAGCTGGGAGCTTAAGATGGACGAGAAGTGCTGAGCTGGGGTTTTGGGTCTCGGTGGAGAAAGGAGAGGGGGAAAGTAGTGTTCCTATTCTCTACAGGGGAACGGAAGAAGCTTGCAGCATCTCGGGGCAAGCCGGCAAACTGCTGTGTCAGCTCTGACCCCCATGCCTTTGGTTTCTGGCAGAAGAGGAATCGGGAAGTGGCTGCTAGGTGCCGTGGGCTCAGATCCATGCCCTCTTGCTCTCCGTACACAAGAGGATCTGTTTGCGGGGGTTCCTGTGTCTGGCACAAGGCCGATGACCCGGCACCCAAGACTCCTCACTCAGAGCTTCCTGTTCCCTTCCTTGGGGATGGTGTGCTCACACATGCACATGTGGCCTCGGGAGCCTAGAACCATGAGGGGAAAAGTGCTTGTCTTTCTTCTTTGCCCCTGAAAATAGAGCCATCTCAGCGGAGCCCCGGAGAGATGCGTCAAGCCAGTGCGCCGGACCTTGCTGCCGTGATGGAAATGGCCTCCATCTGTGCGGTAGCCACGTGTGAAGAAGGGCTACTGTGTGGAGCCTCCTTCATCACACAGCTCCTTCCCGCCCAAGAGAGCTTGAGCCGTGTGTTTGTCGCTTGCAAGTCCCAAGCAGGCAAACGAGGCCTCCCTTCCTTGAGAGAACACTGGCATTCCAGACAGCATTCCCAATCTCTCCAGGGCAGCAGGAGGAAAGGAGGCACTGGGAAGCCATGGGTCAGCAAGCGGGGGGAGGCTTGGAGGCTCTGAATCCAAGAGGAGGGAGGGGCCTGTGGAGAGGTCCACCAAGCCCCCATGCCCCCATGTTGGACGACACCTGGACTCCTTCGATAGAGATGGATTTTTTTTTCTGGCCATTTCTGGACACACGCCTCAAGCACACCCATTCCGCCCTGCCACCCCCCAACCCCCTCCCCTGCCAAGCAAGCAGTGCACCGGCACACGTGAGGAGGGCCCTCCCCGTCACCAGAGCTTGGAGTTGGAAGAAACTCGAGGTGAACGCGGGGGTCTGCCACCCAGTGGGCTGAGCTCTGGATGGGAAGGGGATGGGAGGCGAGCCAGCCAGCGTAAGGTTCTAGGCTCAGCAGCCGGGCCTAGCACGCAAGTGGTCTCCTACCGGACTGAGCTGTTGGGGGGAAGACAGCCAGTTGCGTCCTGGGCAGGGGGGTTCCCCCGGAGGACACAGGAGTCGAGAGGGAGGCGCCAGAGTCTGGAGTCACGGGAGGGAGTTGAGAGACTCAGGGAACGAGTGGAGTCTGGTCGAGCAAGAAAAGGCCAGAGAGCGGTCCCGAGCCTCCTCCAGCAGGAATGAGGGCCCAAGGGGTTGTGCCACTCCTGGCGTGGCCAGAGTGGGGGTGTGTGGCGATGGGGCCTGGGTGGGCCCCGGCCCTCACAGAGGGGGTCGATGCTGGGAGGAGGAATCCCCCAGCGAAGCTGAGCACCCAGGTGGGGCTGGAGCCCAGAACACCTGAGGGCCCTGTGCTGGAGCCTGAGTTCTGCGGCTCCAAAGGAGGACCTCCGCACCCGGGTATCCCAAGTCCCTGAAAATGTCCCATCTCTGGACGGAGTGCCCCATTGGTCGAGGCCGTCCAGGGAGGCCAGCGCCTGGTGGCTCCCAGGCCAGGCTAGGGCCTGGTACGCTCGGCACGGTCTAGAATTGGCAAGCCAGCGAGAGCTCTACGAGGCCAGCCTGGAAGGCAGCTGGCAGGCTTTCCCGAAACCTCTGGCACTGCAGGGCCAATGACCCTAGGTAGGCCCGCCTGACCAGGTGGCGGGACTTTGGTTGGCGAGGAATCCCCCTCTGAAGAGGGACCAGGCTCTTGGCTTGGACCAGGGGAGCGATGGGATGCAGCGAGGTTCTCACATCAGCCCCAGATCTGGCCCAGGGGTGCCCACCCCCACAGCCCCTCCTGCCAGGGTCCCCGCCCCTCCCCCTGCCTTCCAATGCAGCCGCCTGCCCTCCCCCTCCGGGAAGTGTGAGGAAGGAAGACTTCTCCTCCCACCCTGGCCCCTAGCGCTGGTAGTTGGGCTCCGACTTGCCGCCAGGGGGCGGCTTTGGCGCTCCTGTTTCTGCTTCTGTCTCTCGCACCGCTTTTGACGACGCGGGCGGGCGGAGATGAGAAAACAGCTGTCCAGGAGGCAAGAGAAGACGTTCTCTTCTAGCCCAGCCCCCAGCCAGCAGACTCCTCTCACGTCAGTGACCTCTTTCAAGCCCGTGGCCAGCTGGTGGCCTGTGGTGAGTGCATTCTGGAACCCTGCTCCCCCGCACCGCGTTTGTTTCCTTGGCAGCCGACACGCTCCCCGAAGTGCGTTCGGTGGCTTGGGGCAGGATGTGTAAGGGCCGCCCCCGTCCGGGCACTATGGCCGGCGGCGGCGGGGGGCAACTGCGAGTGGAGCCAAAGGCCCCCGCATCACAAATGGTTTCCCTCACCCCGCCCTCAGCCACGCCCCGGGCCCACCGTCTCCACGGCAACGAGGTGGGGCGGGGGCGGGGCGAGGCTCCTGGGGGCGGGCGGGAGGGGTGCCTCGCGTGCCAGTGCCAGGGAGGCGGTGGGCGCGGTGGCCCCGGCTGGCGGGGCGCTGGCGCCTCGCTCCCGCCCCCAGGCCCTGGCCAGACCCCCTGTGCCGATGAGCAGACCCACCCAAGATTTTGGAGTCCCTCTTCTACAGAGAGGAAAGGCCAAACGGTCCTTCTCTTTCGCTTCCCCATAGGCTTGAATGAGCATCTAGCCTCCCCATCTTAGGGAGGCTTTGAGCACGGCCCTCACACCTTCTAGAGAAGCTCTGAGCCCATTTGGTCTGCATTTGCCCTGAGTAGGCAAAGTTGATAGACTTTGCATTGTCCAACGGTTTCCTGGGACTGGAGTCGTTGCCATGGTTACCGAGGGCCGGGCTGCAGCCTCCTACCATCCCCCACCCACAAGTCTCCCGCCGCCCACATCCCCCTAGGGAACTCTCAGCCTATCACACCTTCCCCTAGGACTGAGCCGGCCCTCCAGGTCCCCCACCCCACCTCAGGGAGTTGCCAGCGTCCTGGAACAGCCTGGGCAACTTCCCAATGAGCCTCCGTTGATCTCGCGGCGCCAACCCCCGGTGTGCGGAGCTTCCCTCCGCACTTCTGAGGAACGCCCCCGGCTTCCAGACAAGTCCACGCTCTCAGAGACAACCCCGCAAGCCCACCGACTTTCTGCGCCAGCCCCGGCACCCCAGAATCCTCACCTCCCAGGATTCCCAATGTCCCCATCAAGGTCCCACCTCCCAGAACCTTTCGACTTCCCAGAATCGGCCTGGGGACCCCTGCATCCCGCCAGGCACACCGAGACCGACCCTCCCCCACCCACAGTCCCATTCCCCGTTTCACAACCACCTCGCTGGTTCCTTCTCCAGGCGCGTGACTGACCCACTCCCCCCGCTCCTGGGGCATGGAGTTCGGGGCTAGGTGGGTTGCTTCTGGTGGCCCAAGTGGAGGCGCTCTCGCAAGGAAGGCCTGGCGTCCAGGCAGCTCGGTGCTCTCCGGGGCTGGGTAGTTGCAGGAGACTGGGCGCCGTGCCAAGACGCTCCCAGATCCGCTTGGGGCTCCTTCCCTTCTCCGCTCTTTCCCACCGGGGACTTCTGGGAAATGCGCGTGGAAAGCAGCGAACCTGTTTCTGTCTAATGTACGCGAGCCTTCCAAAGATGAGTGGGGTAAGACCCTGGACGCCCTGGAAGCTGCCCTGGCCCTGCACAAGTCCCTGAACCAGGCCCTTTTGCATCTGCATGCCCCGGGATCTGCCCACGCAGACCCCCACGTGTGGATCCCGCTCCTCCATGGCTCCCCACACGCAGACCTTCCTTGGGATGAAGCCTCCACCCTGAGACTTGACTCCCTTGGATTGTCCAGGGACATTCCTTGCCGTGCCTCGCTTCCCACATCTGCCACCTTGGGACCTATGGCCTCCTGGCTTCTCTCCGGTAGAATTGTTCACTTCTCTGCTCTTCCTCAGCTCTGTGCCTTCCTGGAGAAGCATTTCCTAGATGAGGAGGTGAAACTGATCAACAAGAGGGGCGACCACATGACCAAGCTCGGCAGGCTTGCTGGCCCGCAGGCGGGGCGGGGCGATGTGGGGCGGGGCGGGGCGAGTCATCTCTTTGGAAGGCTCAGCCTCCAGCACCACTAGGGGTCTCTGGAGCCCAGAGGCCGTGGGCGTGGGGGAGGGCACCGTTCCCCCAGCGCGCGGGCTCCTGCCCGAGCCCCTCCAGCCAGGAGGCCTCTTGCTAACTGCCCTCGTGTAGCCCCCTAAGGAGCCCTGAGGCAAGGGTCAACCATAAAGCTCTAGGCAGCAGGTGCCGATGGTGTGTGTGTGCGTGTCTGGCGCCGGGACTCTAGAAGGGTTGAACCCTCCCCCCGTGGGTGGCGTGCTCTAGGCACTTCAGGCCCGAGCCATTTCAGACTCCAGGGAGGGTGGAGCTCAGTGGGTAGCAGGAAGCAGGCTGAGAGTTTTCCAGGGTAACAGCAAGCAGAAAGGGGTCCTGGGCACCTGGGAGTGACTATGGAAGTGAGCTCTGGAAAGCAAGCACAGGAGACTAGCTCTGAGGGCCGCTTCCCCCCTGCCCGCCCGCCCCTCGCCCGGGCTTGGAAGACATGAGGCCCGTCTTGAACGCTAGGGTCTTCCCCAATGTCAAGCACACACTCGGTAGCAACCACTCCTGAGGAGCTGAGCAGCTGGGAGCTTAAGATGGACGAGAAGTGCTGAGCTGGGGTTTTGGGTCTCGGTGGAGAAAGGAGAGGGGGAAAGTAGTGTTCCTATTCTCTACAGGGGAACGGAAGAAGCTTGCAGCATCTCGGGGCAAGCCGGCAAACTGCTGTGTCAGCTCTGACCCCCATGCCTTTGGTTTCTGGGAGAAGAGGAATCGGGAAGTGGCTGCTAGGTGCCGTGGGCTCAGATCCATGCCCTCTTGCTCTCCGTACACAACAGGATCTGGTTGCGGGGGTTCCTGTGTCTGGCACAAGGCCGATGACCCGGCACCCAAGACTCCTCACTCAGAGCTTCCTGTTCCCTTCCTTGGGGATGGTGTGCTCACACATGCACATGTGGCCTCGGGAGCCTAGAACCATGAGGGGAAAAGTGCTTGTCTTTCTTCTTTGCCCCTGAAAATAGAGCCATCTCAGCGGAGCCCCGGAGAGATGCGTCAAGCCAGTGCGCCGGACCTTGCTGCCGTGATGGAAATGGCCTCCATCTGTGCTGTAGCCACGTGTGAAGAAGGTCTACTGTGTGGAGCCTCCTTCATCACACAGCTCCTTCCCGCCCAAGAGAGCTTGAGCCGTGTGTTTGTCGCTTGCAAGTCCCAAGCAGGCAAACGAGGCCTCCCTTCCTTGAGAGAACACTGGCATTCCAGACAGCATTCCCAATCTCTCCAGGGCAGCAGGAGGAAAGGAGGCACTGGGAAGCCATGGGTCAGCAAGCGGGGGGGAGGCTTGGAGGCTCTGAATCCAAGAGGAGGGAGGGGCCTGTGGAGAGGTCCACCAAGCCCCCATGCCCCCATGTTGGACGACACCTGGACTCCTTCGATAGAGATGGATTTTTTTTCTGGCCATTTCTGGACACACGCCTCAAGCACACCCATTCCGCCCTGCCACCCCCCAACCCCCTCCCCTGCCAAGCAAGCAGTGCACCGGCACACGTGAGGAGGGCCCTCCCCGTCACCAGAGCTTGGAGTTGGAAGAAACTCGAGGTGAACGCGGGGGTCTGCCACCCAGTGGGCTGAGCTCTGGATGGGAAGGGGATGGGAGGCGAGCCAGCCAGCGTAAGGTTCTAGGCTCAGCAGCCGGGCCTAGCACGCAAGTGGTCTCCTACCGGACTGAGCTGTTGGGGGGAAGACAGCCAGTTGCGTCCTGGGCAGGGGGGTTCCCCCCGGAGGACACAGGAGTCGAGAGGGAGGCGCCAGAGTCTGGAGTCACGGGAGGGAGTTGAGAGACTCAGGGAACGAGTGGAGTCTGGTCGAGCAAGAAAAGGCCAGAGAGCGGTCCCGAGCATCCTCCAGCAGGAATGAGGGCCCAAGGGGTTGTGCCACTCCTGGCGTGGCCAGAGTGGGGGTGTGTGGCGATGGGGCCTGGGTGGGCCCCGGCCCTCACAGAGGGGGTCGAGGCTGGGAGGAGGAATCCCCCAGCGAAGCTGAGCACCCAGGTGGGGCTGGAGCCCAGAACACCTGAGGGCCCTGTGCTGGAGCCTGAGTTCTGCGGCTCCAAAGGAGGACCTCCGCACCCGGGTATCCCAAGTCCCTGAAAATGTCCCGTCTCTGGACGGAGTGCCCCATTGGTCGAGGCCGTCCAGGGAGGCCAGCGCCTGGTGGCTCCCAGGCCAGGCTAGGGCCTGGCACGCTCGGCACGGTCTAGAATTGGCAAGCCAGCGAGAGCTCTACGAGGCCAGCCTGGAAGGCAGCTGGCAGGCTTTCCCGAAACCTCTGGCACTGCAGGGCCAATGGCCCTAGGTAGGCCCGCCTGACCAGGTGGCGGGACTTTGGTTGGCGAGGAATCCCCCTCTGAAGAGGGACCAGGCTCTTGGCTTGGACCAGGGGAGCGATGGGATGCAGCGAGGTTCTCACATCAGCCCCAGATCTGGCCCAGGGGTGCCCACCCCCACAGCCCCTCCTGCCAGGGTCCCCGCCCCTCCCCCTGCCTTCCAATGCAGCCGCCTGCCCTCCCCCTCCGGGAAGTGTGAGGAAGGAAGACTTCTCCTCCCACCCTGGCCCCTAGCGCTGGTAGTTTTGCTCCGACTTGCCGCCAGGGGGCGGCTTTGGCGCTCCTGTTTCTGCTTCTGTCTCTCGCACCGCTTTTGACGACGCGGGCGGGCGGAGATGAGAAAACGGCTGTCCAGGAGGCAAGAGAAGACGTTCTCTTCTAGCCCAGCCCCCAGCCAGCAGACTCCTCTCACGTCAGTGACCTCTTTCAAGCCCGTGGCCAGCTGGTGGCCTGTGGTGAGTGCATTCTGGAACCCTGCTCCCCCGCACCGCGTTTGTTTCCTTGGCAGCCGACACGCTCCCCGAAGTGCGTTCGGTGGCTTGGGGCAGGATGTGTAAGGGCCGCCCCCGTCCGGGCACTATGGCCGGCGGCGGCGCGGGGGCAACTGCGAGTGGAGCCAAAGGCCCCCGCATCACAAATGGTTTCCCTCACCCCGCCCTCAGCCACGCCCCGTGCCCACCGTCTCCACGGCAACGAGGTGGGGCGGGGGCGGGGCGAGGCTCCTGGGGGCGGGCGGGAGGGGTGCCTCGCGTGCCAGTGCCAGGGAGGCGGTGGGCGCGGTGGCCCCGGCTGGCGGGGCGCTGGCGCCTCGCTCCCGCCCCCAGGCCCTGGCCAGACCCCCTATGCCGATGAGCAGACCCACCCAAGATTTTGGAGTCCCTCTTCTACAGAGAGGAAAGGCCAAACGGTCCTTCTCTTTCGCTTCCCCATAGGCTTGAATGAGCATCTAGCCTCCCCATCTTAGGGAGGCTTTGAGCACGGCCCTCACACCTTCTAGAGAAGCTCTGAGCCCATTTGGTCTGCATTTGCCCTGAGTAGGCAAAGTTGATAGACTTTGCATTGTCCAACGGTTTCCTGGGACTGGAGTCGTTGCCATGGTTACCGAGGGCCGGGCTGCAGCCTCCTACCATCCCCCACCCACAAGTCTCCCGCCGCCCACATCCCCCTAGGGAACTCTCAGCCTATCACACCTTCCCCTAGGACTGAGCCGGCCCTCCAGGTCCCCCACCCCACCTCAGGGAGTTGCCAGCGTCCTGGAACAGCCTGGGCAACTTCCCAATGAGCCTCCGTTGATCTCGCGGCGCCAACCCCCGGTGTGCGGAGCTTCCCTCCGCACTTCTGAGGAACGCCCCCGGCTTCCAGACAAGTCCACGCTCTCAGAGACAACCCCGCAAGCCCACCGACTTTCTGCGCCAGCCCCGGCACCCCAGAATCCTCACCTCCCAGGATTCCCAATGTCCCCATCAAGGTCCCACCTCCCAGAACCTTTCGACTTCCCAGAATCGGCCTGGGGACCCCTGCATCCCGCCAGGCACACCGAGACCGACCCTCCCCCACCCACAGTCCCATTCCCCGTTTCACAACCACCTCGCTGGTTCCTTCTCCAGGCGCGTGACTGACCCACTTCCCCCGCTCCTGGGGCATGGAGTTCGGGGCTAGGTGGGTTGCTTCTGGTGGCCCAAGTGGAGGCGCTCTCGCAAGGAAGGCCTGGCGTCCAGGCAGCTCGGTGCTCTCCGGGGCTGGGTAGTTGCAGGAGACTGGGCGCCGTGCCAAGACGCTCCCAGATCCGCTTGGGGCTCCTTCCCTTCTCCGCTCTTTCCCACCGGGGACTTCTGGGAAATGCGCGTGGAAAGCAGCGAACCTGTTTCTGTCTAATGTACGCGAGCCTTCCAAAGATGAGTGGGGTAAGACCCTGGACGCCCTGGAAGCTGCCCTGGCCCTGCACAAGTCCCTGAACCAGGCCCTTTTGCATCTGCATGCCCCGGGATCTGCCCACGCAGACCCCCACGTGTGGATCCCGCTCCTCCATGGCTCCCCACACGCAGACCTTCCTTGGGATGAAGCCTCCACCCTGAGACTTGACTCCCTTGGATTGTCCAGGGACATTCCTTGCCGTGCCTCGCTTCCCACATCTGCCACCTTGGGACCTATGGCCTCCTGGCTTCTCTCCGGTAGAATTGTTCACTTCTCTGCTCTTCCTCAGCTCTGTGCCTTCCTGGAGAAGCATTTCCTAGATGAGGAGGTGAAACTGATCAACAAGAGGGGCGACCACATGACCAAGCTCGGCAGGCTTGCTGGCCCGCAGGCGGGGCGGGGCGATGTGGGGCGGGGCGGGGCGAGTCATCTCTTTGGAAGGCTCAGCCTCCAGCACCACTAGGGGTCTCTGGAGCCCAGAGGCCGTGGGCGTGGGGGAGGGCACCGTTCCCCCAGCGCGCGGGCTCCTGCCCGAGCCCCTCCAGCCAGGAGGCCTCTTGCTAACTGCCCTTGTGTAGCCCCCTAAGGAGCCCTGAGGCAAGGGTCAACCATAAAGCTCTAGGCAGCAGGTGCCGATGGTGTGTGTGTGCGTGTCTGGCGCCGGGACTCTAGAAGGGTTGAACCCTCCCCCCGTGGGTGGCGTGCTCTAGGCACTTCAGGCCCGAGCCATTTCTGACTCCAGGGAGGGTGGAGCTCAGTGGGTAGCAGGAAGCAGGCTGAGAGTTTTCCAGGGTAACAGCAAGCAGAAAGGGGTCCTGGGCACCTGGGAGTGACTATGGAAGTGAGCTCTGGAAAGCAAGCACAGGAGACTAGCTCTGAGGGCCGCTTCCCCCCTGCCCGCCCGCCCCTCGCCCGGGCTTGGAAGAGATGAGGCCCGTCTTGAACGCTAGGGTCTTCCCCAATGTCAAGCACACACTCGGTAGCAACCACTCCTGAGGAGCTGAGCAGCTGGGAGCTTAAGATGGACGAGAAGTGCTGAGCTGGGGTTTTGGGTCTCGGTGGAGAAAGGAGAGGGGGAAAGTAGTGTTCCTATTCTCTACAGGGGAACGGAAGAAGCTTGCAGCATCTCGGGGCAAGCCGGCAAACTGCTGTGTCAGCTCTGACCCCCATGCCTTTGGTTTCTGGGAGAAGAGGAATCGGGAAGTGGCTGCTAGGTGCCGTGGGCTCAGATCCATGCCCTCTTGCTCTCCGTACACAACAGGATCTGTTTGCGGGGGTTCCTGTGTCTGGCACAAGGCCGATGACCCGGCACCCAAGACTCCTCACTCAGAGCTTCCTGTTCCCTTCCTTGGGGATGGTGTGCTCACACATGCACATGTGGCCTCGGGAGCCTAGAACCATGAGGGGAAAAGTGCTTGTCTTTCTTCTTTGCCCCTGAAAATAGAGCCATCTCAGCGGAGCCCCGGAGAGATGCGTCAAGCCAGTGCGCCGGACCTTGCTGCCGTGATGGAAATGGCCTCCATCTGTGCTGTAGCCACGTGTGAAGAAGGGCTACTGTGTGGAGCCTCCTTCATCACACAGCTCCTTCCCGCCCAAGAGAGCTTGAGCCGTGTGTTTGTCGCTTGCAAGTCCCAAGCAGGCAAACGAGGCCTCCCTTCCTTGAGAGAACACTGGCATTCCAGACAGCATTCCCAATCTCTCCAGGGCAGCAGGAGGAAAGGAGGCACTGGGAAGCCATGGGTCAGCAAGCGGGGGGAGGCTTGGAGGCTCTGAATCCAAGAGGAGGGAGGGGCCTGTGGAGAGGTCCACCAAGCCCCCATGCCCCCATGTTGGACGACACCTGGACTCCTTCGATAGAGATGGATTTTTTTTCTGGCCATTTCTGGACACACGCCTCAAGCACACCCATTCCGCCCTGCCACCCCCCAACCCCCTCCCCTGCCAAGCAAGCAGTGCACCGGCACACGTGAGGAGGGCCCTCCCCGTCACCAGAGCTTGGAGTTGGAAGAAACTCGAGGTGAACGCGGGGGTCTGCCACCCAGTGGGCTGAGCTCTGGATGGGAAGGGGATGGGAGGCGAGCCAGCCAGCGTAAGGTTCTAGGCTCAGCAGCCGGGCCTAGCACGCAAGTGGTCTCCTACCGGACTGAGCTGTTGGGGGGAAGACAGCCAGTTGCGTCCTGGGCAGGGGGGTTCCCCCGGAGGACACAGGAGTCGAGAGGGAGGCGCCAGAGTCTGGAGTCACGGGAGGGAGTTGAGAGACTCAGGGAACGAGTGGAGTCTGGTCGAGCAAGAAAAGGCCAGAGAGCGGTCCCGAGCCTCCTCCAGCAGGAATGAGGGCCCAAGGGGTTGTGCCACTCCTGGCGTGGCCAGAGTGGGGGTGTGTGGCGATGGGGCCTGGGTGGGCCCCGGCCCTCACAGAGGGGGTCGATGCTGGGAGGAGGAATCCCCCAGCGAAGCTGAGCACCCAGGTGGGGCTGGAGCCCAGAACACCTGAGGGCCCTGTGCTGGAGCCTGAGTTCTGCGGCTCCAAAGGAGGACCTCCGCACCCGGGTATCCCAAGTCCCTGAAAATGTCCCGTCTCTGGACGGAGTGCCCCATTGGTCGAGGCCGTCCAGGGAGGCCAGCGCCTGGTGGCTCCCAGGCCAGGCTAGGGCCTGGTACGCTCGGCACGGTCTAGAATTGGCAAGCCAGCGAGAGCTCTACGAGGCCAGCCTGGAAGGCAGCTGGCAGGCTTTCCCGAAACCTCTGGCACTGCAGGGCCAATGGCCCTAGGTAGGCCCGCCTGACCAGGTGGCGGGACTTTGGTTGGCGAGGAATCCCCCTCTGAAGAGGGACCAGGCTCTTGGCTTGGACCAGGGGAGCGATGGGATGCAGCGAGGTTCTCACATCAGCCCCAGATCTGGCCCAGGGGTGCCCACCCCCACAGCCCCTCCTGCCAGGGTCCCCGCCCCTCCCCCTGCCTTCCAATGCAGCCGCCTGCCCTCCCCCTCCGGGAAGTGTGAGGAAGGAAGACTTCTCCTCCCACCCTGGCCCCTAGCGCTGGTAGTTGGGCTCCGACTTGCCGCCAGGGGGCGGCTTTGGCGCTCCTGTTTCTGCTTCTGTCTCTCGCACCGCTTTTGACGACGCGGGCGGGCGGAGATGAGAAAACAGCTGTCCAGGAGGCAAGAGAAGACGTTCTCTTCTAGCCCAGCCCCCAGCCAGCAGACTCCTCTCACGTCAGTGACCTCTTTCAAGCCCGTGGCCAGCTGGTGGCCTGTGGTGAGTGCATTCTGGAACCCTGCTCCCCCGCACCGCGTTTGTTTCCTTGGCAGCCGACACGCTCCCCGAAGTGCGTTCGGTGGCTTGGGGCAGGATGTGTAAGGGCCGCCCCCGTCCGGGCACTATGGCCGGCGGCGGCGGGGGGCAACTGCGAGTGGAGCCAAAGGCCCCCGCATCACAAATGGTTTCCCTCACCCCGCCCTCAGCCACGCCCCGGGCCCACCGTCTCCACGGCAACGAGGTGGGGCGGGGGCGGGGCGAGGCTCCTGGGGGCGGGCGGGAGGGGTGCCTCGCGTGCCAGTGCCAGGGAGGCGGTGGGCGCGGTGGCCCCGGCTGGCGGGGCGCTGGCGCCTCGCTCCCGCCCCCAGGCCCTGGCCAGACCCCCTGTGCCGATGAGCAGACCCACCCAAGATTTTGGAGTCCCTCTTCTACAGAGAGGAAAGGCCAAACGGTCCTTCTCTTTCGCTTCCCCATAGGCTTGAATGAGCATCTAGCCTCCCCATCTTAGGGAGGCTTTGAGCACGGCCCTCACACCTTCTAGAGAAGCTCTGAGCCCATTTGGTCTGCATTTGCCCTGAGTAGGCAAAGTTGATAGACTTTGCATTGTCCAACGGTTTCCTGGGACTGGAGTCGTTGCCATGGTTACCGAGGGCCGGGCTGCAGCCTCCTACCATCCCCCACCCACAAGTCTCCCGCCGCTGAGGTCATCTCTTCAGAGATAAAGAGCCTCCCACCCAGAGCCCACATCCCCCTAGGGAACTCTCAGCCTATCACACCTTCCCCTAGGACTGAGCCGGCCCTCCAGGTCCCCCACCCCACCTCAGGGAGTTGCCAGGGTCCTGGAACAGCCTGGCCAACTTCCCAATGAGCCTCCGTTGATCTCGCGGCGCCAACCCCCGGTGTGCGGAGCTTCCCTCCGCACTTCTGAGGAACGCCCCCGGCTTCCAGACAAGTCCACGCTCTCAGAGACAACCCCGCAAGCCCACCGACTTTCTGCGCCAGCCCCGGCACCCCAGAATCCTCACCTCCCAGGATTCCCAATGTCCCCATCAAGGTCCCACCTCCCAGAACCTTTCGACTTCCCAGAATCGGCCTGGGGACCCCTGCATCCCGCCAGGCACACCGAGACCGACCCTCCCCCACCCACAGTCCCATTCCCCGTTTCACAACCACCTCGCTGGTTCCTTCTCCAGGCGCGTGACTGACCCACTCCCCCCGCTCCTGGGGCATGGAGTTCGGGGCTAGGTGGGTTGCTTCTGGTGGCCCAAGTGGAGGCGCTCTCGCAAGGAAGGCCTGGCGTCCAGGCAGCTCGGTGCTCTCCGGGGCTGGGTAGTTGCAGGAGACTGGGCGCCGTGCCAAGACGCTCCCAGATCCGCTTGGGGCTCCTTCCCTTCTCCGCTCTTTCCCACCGGGGACTTCTGGGAAATGCGCGTGGAAAGCAGCGAACCTGTTTCTGTCTAATGTACGCGAGCCTTCCAAAGATGAGTGGGGTAAGACCCTGGACGCCCTGGAAGCTGCCCTGGCCCTGCACAAGTCCCTGAACCAGGCCCTTTTGCATCTGCATGCCCCGGGATCTGCCCACGCAGACCCCCACGTGTGGATCCCGCTCCTCCATGGCTCCCCACACGCAGACCTTCCTTGGGATGAAGCCTCCACCCTGAGACTTGACTCCCTTGGATTGTCCAGGGACATTCCTTGCCGTGCCTCGCTTCCCACATCTGCCACCTTGGGACCTATGGCCTCCTGGCTTCTCTCCGGTAGAATTGTTCACTTCTCTGCTCTTCCTCAGCTCTGTGCCTTCCTGGAGAAGCATTTCCTAGATGAGGAGGTGAAACTGATCAACAAGAGGGGCGACCACATGACCAAGCTCGGCAGGCTTGCTGGCCCGCAGGCGGGGCGGGGGCGATGTGGGCGGGGCGGGGCGAGTCATCTCTTTGGAAGGCTCAGCCTCCAGCACCACTAGGGGTCTCTGGAGCCCAGAGGCCGTGGGCGTGGGGGAGGGCACCGTTCCCCCAGCGCGCGGGGCTCCTGCCCGAGCCCCTCCAGCCAGGAGGCCTCTTGCTAACTGCCCTCGTGTAGCCCCCTAAGGAGCCCTGAGGCAAGGGTCAACCATAAAGCTCTAGGCAGCAGGTGCCGATGGTGTGTGTGTGCGTGTCTGGCGCCGGGACTCTAGAAGGGTTGAACCCTCCCCCCGTGGGTGGCGTGCTCTAGGCACTTCAGGCCCGAGCCATTTCTGACTCCAGGGAGGGTGGAGCTCACTGGGTAGCAGGAAGCAGGCTGAGAGTTTTCCAGGGTAACAGCAAGCAGAAAGGGGTCCTGGGCACCTGGGAGTGACTATGGAAGTGAGCTCTGGAAAGCAAGCACAGGAGACTAGCTCTGAGGGCCGCTTCCCCCCTGCCCGCCCGCCCCTCGCCCGGGCTTGGAAGACATGAGGCCCGTCTTGAACGCTAGGGTCTTCCCCAATGTCAAGCACACACTCGGTAGCAACCACTCCTGAGGAGCTGAGCAGCTGGGAGCTTAAGATGGACGAGAAGTGCTGAGCTGGGGTTTTGGGTCTCGGTGGAGAAAGGAGAGGGGGAAAGTAGTGTTCCTATTCTCTACACGGGAACGGAAGAAGCTTGCAGCATCTCGGGGCAAGCCGGCAAACTGCTGTGTCAGCTCTGACCCCCATGCCTTTGGTTTCTGGGAGAAGAGGAATCGGGAAGTGGCTGCTAGGTGCCGTGGGCTCAGATCCATGCCCTCTTGCTCTCCGTACACAACAGGATCTGGTTGCGGGGGTTCCTGTGTCTGGCACAAGGCCGATGACCCGGCACCCAAGACTCCTCACTCAGAGCTTCCTGTTCCCTTCCTTGGGGATGGTGTGCTCACACATGCACATGTGGCCTCGGGAGCCTAGAACCATGAGGGGAAAAGTGCTTGTCTTTCTTCTTTGCCCCTGAAAATAGAGCCATCTCAGCGGAGCCCCGGAGAGATGCGTCAAGCCAGTGCGCCGGACCTTGCTGCCGTGATGGAAATGGCCTCCATCTGTGCTGTAGCCACGTGTGAAGAAGGGCTACTGTGTGGAGCCTCCTTCATCACACAGCTCCTTCCCGCCCAAGAGAGCTTGAGCCGTGTGTTTGTCGCTTGCAAGTCCCAAGCAGGCAAACGAGGCCTCCCTTCCTTGAGAGAACACTGGCATTCCAGACAGCATTCCCAATCTCTCCAGGGCAGCAGGAGGAAAGGAGGCACTGGGAAGCCATGGGTCAGCAAGCGGGGGGAGGCTTGGAGGCTCTGAATCCAAGAGGAGGGAGGGGCCTGTGGAGAGGTCCACCAAGCCCCCATGCCCCCATGTTGGACGACACCTGGACTCCTTCGATAGAGATGGATTTTTTTTCTGGCCATTTCTGGACACACGCCTCAAGCACACCCATTCCGCCCTGCCACCCCCCAAACCCCTCCCCTGCCAAGCAAGCAGTGCACCGGCACACGTGAGGAGGGCCCTCCCCGTCACCAGAGCTTGGAGTTGGAAGAAACTCGAGGTGAACGCGGGGGTCTGCCACCCAGTGGGCTGAGCTCTGGATGGGAAGGGGATGGGAGGCGAGCCAGCCAGCGTAAGGTTCTAGGCTCAGCAGCCGGGCCTAGCACGCAAGTGGTCTCCTACCGGACTGAGCTGTTGGGGGGAAGACAGCCAGTTGCGTCCTGGGCAGGGGGGTTCCCCCGGAGGACACAGGAGTCGAGAGGGAGGCGCCAGAGTCTGGAGTCACGGGAGGGAGTTGAGAGACTCAGGGAACGAGTGGAGTCTGGTCGAGCAAGAAAAGGCCAGAGAGCGGTCCCGAGCCTCCTCCAGCAGGAATGAGGGCCCAAGGGGTTGTGCCACTCCTGGCGTGGCCAGAGTGGGGGTGTGTGGCGATGGGGCCTGGGTCGGCCCCGGCCCTCACAGAGGGGGTCGAGGCTGGGAGGAGGAATCCCCCAGCGAAGCTGAGCACCCAGGTGGGGCTGGAGCCCAGAACACCTGAGGGCCCTGTGCTGGAGCCTGAGTTCTGCGGCTCCAAAGGAGGACCTCCGCACCCGGGTATCCCAAGTCCCTGAAAATGTCCCGTCTCTGGACGGAGTGCCCCATTGGTCGAGGCCGTCCAGGGAGGCCAGTGCCTGGTGGCTCCCAGGCCAGGCTAGGGCCTGGCACGCTCTGCACGGTCTAGAATTGGCAAGCCAGCGAGAGCTCTACGAGGCCAGCCTGGAAGGCAGCTGGCAGGCTTTCCCGAAACCTCTGGCACTGCAGGGCCAATGGCCCTAGGTAGGCCCGCCTGACCAGGTGGCGGGACTTTGGTTGGCGAGGAATCCCCCTCTGAAGAGGGACCAGGCTCTTGGCTTGGACCAGGGGAGCGATGGGATGCAGCGAGGTTCTCACATCAGCCCCAGATCTGGCCCAGGGGTGCCCACCCCCACAGCCCCTCCTGCCAGGGTCCCCGCCCCTCCCCCTGCCTTCCAATGCAGCCGCCTGCCCTCCCCCTCCGGGAAGTGTGAGGAAGGAAGACTTCTCCTCCCACCCTGGCCCCTAGCGCTGGTAGTTGTGCTCCGACTTGCCGCCAGGGGGCGGCTTTGGCGCTCCTGTTTCTGCTTCTGTCTCTCGCACCGCTTTTGACGACGCGGGCGGGCGGAGATGAGAAAACGGCTGTCCAGGAGGCAAGAGAAGACGTTCTCTTCTAGCCCAGCCCCCAGCCAGCAGACTCCTCTCACGTCAGTGACCTCTTTCAAGCCCGTGGCCAGCTGGTGGCCTGTGGTGAGTGCATTCTGGAACCCTGCTCCCCCGCACCGCGTTTGTTTCCTTGGCAGCCGACACGCTCCCCGAAGTGCGTTCGGTGGCTTGGGGCAGGATGTGTAAGGGCCGCCCCCGTCCGGGCACTATGGCCGGCGGCGGCGGGGGGCAACTGCGAGTGGAGCCAAAGGCCCCCGCATCACAAATGGTTTCCCTCACCCCGCCCTCAGCCACGCCCCGGGCCCACCGTCTCCACGGCAACGAGGTGGGGCGGGGGCGGGGCGAGGCTCCTGGGGGCGGGCGGGAGGGGTGCCTCGCGTGCCAGTGCCAGGGAGGCGGTGGGCGCGGTGGCCCCGGCTGGCGGGGCGCTGGCGCCTCGCTCCCGCCCCCAGGCCCTGGCCAGACCCCCTGTGCCGATGAGCAGACCCACCCAAGATTTTGGAGTCCCTCTTCTACAGAGAGGAAAGGCCAAACGGTCCTTCTCTTTCGCTTCCCCATAGGCTTGAATGAGCATCTAGCCTCCCCATCTTAGGGAGGCTTTGAGCACGGCCCTCACACCTTCTAGAGAAGCTCTGAGCCCATTTGGTCTGCATTTGCCCTGAGTAGGCAAAGTTGATAGACTTTGCATTGTCCAACGGTTTCCTGGGACTGGAGTCGTTGCCATGGTTACCGAGGGCCGGGCTGCAGCCTCCTACCATCCCCCACCCACAAGTCTCCCGCCGCCCACATCCCCCTAGGGAACTCTCAGCCTATCACACCTTCCCCTAGGACTGAGCCGGCCCTCCAGGTCCCCCACCCCACCTCAGGGAGTTGCCAGCGTCCTGGAACAGCCTGGGCAACTTCCCAATGAGCCTCCGTTGATCTCGCGGCGCCAACCCCCGGTGTGCGGAGCTTCCCTCCGCACTTCTGAGGAACGCCCCCGGCTTCCAGACAAGTCCACGCTCTCAGAGACAACCCCGCAAGCCCACCGACTTTCTGCGCCAGCCCCGGCACCCCAGAATCCTCACCTCCCAGGATTCCCAATGTCCCCATCAAGGTCCCACCTCCCAGAACCTTTCGACTTCCCAGAATCGGCCTGGGGACCCCTGCATCCCGCCAGGCACACCGAGACCGACCCTCCCCCACCCACAGTCCCATTCCCCGTTTCACAACCACCTCGCTGGTTCCTTCTCCAGGCGCGTGACTGACCCACTTCCCCCGCTCCTGGGGCATGGAGTTCGGGGCTAGGTGGGTTGCTTCTGGTGGCCCAAGTGGAGGCGCTCTCGCAAGGAAGGCCTGGCGTCCAGGCAGCTCGGTGCTCTCCGGGGCTGGGTAGTTGCAGGAGACTGGGCGCCGTGCCAAGACGCTCCCAGATCCGCTTGGGGCTCCTTCCCTTCTCCGCTCTTTCCCACCGGGGACTTCTGGGAAATGCGCGTGGAAAGCAGCGAACCTGTTTCTGTCTAATGTACGCGAGCCTTCCAAAGATGAGTGGGGTAAGACCCTGGACGCCCTGGAAGCTGCCCTGGCCCTGCACAAGTCCCTGAACCAGGCCCTTTTGCATCTGCATGCCCCGGGATCTGCCCACGCAGACCCCCACGTGTGGATCCCGCTCCTCCATGGCTCCCCACACGCAGACCTTCCTTGGGATGAAGCCTCCACCCTGAGACTTGACTCCCTTGGATTGTCCAGGGACATTCCTTGCCGTGCCTCGCTTCCCACATCTGCCACCTTGGGACCTATGGCCTCCTGGCTTCTCTCCGGTAGAATTGTTCACTTCTCTGCTCTTCCTCAGCTCTGTGCCTTCCTGGAGAAGCATTTCCTAGATGAGGAGGTGAAACTGATCAACAAGAGGGGCGACCACATGACCAAGCTCGGCAGGCTTGCTGGCCCGCAGGCGGGGCGGGGCGATGTGGGGCGGGGCGGGGCGAGTCATCTCTTTGGAAGGCTCAGCCTCCAGCACCACTAGGGGTCTCTGGAGCCCAGAGGCCGTGGGCGTGGGGGAGGGCACCGTTCCCCCAGCGCGCGGGCTCCTGCCCGAGCCCCTCCAGCCAGGAGGCCTCTTGCTAACTGCCCTTGTGTAGCCCCCTAAGGAGCCCTGAGGCAAGGGTCAACCATAAAGCTCTAGGCAGCAGGTGCCGATGGTGTGTGTGTGCGTGTCTGGCGCCGGGACTCTAGAAGGGTTGAACCCTCCCCCCGTGGGTGGCGTGCTCTAGGCACTTCAGGCCCGAGCCATTTCTGACTCCAGGGAGGGTGGAGCTCAGTGGGTAGCAGGAAGCAGGCTGAGAGTTTTCCAGGGTAACAGCAAGCAGAAAGGGGTCCTGGGCACCTGGGAGTGACTATGGAAGTGAGCTCTGGAAAGCAAGCACAGGAGACTAGCTCTGAGGGCCGCTTCCCCCCTGCCCGCCCGCCCCTCGCCCGGGCTTGGAAGAGATGAGGCCCGTCTTGAACGCTAGGGTCTTCCCCAATGTCAAGCACACACTCGGTAGCAACCACTCCTGAGGAGCTGAGCAGCTGGGAGCTTAAGATGGACGAGAAGTGCTGAGCTGGGGTTTTGGGTCTCGGTGGAGAAAGGAGAGGGGGAAAGTAGTGTTCCTATTCTCTACAGGGGAACGGAAGAAGCTTGCAGCATCTCGGGGCAAGCCGGCAAACTGCTGTGTCAGCTCTGACCCCCATGCCTTTGGTTTCTGGGAGAAGAGGAATCGGGAAGTGGCTGCTAGGTGCCGTGGGCTCAGATCCATGCCCTCTTGCTCTCCGTACACAACAGGATCTGTTTGCGGGGGTTCCTGTGTCTGGCACAAGGCCGATGACCCGGCACCCAAGACTCCTCACTCAGAGCTTCCTGTTCCCTTCCTTGGGGATGGTGTGCTCACACATGCACATGTGGCCTCGGGAGCCTAGAACCATGAGGGGAAAAGTGCTTGTCTTTCTTCTTTGCCCCTGAAAATAGAGCCATCTCAGCGGAGCCCCGGAGAGATGCGTCAAGCCAGTGCGCCGGACCTTGCTGCCGTGATGGAAATGGCCTCCATCTGTGCTGTAGCCACGTGTGAAGAAGGGCTACTGTGTGGAGCCTCCTTCATCACACAGCTCCTTCCCGCCCAAGAGAGCTTGAGCCGTGTGTTTGTCGCTTGCAAGTCCCAAGCAGGCAAACGAGGCCTCCCTTCCTTGAGAGAACACTGGCATTCCAGACAGCATTCCCAATCTCTCCAGGGCAGCAGGAGGAAAGGAGGCACTGGGAAGCCATGGGTCAGCAAGCGGGGGGAGGCTTGGAGGCTCTGAATCCAAGAGGAGGGAGGGGCCTGTGGAGAGGTCCACCAAGCCCCCATGCCCCCATGTTGGACGACACCTGGACTCCTTCGATAGAGATGGATTTTTTTTCTGGCCATTTCTGGACACACGCCTCAAGCACACCCATTCCGCCCTGCCACCCCCCAACCCCCTCCCCTGCCAAGCAAGCAGTGCACCGGCACACGTGAGGAGGGCCCTCCCCGTCACCAGAGCTTGGAGTTGGAAGAAACTCGAGGTGAACGCGGGGGTCTGCCACCCAGTGGGCTGAGCTCTGGATGGGAAGGGGATGGGAGGCGAGCCAGCCAGCGTAAGGTTCTAGGCTCAGCAGCCGGGCCTAGCACGCAAGTGGTCTCCTACCGGACTGAGCTGTTGGGGGGAAGACAGCCAGTTGCGTCCTGGGCAGGGGGGTTCCCCCGGAGGACACAGGAGTCGAGAGGGAGGCGCCAGAGTCTGGAGTCACGGGAGGGAGTTGAGAGACTCAGGGAACGAGTGGAGTCTGGTCGAGCAAGAAAAGGCCAGAGAGCGGTCCCGAGCCTCCTCCAGCAGGAATGAGGGCCCAAGGGGTTGTGCCACTCCTGGCGTGGCCAGAGTGGGGGTGTGTGGCGATGGGGCCTGGGTGGGCCCCGGCCCTCACAGAGGGGGTCGATGCTGGGAGGAGGAATCCCCCAGCGAAGCTGAGCACCCAGGTGGGGCTGGAGCCCAGAACACCTGAGGGCCCTGTGCTGGAGCCTGAGTTCTGCGGCTCCAAAGGAGGACCTCCGCACCCGGGTATCCCAAGTCCCTGAAAATGTCCCGTCTCTGGACGGAGTGCCCCATTGGTCGAGGCCGTCCAGGGAGGCCAGCGCCTGGTGGCTCCCAGGCCAGGCTAGGGCCTGGTACGCTCGGCACGGTCTAGAATTGGCAAGCCAGCGAGAGCTCTACGAGGCCAGCCTGGAAGGCAGCTGGCAGGCTTTCCCGAAACCTCTGGCACTGCAGGGCCAATGGCCCTAGGTAGGCCCGCCTGACCAGGTGGCGGGACTTTGGTTGGCGAGGAATCCCCCTCTGAAGAGGGACCAGGCTCTTGGCTTGGACCAGGGGAGCGATGGGATGCAGCGAGGTTCTCACATCAGCCCCAGATCTGGCCCAGGGGTGCCCACCCCCACAGCCCCTCCTGCCAGGGTCCCCGCCCCTCCCCCTGCCTTCCAATGCAGCCGCCTGCCCTCCCCCTCCGGGAAGTGTGAGGAAGGAAGACTTCTCCTCCCACCCTGGCCCCTAGCGCTGGTAGTTGGGCTCCGACTTGCCGCCAGGGGGCGGCTTTGGCGCTCCTGTTTCTGCTTCTGTCTCTCGCACCGCTTTTGACGACGCGGGCGGGCGGAGATGAGAAAACAGCTGTCCAGGAGGCAAGAGAAGACGTTCTCTTCTAGCCCAGCCCCCAGCCAGCAGACTCCTCTCACGTCAGTGACCTCTTTCAAGCCCGTGGCCAGCTGGTGGCCTGTGGTGAGTGCATTCTGGAACCCTGCTCCCCCGCACCGCGTTTGTTTCCTTGGCAGCCGACACGCTCCCCGAAGTGCGTTCGGTGGCTTGGGGCAGGATGTGTAAGGGCCGCCCCCGTCCGGGCACTATGGCCGGCGGCGGCGGGGGGCAACTGCGAGTGGAGCCAAAGGCCCCCGCATCACAAATGGTTTCCCTCACCCCGCCCTCAGCCACGCCCCGGGCCCACCGTCTCCACGGCAACGAGGTGGGGCGGGGGCGGGGCGAGGCTCCTGGGGGCGGGCGGGAGGGGTGCCTCGCGTGCCAGTGCCAGGGAGGCGGTGGGCGCGGTGGCCCCGGCTGGCGGGGCGCTGGCGCCTCGCTCCCGCCCCCAGGCCCTGGCCAGACCCCCTGTGCCGATGAGCAGACCCACCCAAGATTTTGGAGTCCCTCTTCTACAGAGAGGAAAGGCCAAACGGTCCTTCTCTTTCGCTTCCCCATAGGCTTGAATGAGCATCTAGCCTCCCCATCTTAGGGAGGCTTTGAGCACGGCCCTCACACCTTCTAGAGAAGCTCTGAGCCCATTTGGTCTGCATTTGCCCTGAGTAGGCAAAGTTGATAGACTTTGCATTGTCCAACGGTTTCCTGGGACTGGAGTCGTTGCCATGGTTACCGAGGGCCGGGCTGCAGCCTCCTACCATCCCCCACCCACAAGTCTCCCGCCGCTGAGGTCATCTCTTCAGAGATAAAGAGCCTCCCACCCAGAGCCCACATCCCCCTAGGGAACTCTCAGCCTATCACACCTTCCCCTAGGACTGAGCCGGCCCTCCAGGTCCCCCACCCCACCTCAGGGAGTTGCCAGGGTCCTGGAACAGCCTGGCCAACTTCCCAATGAGCCTCCGTTGATCTCGCGGCGCCAACCCCCGGTGTGCGGAGCTTCCCTCCGCACTTCTGAGGAACGCCCCCGGCTTCCAGACAAGTCCACGCTCTCAGAGACAACCCCGCAAGCCCACCGACTTTCTGCGCCAGCCCCGGCACCCCAGAATCCTCACCTCCCAGGATTCCCAATGTCCCCATCAAGGTCCCACCTCCCAGAACCTTTCGACTTCCCAGAATCGGCCTGGGGACCCCTGCATCCCGCCAGGCACACCGAGACCGACCCTCCCCCACCCACAGTCCCATTCCCCGTTTCACAACCACCTCGCTGGTTCCTTCTCCAGGCGCGTGACTGACCCACTCCCCCCGCTCCTGGGGCATGGAGTTCGGGGCTAGGTGGGTTGCTTCTGGTGGCCCAAGTGGAGGCGCTCTCGCAAGGAAGGCCTGGCGTCCAGGCAGCTCGGTGCTCTCCGGGGCTGGGTAGTTGCAGGAGACTGGGCGCCGTGCCAAGACGCTCCCAGATCCGCTTGGGGCTCCTTCCCTTCTCCGCTCTTTCCCACCGGGGACTTCTGGGAAATGCGCGTGGAAAGCAGCGAACCTGTTTCTGTCTAATGTACGCGAGCCTTCCAAAGATGAGTGGGGTAAGACCCTGGACGCCCTGGAAGCTGCCCTGGCCCTGCACAAGTCCCTGAACCAGGCCCTTTTGCATCTGCATGCCCCGGGATCTGCCCACGCAGACCCCCACGTGTGGATCCCGCTCCTCCATGGCTCCCCACACGCAGACCTTCCTTGGGATGAAGCCTCCACCCTGAGACTTGACTCCCTTGGATTGTCCAGGGACATTCCTTGCCGTGCCTCGCTTCCCACATCTGCCACCTTGGGACCTATGGCCTCCTGGCTTCTCTCCGGTAGAATTGTTCACTTCTCTGCTCTTCCTCAGCTCTGTGCCTTCCTGGAGAAGCATTTCCTAGATGAGGAGGTGAAACTGATCAACAAGAGGGGCGACCACATGACCAAGCTCGGCAGGCTTGCTGGCCCGCAGGCGGGGCGGGGCGATGTGGGGCGGGGCGGGGCGAGTCATCTCTTTGGAAGGCTCAGCCTCCAGCACCACTAGGGGTCTCTGGAGCCCAGAGGCCGTGGGCGTGGGGGAGGGCACCGTTCCCCCAGCGCGCGGGCTCCTGCCCGAGCCCCTCCAGCCAGGAGGCCTCTTGCTAACTGCCCTCGTGTAGCCCCCTAAGGAGCCCTGAGGCAAGGGTCAACCATAAAGCTCTAGGCAGCAGGTGCCGATGGTGTGTGTGTGCGTGTCTGGCGCCGGGACTCTAGAAGGGTTGAACCCTCCCCCCGTGGGTGGCGTGCTCTAGGCACTTCAGGCCCGAGCCATTTCTGACTCCAGGGAGGGTGGAGCTCAGTGGGTAGCAGGAAGCAGGCTGAGAGTTTTCCAGGGTAACAGCAAGCAGAAAGGGGTCCTGGGCACCTGGGAGTGACTATGGAAGTGAGCTCTGGAAAGCAAGCACAGGAGACTAGCTCTGAGGGCCGCTTCCCCCCTGCCCGCCCGCCCCTCGCCCGGGCTTGGAAGACATGAGGCCCGTCTTGAACGCTAGGGTCTTCCCCAATGTCAAGCACACACTCGGTAGCAACCACTCCTGAGGAGCTGAGCAGCTGGGAGCTTAAGATGGACGAGAAGTGCTGAGCTGGGGTTTTGGGTCTCGGTGGAGAAAGGAGAGGGGGAAAGTAGTGTTCCTATTCTCTACACGGGAACGGAAGAAGCTTGCAGCATCTCGGGGCAAGCCGGCAAACTGCTGTGTCAGCTCTGACCCCCATGCCTTTGGTTTCTGGGAGAAGAGGAATCGGGAAGTGGCTGCTAGGTGCCGTGGGCTCAGATCCATGCCCTCTTGCTCTCCGTACACAACAGGATCTGGTTGCGGGGGTTCCTGTGTCTGGCACAAGGCCGATGACCCGGCACCCAAGACTCCTCACTCAGAGCTTCCTGTTCCCTTCCTTGGGGATGGTGTGCTCACACATGCACATGTGGCCTCGGGAGCCTAGAACCATGAGGGGAAAAGTGCTTGTCTTTCTTCTTTGCCCCTGAAAATAGAGCCATCTCAGCGGAGCCCCGGAGAGATGCGTCAAGCCAGTGCGCCGGACCTTGCTGCCGTGATGGAAATGGCCTCCATCTGTGCTGTAGCCACGTGTGAAGAAGGGCTACTGTGTGGAGCCTCCTTCATCACACAGCTCCTTCCCGCCCAAGAGAGCTTGAGCCGTGTGTTTGTCGCTTGCAAGTCCCAAGCAGGCAAACGAGGCCTCCCTTCCTTGAGAGAACACTGGCATTCCAGACAGCATTCCCAATCTCTCCAGGGCAGCAGGAGGAAAGGAGGCACTGGGAAGCCATGGGTCAGCAAGCGGGGGGAGGCTTGGAGGCTCTGAATCCAAGAGGAGGGAGGGGCCTGTGGAGAGGTCCACCAAGCCCCCATGCCCCCATGTTGGACGACACCTGGACTCCTTCGATAGAGATGGATTTTTTTTCTGGCCATTTCTGGACACACGCCTCAAGCACACCCATTCCGCCCTGCCACCCCCCAAACCCCTCCCCTGCCAAGCAAGCAGTGCACCGGCACACGTGAGGAGGGCCCTCCCCGTCACCAGAGCTTGGAGTTGGAAGAAACTCGAGGTGAACGCGGGGGTCTGCCACCCAGTGGGCTGAGCTCTGGATGGGAAGGGGATGGGAGGCGAGCCAGCCAGCGTAAGGTTCTAGGCTCAGCAGCCGGGCCTAGCACGCAAGTGGTCTCCTACCGGACTGAGCTGTTGGGGGGAAGACAGCCAGTTGCGTCCTGGGCAGGGGGGTTCCCCCGGAGGACACAGGAGTCGAGAGGGAGGCGCCAGAGTCTGGAGTCACGGGAGGGAGTTGAGAGACTCAGGGAACGAGTGGAGTCTGGTCGAGCAAGAAAAGGCCAGAGAGCGGTCCCGAGCCTCCTCCAGCAGGAATGAGGGCCCAAGGGGTTGTGCCACTCCTGGCGTGGCCAGAGTGGGGGTGTGTGGCGATGGGGCCTGGGTCGGCCCCGGCCCTCACAGAGGGGGTCGAGGCTGGGAGGAGGAATCCCCCAGCGAAGCTGAGCACCCAGGTGGGGCTGGAGCCCAGAACACCTGAGGGCCCTGTGCTGGAGCCTGAGTTCTGCGGCTCCAAAGGAGGACCTCCGCACCCGGGTATCCCAAGTCCCTGAAAATGTCCCGTCTCTGGACGGAGTGCCCCATTGGTCGAGGCCGTCCAGGGAGGCCAGTGCCTGGTGGCTCCCAGGCCAGGCTAGGGCCTGGCACGCTCTGCACGGTCTAGAATTGGCAAGCCAGCGAGAGCTCTACGAGGCCAGCCTGGAAGGCAGCTGGCAGGCTTTCCCGAAACCTCTGGCACTGCAGGGCCAATGGCCCTAGGTAGGCCCGCCTGACCAGGTGGCGGGACTTTGGTTGGCGAGGAATCCCCCTCTGAAGAGGGACCAGGCTCTTGGCTTGGACCAGGGGAGCGATGGGATGCAGCGAGGTTCTCACATCAGCCCCAGATCTGGCCCAGGGGTGCCCACCCCCACAGCCCCTCCTGCCAGGGTCCCCGCCCCTCCCCCTGCCTTCCAATGCAGCCGCCTGCCCTCCCCCTCCGGGAAGTGTGAGGAAGGAAGACTTCTCCTCCCACCCTGGCCCCTAGCGCTGGTAGTTGTGCTCCGACTTGCCGCCAGGGGGCGGCTTTGGCGCTCCTGTTTCTGCTTCTGTCTCTCGCACCGCTTTTGACGACGCGGGCGGGCGGAGATGAGAAAACGGCTGTCCAGGAGGCAAGAGAAGACGTTCTCTTCTAGCCCAGCCCCCAGCCAGCAGACTCCTCTCACGTCAGTGACCTCTTTCAAGCCCGTGGCCAGCTGGTGGCCTGTGGTGAGTGCATTCTGGAACCCTGCTCCCCCGCACCGCGTTTGTTTCCTTGGCAGCCGACACGCTCCCCGAAGTGCGTTCGGTGGCTTGGGGCAGGATGTGTAAGGGCCGCCCCCGTCCGGGCACTATGGCCGGCGGCGGCGGGGGGCAACTGCGAGTGGAGCCAAAGGCCCCCGCATCACAAATGGTTTCCCTCACCCCGCCCTCAGCCACGCCCCGGGCCCACCGTCTCCACGGCAACGAGGTGGGGCGGGGGCGGGGCGAGGCTCCTGGGGGCGGGCGGGAGGGGTGCCTCGCGTGCCAGTGCCAGGGAGGCGGTGGGCGCGGTGGCCCCGGCTGGCGGGGCGCTGGCGCCTCGCTCCCGCCCCCAGGCCCTGGCCAGACCCCCTGTGCCGATGAGCAGACCCACCCAAGATTTTGGAGTCCCTCTTCTACAGAGAGGAAAGGCCAAACGGTCCTTCTCTTTCGCTTCCCCATAGGCTTGAATGAGCATCTAGCCTCCCCATCTTAGGGAGGCTTTGAGCACGGCCCTCACACCTTCTAGAGAAGCTCTGAGCCCATTTGGTCTGCATTTGCCCTGAGTAGGCAAAGTTGATAGACTTTGCATTGTCCAACGGTTTCCTGGGACTGGAGTCGTTGCCATGGTTACCGAGGGCCGGGCTGCAGCCTCCTACCATCCCCCACCCACAAGTCTCCCGCCGCCCACATCCCCCTAGGGAACTCTCAGCCTATCACACCTTCCCCTAGGACTGAGCCGGCCCTCCAGGTCCCCCACCCCACCTCAGGGAGTTGCCAGCGTCCTGGAACAGCCTGGGCAACTTCCCAATGAGCCTCCGTTGATCTCGCGGCGCCAACCCCCGGTGTGCGGAGCTTCCCTCCGCACTTCTGAGGAACGCCCCCGGCTTCCAGACAAGTCCACGCTCTCAGAGACAACCCCGCAAGCCCACCGACTTTCTGCGCCAGCCCCGGCACCCCAGAATCCTCACCTCCCAGGATTCCCAATGTCCCCATCAAGGTCCCACCTCCCAGAACCTTTCGACTTCCCAGAATCGGCCTGTGGACCCCTGCATCCCGCCAGGCACACCGAGACCGACCCTCCCCCACCCACAGTCCCATTCCCCGTTTCACAACCACCTCGCTGGTTCCTTCTCCAGGCGCGTGACTGACCCACTTCCCCCGCTCCTGGGGCATGGAGTTCGGGGCTAGGTGGGTTGCTTCTGGTGGCCCAAGTGGAGGCGCTCTCGCAAGGAAGGCCTGGCGTCCAGGCAGCTCGGTGCTCTCCGGGGCTGGGTAGTTGCAGGAGACTGGGCGCCGTGCCAAGACGCTCCCAGATCCGCTTGGGGCTCCTTCCCTTCTCCGCTCTTTCCCACCGGGGACTTCTGGGAAATGCGCGTGGAAAGCAGCGAACCTGTTTCTGTCTAATGTACGCGAGCCTTCCAAAGATGAGTGGGGTAAGACCCTGGACGCCCTGGAAGCTGCCCTGGCCCTGCACAAGTCCCTGAACCAGGCCCTTTTGCATCTGCATGCCCCGGGATCTGCCCACGCAGACCCCCACGTGTGGATCCCGCTCCTCCATGGCTCCCCACACGCAGACCTTCCTTGGGATGAAGCCTCCACCCTGAGACTTGACTCCCTTGGATTGTCCAGGGACATTCCTTGCCGTGCCTCGCTTCCCACATCTGCCACCTTGGGACCTATGGCCTCCTGGCTTCTCTCCGGTAGAATTGTTCACTTCTCTGCTCTTCCTCAGCTCTGTGCCTTCCTGGAGAAGCATTTCCTAGATGAGGAGGTGAAACTGATCAACAAGAGGGGCGACCACCTGACCAAGCTCGGCAGGCTTGCTGGCCCGCAGGCGGGGCGGGGCGATGTGGGGCGGGGCGGGGCGAGTCATCTCTTTGGAAGGCTCAGCCTCCAGCACCACTAGGGGTCTCTGGAGCCCAGAGGCCGTGGGCGTGGGGGAGGGCACCGTTCCCCCAGCGCGCGGGCTCCTGCCCGAGCCCCTCCAGCCAGGAGGCCTCTTGCTAACTGCCCTCGTGTAGCCCCCTAAGGAGCCCTGAGGCAAGGGTCAACCATAAAGCTCTAGGCAGCAGGTGCCGATGGTGTGTGTGTGCGTGTCTGGCGCCGGGACTCTAGAAGGGTTGAACCCTCCCCCCGTGGGTGGCGTGCTCTAGGCACTTCAGGCCCGAGCCATTTCTGACTCCAGGGAGGGTGGAGCTCAGTGGGTAGCAGGAAGCAGGCTGAGAGTTTTCCAGGGTAACAGCAAGCAGAAAGGGGTCCTGGGCACCTGGGAGTGACTATGGAAGTGAGCTCTGGAAAGCAAGCACAGGAGACTAGCTCTGAGGGCCGCTTCCCCCCTGCCCGCCCGCCCCTCGCCCGGGCTTGGAAGACATGAGGCCCGTCTTGAACGCTAGGGTCTTCCCCAATGTCAAGCACACACTCGGTAGCAACCACTCCTGAGGAGCTGAGCAGCTGGGAGCTTAAGATGGCCGAGAAGTGCTGAGCTGGGGTTTTGGGTCTCGGTGGAGAAAGGAGAGGGGGAAAGTAGTGTTCCTATTCTCTACAGGGGAACGGAAGAAGCTTGCAGCATCTCGGGGCAAGCCGGCAAACTGCTGTGTCAGCTCTGACCCCCATGCCTTTGGTTTCTGGCAGAAGAGGAATCGGGAAGTGGCTGCTAGGTGCCGTGGGCTCAGATCCATGCCCTCTTGCTCTCCGTACACAACAGGATCTGTTTGCGGGGGTTCCTGTGTCTGGCACAAGGCCGATGACCCGGCACCCAAGACTCCTCACTCAGAGCTTCCTGTTCCCTTCCTTGGGGATGGTGTGCTCACACATGCACATGTGGCCTCGGGAGCCTAGAACCATGAGGGGAAAAGTGCTTGTCTTTCTTCTTTGCCCCTGAAAATAGAGCCATCTCAGCGGAGCCCCGGAGAGATGCGTCAAGCCAGTGCGCCGGACCTTGCTGCTGTGATGGAAATGGCCTCCATCTGTGCGGTAGCCACGTGTGAAGAAGGGCTACTGTGTGGAGCCTCCTTCATCACACAGCTCCTTCCCGCCCAAGAGAGCTTGAGCCGTGTGTTTGTCGCTTGCAAGTCCCAAGCAGGCAAACGAGGCCTCCCTTCCTTGAGAGAACACTGGCATTCCAGACAGCATTCCCAATCTCTCCAGGGCAGCAGGAGGAAAGGAGGCACTGGGAAGCCATGGGTCAGCAAGCGGGGGGAGGCTTGGAGGCTCTGAATCCAAGAGGAGGGAGGGGCCTGTGGAGAGGTCCACCAAGCCCCCATGCCCCCATGTTGGACGACACCTGGACTCCTTCGATAGAGATGGATTTTTTTTCTGGCCATTTCTGGACACACGCCTCAAGCACACCCATTCCGCCCTGCCACCCCCCAACCCCCTCCCCTGCCAAGCAAGCAGTGCACCGGCACACGTGAGGAGGGCCCTCCCCGTCACCAGAGCTTGGAGTTGGAAGAAACTCGAGGTGAACGCGGGGGTCTGCCACCCAGTGGGCTGAGCTCTGGATGGGAAGGGGATGGGAGGCGAGCCAGCCAGCGTAAGGTTCTAGGCTCAGCAGCCGGGCCTAGCACGCAAGTGGTCTCCTACCGGACTGAGCTGTTGGGGGGAAGACAGCCAGTTGCGTCCTGGGCAGGGGGGTTCCCCCGGAGGACACAGGAGTCGAGAGGGAGGCGCCAGAGTCTGGAGTCACGGGAGGGAGTTGAGAGACTCAGGGAACGAGTGGAGTCTGGTCGAGCAAGAAAAGGCCAGAGAGCGGTCCCGAGCATCCTCCAGCAGGAATGAGGGCCCAAGGGGTTGTGCCACTCCTGGCGTGGCCAGAGTGGGGGTGTGTGGCGATGGGGCCTGGGTGGGCCCCGGCCCTCACAGAGGGGGTCGAGGCTGGGAGGAGGAATCCCCCAGCGAAGCTGAGCACCCAGGTGGGGCTGGAGCCCAGAACACCTGAGGGCCCTGTGCTGGAGCCTGAGTTCTGCGGCTCCAAAGGAGGACCTCCGCACCCGGGTATCCCAAGTCCCTGAAAATGTCCCGTCTCTGGACGGAGTGCCCCATTGGTCGAGGCCGTCCAGGGAGGCCAGCGCCTGGTGGCTCCCAGGCCAGGCTAGGGCCTGGCACGCTCTGCACGGTCTAGAATTGGCAAGCCAGCGAGAGCTCTACGAGGCCAGCCTGGAAGGCAGCTGGCAGGCTTTCCCGAAACCTCTGGCACTGCAGGGCCAATGGCCCTAGGTAGGCCCGCCTGACCAGGTGGCGGGACTTTGGTTGGCGAGGAATCCCCCTCTGAAGAGGGACCAGGCTCTTGGCTTGGACCAGGGGAGCGATGGGATGCAGCGAGGTTCTCACATCAGCCCCAGATCTGGCCCAGGGGTGCCCACCCCCACAGCCCCTCCTGCCAGGGTCCCCGCCCCTCCCCCTGCCTTCCAATGCAGCCGCCTGCCCTCCCCCTCCGGGAAGTGTGAGGAAGGAAGACTTCTCCTCCCACCCTGGCCCCTAGCGCTGGTAGTTGGGCTCCGACTTGCCGCCAGGGGGCGGCTTTGGCGCTCCTGTTTCTGCTTCTGTCTCTCGCACCGCTTTTGACGACGCGGGCGGGCGGAGATGAGAAAACAGCTGTCCAGGAGGCAAGAGAAGACGTTCTCTTCTAGCCCAGCCCCCAGCCAGCAGACTCCTCTCACGTCAGTGACCTCTTTCAAGCCCGTGGCCAGCTGGTGGCCTGTGGTGAGTGCATTCTGGAACCCTGCTCCCCCGCACCGCGTTTGTTTCCTTGGCAGCCGACACGCTCCCCGAAGTGCGTTCGGTGGCTTGGGGCAGGATGTGTAAGGGCCGCCCCCGTCCGGGCACTATGGCCGGCGGCGGCGGGGGGCAACTGCGAGTGGAGCCAAAGGCCCCCGCATCACAAATGGTTTCCCTCACCCCGCCCTCAGCCACGCCCCGGGCCCACCGTCTCCACGGCAACGAGGTGGGGCGGGGGCGGGGCGAGGCTCCTGGGGGCGGGCGGGAGGGGTGCCTCGCGTGCCAGTGCCAGGGAGGCGGTGGGCGCGGTGGCCCCGGCTGGCGGGGCGCTGGCGCCTCGCTCCCGCCCCCAGGCCCTGGCCAGACCCCCTGTGCCGATGAGCAGACCCACCCAAGATTTTGGAGTCCCTCTTCTACAGAGAGGAAAGGCCAAACGGTCCTTCTCTTTCGCTTCCCCATAGGCTTGAATGAGCATCTAGCCTCCCCATCTTAGGGAGGCTTTGAGCACGGCCCTCACACCTTCTAGAGAAGCTCTGAGCCCATTTGGTCTGCATTTGCCCTGAGTAGGCAAAGTTGATAGACTTTGCATTGTCCAACGGTTTCCTGGGACTGGAGTCGTTGCCATGGTTACCGAGGGCCGGGCTGCAGCCTCCTACCATCCCCCACCCACAAGTCTCCCGCCGCTGAGGTCATCTCTTCAGAGATAAAGAGCCTCCCACCCAGAGCCCACATCCCCCTAGGGAACTCTCAGCCTATCACACCTTCCCCTAGGACTGAGCCGGCCCTCCAGGTCCCCCACCCCACCTCAGGGAGTTGCCAGGGTCCTGGAACAGCCTGGGCAACTTCCCAATGAGCCTCCGTTGATCTCGCGGCGCCAACCCCCGGTGTGCGGAGCTTCCCTCCGCACTTCTGAGGAACGCCCCCGGCTTCCAGACAAGTCCACGCTCTCAGAGACAACCCCGCAAGCCCACCGACTTTCTGCGCCAGCCCCGGCACCCCAGAATCCTCACCTCCCAGGATTCCCAATGTCCCCATCAAGGTCCCACCTCCCAGAACCTTTCGACTTCCCAGAATCGGCCTGGGGACCCCTGCATCCCGCCAGGCACACCGAGACCGACCCTCCCCCACCCACAGTCCCATTCCCCGTTTCACAACCACCTCGCTGGTTCCTTCTCCAGGCGCGTGACTGACCCACTCCCCCCGCTCCTGGGGCATGGAGTTCGGGGCTAGGTGGGTTGCTTCTGGTGGCCCAAGTGGAGGCGCTCTCGCAAGGAAGGCCTGGCGTCCAGGCAGCTCGGTGCTCTCCGGGGCTGGGTAGTTGCAGGAGACTGGGCGCCGTGCCAAGACGCTCCCAGATCCGCTTGGGGCTCCTTCCCTTCTCCGCTCTTTCCCACCGGGGACTTCTGGGAAATGCGCGTGGAAAGCAGCGAACCTGTTTCTGTCTAATGTACGCGAGCCTTCCAAAGATGAGTGGGGTAAGACCCTGGACGCCCTGGAAGCTGCCCTGGCCCTGCACAAGTTCCTGAACCAGGCCCTTTTGCATCTGCATGCCCCGGGATCTGCCCACGCAGACCCCCACGTGTGGATCCCGCTCCTCCATGGCTCCCCACACGCAGACCTTCCTTGGGATGAAGCCTCCACCCTGAGACTTGACTCCCTTGGATTGTCCAGGGACATTCCTTGCCGTGCCTCGCTTCCCACATCTGCCACCTTGGGACCTATGGCCTCCTGGCTTCTCTCCGGTAGAATTGTTCACTTCTCTGCGCTTCCTCAGCTCTGTGCCTTCCTGGAGAAGCATTTCCTAGATGAGGAGGTGAAACTGATCAACAAGAGGGGCGACCACATGACCAAGCTCGGCAGGCTTGCTGGCCCGCAGGCGGGGCGGGGCGATGTGGGGCGGGGCGGGGCGAGTCATCTCTTTGGAAGGCTCAGCCTCCAGCACCACTAGGGGTCTCTGGAGCCCAGAGGCCGTGGGCGTGGGGGAGGGCACCGTTCCCCCAGCGCGCGGGCTCCTGCCCGAGCCCCTCCAGCCAGGAGGCCTCTTGCTAACTGCCCTCGTGTAGCCCCCTAAGGAGCCCTGAGGCAAGGGTCAACCATAAAGCTCTAGGCAGCAGGTGCCGATGGTGTGTGTGTGCGTGTCTGGCGCCAGGACTCTAGAAGGGTTGAACCCTCCCCCCGTGGGTGGCGTGCTCTAGGCACTTCAGGCCCGAGCCATTTCTGACTCCAGGGAGGGTGGAGCTCAGTGGGTAGCAGGAAGCAGGCTGAGAGTTTTCCAGGGTAACAGCAAGCAGAAAGGGGTCCTGGGCACCTGGGAGTGACTATGGAAGTGAGCTCTGGAAAGCAAGCACAGGAGACTAGCTCTGAGGGCCGCTTCCCCCCTGCCCGCCCGCCCCTCGCCCGGGCTTGGAAGACATGAGGCCCGTCTTGAACGCTAGGGTCTTCCCCAATGTCAAGCACACACTCGGTAGCAACCACTCCTGAGGAGCTGAGCAGCTGGTAGCTTAAGATGGACGAGAAGTGCTGAGCTGGGGTTTTGGTCTCGGTGGAGAAAGGAGAGGGGGAAAGTAGTGTTCCTATTCTCTACACGGGAACGGAAGAAGCTTGCAGCATCTCGGGGCAAGCCGGCAAACTGCTGTGTCAGCTCTGACCCCCATGCCTTTGGTTTCTGGGAGAAGAGGAATCGGGAAGTGGCTGCTAGGTGCCGTGGGCTCAGATCCATGCCCTCTTGCTCTCCGTACACAACAGGATCTGGTTGCGGGGGTTCCTGTGTCTGGCACAAGGCCGATGACCCGGCACCCAAGACTCCTCACTCAGAGCTTCCTGTTCCCTTCCTTGGGGATGGTGTGCTCACACATGCACATGTGGCCTCGGGAGCCTAGAACCATGAGGGGAAAAGTGCTTGTCTTTCTTCTTTGCCCCTGAAAATAGAGCCATCTCAGCGGAGCCCCGGAGAGATGCGTCAAGCCAGTGCGCCGGACCTTGCTGCCGTGATGGAAATGGCCTCCATCTGTGCTGTAGCCACGTGTGAAGAAGGGCTACTGTGTGGAGCCTCCTTCATCACACAGCTCCTTCCCGCCCAAGAGAGCTTGAGCCGTGTGTTTGTCGCTTGCAAGTCCCAAGCAGGCAAACGAGGCCTCCCTTCCTTGAGAGAACACTGGCATTCCAGACAGCATTCCCAATCTCTCCAGGGCAGCAGGAGGAAAGGAGGCACTGGGAAGCCATGGGTCAGCAAGCGGGGGGAGGCTTGGAGGCTCTGAATCCAAGAGGAGGGAGGGGCCTGTGGAGAGGTCCACCAAGCCCCCATGCCCCCATGTTGGACGACACCTGGACTCCTTCGATAGAGATGGATTTTTTTTCTGGCCATTTCTGGACACACGCCTCAAGCACACCCATTCCGCCCTGCCACCCCCCAACCCCCTCCCCTGCCAAGCAAGCAGTGCACCGGCACACGTGAGGAGGGCCCTCCCCGTCACCAGAGCTTGGAGTTGGAAGAAACTCGAGGTGAACGCGGGGGTCTGCCACCCAGTGGGCTGAGCTCTGGATGGGAAAGGGATGGGAGGCGAGCCAGCCAGCATAAGGTTCTAGGCTCAGCAGCCGGGCCTAGCACGCAAGTGGTCTCCTACCGGACTGAGCTGTTGGGGGGAAGACAGCCAGTTGCGTCCTGGGCAGGGGGGTTCCCCCGGAGGACACAGGAGTCGAGAGGGAGGCGCCAGAGTCTGGAGTCACGGGAGGGAGTTGAGAGACTCAGGGAACGAGTGGAGTCTGGTCGAGCAAGAAAAGGCCAGAGAGCGGTCCCGAGCCTCCTCCAGCAGGAATGAGGGCCCAAGGGGTTGTGCCACTCCTGGCGTGGCCAGAGTGGGGGTGTGTGGCGATGGGGCCTGGGTGGGCCCCGGCCCTCACAGAGGGGGTCGATGCTGGGAGGAGGAATCCCCCAGCGAAGCTGAGCACCCAGGTGGGGCTGGAGCCCAGAACACCTGAGGGCCCTGTGCTGGAGCCTGAGTTCTGCGGCTCCAAAGGAGGACCTCCGCACCCGGGTATCCCAAGTCCCTGAAAATGTCCCGTCTCTGGACGGAGTGCCCCATTGGTCGAGGCCGTCCAGGGAGGCCAGCGCCTGGTGGCTCCCAGGCCAGGCTAGGGCCTGGCACGCTCGGCACGGTCTAGAATTGGCAAGCCAGCGAGAGCTCTACGAGGCCAGCCTGGAAGGCAGCTGGCAGGCTTTCCCGAAACCTCTGGCACTGCAGGGCCAATGGCCCTAGGTAGGCCCGCCTGACCAGGTGGCGGGACTTTGGTTGGCGAGGAATCCCCCTCTGAAGAGGGACCAGGCTCTTGGCTTGGACCAGGGGAGCGATGGGATGCAGCGAGGTTCTCACATCAGCCCCAGATCTGGCCCAGGGGTGCCCACCCCCACAGCCCCTCCTGCCAAGGTCCCCGCCCCTCCCCCTGCCTTCCAATGCAGCCGCCTGCCCTCCCCCTCCGGGAAGTGTGAGGAAGGAAGACTTCTCCTCCCACCCTGGCCCCTAGCGCTGGTAGTTGTGCTCCGACTTGCCGCCAGGGGGCGGCTTTGGCGCTCCTGTTTCTGCTTCTGTCTCTCGCACCGCTTTTGACGACGCGGGCGGGCGGAGATGAGAAAACGGCTGTCCAGGAGGCAAGAGAAGACGTTCTCTTCTAGCCCAGCCCCCAGCCAGCAGACTCCTCTCACGTCAGTGACCTCTTTCAAGCCCGTGGCCAGCTGGTGGCCTGTGGTGAGTGCATTCTGGAACCCTGCTCCCCCGCACCGCGTTTGTTTCCTTGGCAGCCGACACGCTCCCCGAAGTGCGTTCGGTGGCTTGGGGCAGGATGTGTAAGGGCCGCCCCCGTCCGGGCACTATGGCCGGCGGCGGCGGGGGGCAACTGCGAGTGGAGCCAAAGGCCCCCGCATCACAAATGGTTTCCCTCACCCCGCCCTCAGCCACGCCCCGTGCCCACCGTCTCCACGGCAACGAGGTGGGGCGGGGGCGGGGCGAGGCTCCTGGGGGCGGGCGGGAGGGGTGCCTCGCGTGCCAGTGCCAGGGAGGCGGTGGGCGCGGTGGCCCCGGCTGGCGGGGCGCTGGCGCCTCGCTCCCGCCCCCAGGCCCTGGCCAGACCCCCTGTGCCGATGAGCAGACCCACCCAAGATTTTGGAGTCCCTCTTCTACAGAGAGGAAAGGCCAAACGGTCCTTCTCTTTCGCTTCCCCATAGGCTTGAATGAGCATCTAGCCTCCCCATCTTAGGGAGGCTTTGAGCACGGCCCTCACACCTTCTAGAGAAGCTCTGAGCCCATTTGGTCTGCATTTGCCCTGAGTAGGCAAAGTTGATAGACTTTGCATTGTCCAACGGTTTCCTGGGACTGGAGTCGTTGCCATGGTTACCGAGGGCCGGGCTGCAGCCTCCTACCATCCCCCACCCACAAGTCTCCCGCCGCCCACATCCCCCTAGGGAACTCTCAGCCTATCACACCTTCCCCTAGGACTGAGCCGGCCCTCCAGGTCCCCCACCCCACCTCAGGGAGTTGCCAGCGTCCTGGAACAGCCTGGGCAACTTCCCAATGAGCCTCCGTTGATCTCGCGGCGCCAACCCCCGGTGTGCGGAGCTTCCCTCCGCACTTCTGAGGAACGCCCCCGGCTTCCAGACAAGTCCACGCTCTCAGAGACAACCCCGCAAGCCCACCGACTTTCTGCGCCAGCCCCGGCACCCCAGAATCCTCACCTCCCAGGATTCCCAATGTCCCCATCAAGGTCCCACCTCCCAGAACCTTTCGACTTCCCAGAATCGGCCTGGGGACCCCTGCATCCCGCCAGGCACACCGAGACCGACCCTCCCCCACCCACAGTCCCATTCCCCGTTTCACAACCACCTCGCTGGTTCCTTCTCCAGGCGCGTGACTGACCCACTTCCCCCGCTCCTGGGGCATGGAGTTCGGGGCTAGGTGGGTTGCTTCTGGTGGCCCAAGTGGAGGCGCTCTCGCAAGGAAGGCCTGGCGTCCAGGCAGCTCGGTGCTCTCCGGGGCTGGGTAGTTGCAGGAGACTGGGCGCCGTGCCAAGACGCTCCCAGATCCGCTTGGGGCTCCTTCCCTTCTCCGCTCTTTCCCACCGGGGACTTCTGGGAAATGCGCGTGGAAAGCAGCGAACCTGTTTCTGTCTAATGTACGCGAGCCTTCCAAAGATGAGTGGGGTAAGACCCTGGACGCCCTGGAAGCTGCCCTGGCCCTGCACAAGTCCCTGAACCAGGCCCTTTTGCATCTGCATGCCCCGGGATCTGTCCACGCAGACCCCCACGTGTGGATCCCGCTCCTCCATGGCTCCCCACACGCAGACCTTCCTTGGGATGAAGCCTCCACCCTGAGACTTGACTCCCTTGGATTGTCCAGGGACATTCCTTGCCGTGCCTCGCTTCCCACATCTGCCACCTTGGGACCTATGGCCTCCTGGCTTCTCTCCGGTAGAATTGTTCACTTCTCTGCTCTTCCTCAGCTCTGTGCCTTCCTGGAGAAGCATTTCCTAGATGAGGAGGTGAAACTGATCAACAAGAGGGGCGACCACATGACCAAGCTCGGCAGGCTTGCTGGCCCGCAGGCGGGGCGGGGCGATGTGGGGCGGGGCGGGGCGAGTCATCTCTTTGGAAGGCTCAGCCTCCAGCACCACTAGGGGTCTCTGGAGCCCAGAGGCCGTGGGCGTGGGGGATGGCACCGTTCCGCCAGCGCGCGGGCTCCTGCCCAAGCCCCTCCAGCCAGGAGGCCTCTTGCTAACTGCCCTCGTGTAGCCCCCTAAGGAGCCCTGAGGCAAGGGTCAACCATAAAGCTCTAGGCAGCAGGTGCCGATGGTGTGTGTGTGCGTGTCTGGCGCCGGGACTCTAGAAGGGTTGAACCCTCCCCCCGTGGGTGGCGTGCTCTAGGCACTTCAGGCCCGAGCCATTTCTGACTCCAGGGAGGGTGGAGCTCAGTGGGTAGCAGGAAGCAGGCTGAGAGTTTTCCAGGGTAACAGCAAGCAGAAAGGGGTCCTGGGCACCTGGGAGTGACTATGGAAGTGAGCTCTGGAAAGCAAGCACAGGAGACTAGCTCTGAGGGCCGCTTCCCCCCTGCCCGCCCGCCCCTCGCCCGGGCTTGGAAGACATGAGGCCCGTCTTGAACGCTAGGGTCTTCCCCAATGTCAAGCACACACTCGGTAGCAACCACTCCTGAGGAGCTGAGCAGCTGGGAGCTTAAGATGGACGAGAAGTGCTGAGCTGGGGTTTTGGGTCTCGGTGGAGAAAGGAGAGGGGGAAAGTAGTGTTCCTATTCTCTACAGGGGAACGGAAGAAGCTTGCAGCATCTCGGGGCAAGCCGGCAAACTGCTGTGTCAGCTCTGACCCCCATGCCTTTGGTTTCTGGCAGAAGAGGAATCGGGAAGTGGCTGCTAGGTGACGTGGGCTCAGATCCATGCCCTCTTGCTCTCCGTACACAAGAGGCTCTGGTTGCGGGGGTTCCTGTGTCTGGCACAAGGCCGATGACCCGGCACCCAAGACTCCTCACTCAGAGCTTCCTGTTCCCTTCCTTGGGGATGGTGTGCTCACACATGCACATGTGGCCTCGGGAGCCTAGAACCATGAGGGGAAAAGTGCTTGTCTTTCTTCTTTGCCCCTGAAAATAGAGCCATCTCAGCGGAGCCCCGGAGAGATGCGTCAAGCCAGTGCGCCGGACCTTGCTGCCGTGATGGAAATGGCCTCCATCTGTGCTGTAGCCACGTGTGAAGAAGGGCTACTGTGTGGAGCCTCCTTCATCACACAGCTCCTTCCCGCCCAAGAGAGCTTGAGCCGTGTGTTTGTCGCTTGCAAGTCCCAAGCAGGCAAACGAGGCCTCCCTTTCTTGAGAGAACACTGGCATTCCAGACAGCATTCCCAATCTCTCCAGGGCAGCAGGAGGAAAGGAGGCACTGGGAAGCCATGGGTCAGCAAGCGGGGGGAGGCTTGGAGGCTCTGAATCCAAGAGGAGGGAGGGGCCTGTGGAGAGGTCCACCAAGCCCCCATGCCCCCATGTTGGACGACACCTGGACTCCTTCGATAGAGATGGATTTTTTTTCTGGCCATTTCTGGACACACGCCTCAAGCACACCCATTCCGCCCTGCCACCCCCCAACCCCCTCCCCTGCCAAGCAAGCAGTGCACCGGCACACGTGAGGAGGGCCCTCCCCGTCACCAGAGCTTGGAGTTGGAAGAAACTCGAGGTGAACGCGGGGGTCTGCCACCCAGTGGGCTGAGCTCTGGATGGGAAGGGGATGGGAGGCGAGCCAGCCAGCATAAGGTTCTAGGCTCAGCAGCCGGGCCTAGCACGCAAGTGGTCTCCTACCGGACTGAGCTGTTGGGGGGAAGACAGCCAGTTGCGTCCTGGGCAGGGGGGTTCCCCCGGAGGACACAGGAGTCGAGAGGGAGGCGCCAGAGTCTGGAGTCATGGGAGGGAGTTGAGAGACTCAGGGAACGAGTGGAGTCTGGTCGAGCAAGAAAAGGCCAGAGAGCGGTCCCAAGCCTCCTCCAGCAGGAATGAGGGCCCAAGGGGTTGTGCCACTCCTGGCGTGGCCAGAGTGGGGGTGTGTGGCGATGGGGCCTGGGTGGGCCCCGGCCCTCACAGAGGGGGTCGATGCTGGGAGGAGGAATCCCCCAGCGAAGCTGAGCACCCAGGTGGGGCTGGAGCCCAGAACACCTGAGGGCCCTGTGCTGGAGCCTGAGTTCTGCGGCTCCAAAGGAGGACCTCCGCACCCGGGTATCCCAAGTCCCTGAAAATGTCCCGTCTCTGGACGGAGTGCCCCATTGGTCGAGGCCGTCCAGGGAGGCCAGCGCCTGGTGGCTCCCAGGCCAGGCTAGGGCCTGGCACGCTCGGCACGGTCTAGAATTGGCAAGCCAGCGAGAGCTCTACGAGGCCAGCCTGGAAGGCAGCTGGCAGGCTTTCCCGAAACCTCTGGCACTGCAGGGCCAATGGCCCTAGGTAGGCCCGCCTGACCAGGTGGCGGGACTTTGGTTGGCGAGGAATCCCCCTCTGAAGAGGGACCAGGCTCTTGGCTTGGACCAGGGGAGCGATGGGATGCAGCGAGGTTCTCACATCAGCCCCAGATCTGGCCCAGGGGTGCCCACCCCCACAGCCCCTCCTGCCAGGGTCCCCGCCCCTCCCCCTGCCTTCCAATGCAGCCGCCTGCCCTCCCCCTCCGGGAAGTGTGAGGAAGGAAGACTTCTCCTCCCACCCTGGCCCCTAGCGCTGGTAGTTGTGCTCCGACTTGCCGCCAGGGGGCGGCTTTGGCGCTCCTGTTTCTGCTTCTGTCTCTCGCACCGCTTTTGACGACGCGGGCGGGCGGAGATGAGAAAACGGCTGTCCAGGAGGCAAGAGAAGACGTTCTCTTCTAGCCCAGCCCCCAGCCAGCAGACTCCTCTCACGTCAGTGACCTCTTTCAAGCCCGTGGCCAGCTGGTGGCCTGTGGTGAGTGCATTCTGGAACCCTGCTCCCCCGCACCGCGTTTGTTTCCTTGGCAGCCGACACGCTCCCCGAAGTGCGTTCGGTGGCTTGGGGCAGGATGTGTAAGGGCCGCCCCCGTCCGGGCACTATGGCCGGCGGCGGCGGGGGGCAACTGCGAGTGGAGCCAAAGGCCCCCGCATCACAAATGGTTTCCCTCACCCCGCCCTCAGCCACGCCCCGTGCCCACCGTCTCCACGGCAACGAGGTGGGGCGGGGGCGGGGCGAGGCTCCTGGGGGCGGGCGGGAGGGGTGCCTCGCGTGCCAGTGCCAGGGAGGCGGTGGGCGCGGTGGCCCCGGCTGGCGGGGCGCTGGCGCCTCGCTCCCGCCCCCAGGCCCTGGCCAGACCCCCTGTGCCGATGAGCAGACCCACCCAAGATTTTGGAGTCCCTCTTCTACAGAGAGGAAAGGCCAAACGGTCCTTCTCTTTCGCTTCCCCATAGGCTTGAATGAGCATCTAGCCTCCCCATCTTAGGGAGGCTTTGAGCACGGCCCTCACACCTTCTAGAGAAGCTCTGAGCCCATTTGGTCTGCATTTGCCCTGAGTAGGCAAAGTTGATAGACTTTGCATTGTCCAACGGTTTCCTGGGACTGGAGTCGTTGCCATGGTTACCGAGGGCCGGGCTGCAGCCTCCTACCATCCCCCACCCACAAGTCTCCCGCCGCCCACATCCCCCTAGGGAACTCTCAGCCTATCACACCTTCCCCTAGGACTGAGCCGGCCCTCCAGGTCCCCCACCCCACCTCAGGGAGTTGCCAGCGTCCTGGAACAGCCTGGGAAACTTCCCAATGAGCCTCCGTTGATCTCGCGGCGCCAACCCCCGGTGTGCGGAGCTTCCCTCCGCACTTCTGAGGAACGCCCCCGGCTTCCAGACAAGTCCACGCTCTCAGAGACAACCCCGCAAGCCCACCGACTTTCTGCGCCAGCCCCGGCACCCCAGAATCCTCACCTCCCAGGATTCCCAATGTCCCCATCAAGGTCCCACCTCCCAGAACCTTTCGACTTCCCAGAATCGGCCTGGGGACCCCTGCATCCCGCCAGGCACACCGAGACCGACCCTCCCCCACCCACAGTCCCATTCCCCGTTTCACAACCACCTCGCTGGTTCCTTCTCCAGGCGCGTGACTGACCCACTTCCCCCGCTCCTGGGGCATGGAGTTCGGGGCTAGGTGGGTTGCTTCTGGTGGCCCAAGTGGAGGCGCTCTCGCAAGGAAGGCCTGGCGTCCAGGCAGCTCGGTGCTCTCCGGGGCTGGGTAGTTGCAGGAGACTGGGCGCCGTGCCAAGACGCTCCCAGATCCGCTTGGGGCTCCTTCCCTTCTCCGCTCTTTCCCACCGGGGACTTCTGGGAAATGCGCGTGGAAAGCAGCGAACCTGTTTCTGTCTAATGTACGCGAGCCTTCCAAAGATGAGTGGGGTAAGACCCTGGACGCCCTGGAAGCTGCCCTGGCCCTGCACAAGTCCCTGAACCAGGCCCTTTTGCATCTGCATGCCCCGGGATCTGCCCACGCAGACCCCCACGTGTGGATCCCGCTCCTCCATGGCTCCCCACACGCAGACCTTCCTTGGGATGAAGCCTCCACCCTGAGACTTGACTCCCTTGGATTGTCCAGGGACATTCCTTGCCGTGCCTCGCTTCCCACATCTGCCACCTTGGGACCTATGGCCTCCTGGCTTCTCTCCGGTAGAATTGTTCACTTCTCTGCGCTTCCTCAGCTCTGTGCCTTCCTGGAGAAGCATTTCCTAGATGAGGAGGTGAAACTGATCAACAAGAGGGGCGACCACATGACCAAGCTCGGCAGGCTTGCTGGCCCGCAGGCGGGGCGGGGCGATGTGGGGCGGGGCGGGGCGAGTCATCTCTTTGGAAGGCTCAGCCTCCAGCACCACTAGGGGTCTCTGGAGCCCAGAGGCCGTGGGCGTGGGGGATGGCACCGTTCCGCCAGCGCGCGGGCTCCTGCCCGAGCCCCTCCAGCCAGGAGGCCTCTTGCTAACTGCCCTCGTGTAGCCCCCTAAGGAGCCCTGAGGCAAGGGTCAACCATAAAGCTCTAGGCAGCAGGTGCCGATGGTGTGTGTGTGCGTGTCTGGCGCCGGGACTCTAGAAGGGTTGAACCCTCCCCCCGTGGGTGGCGTGCTCTAGGCACTTCAGGCCCGAGCCATTTCTGACTCCAGGGAGGGTGGAGCTCAGTGGGTAGCAGGAAGCAGGCTGAGAGTTTTCCAGGGTAACAGCAAGCAGAAAGGGGTCCTGGGCACCTGGGAGTGACTATGGAAGTGAGCTCTGGAAAGCAAGCACAGGAGACTAGCTCTGAGGGCCGCTTCCCCCCTGCCCGCCCGCCCCTCGCCCGGGCTTGGAAGACATGAGGCCCGTCTTGAACGCTAGGGTCTTCCCCAATGTCAAGCACACACTCGGTAGCAACCACTCCTGAGGAGCTGAGCAGCTGGGAGCTTAAGATGGACGAGAAGTGCTGAGCTGGGGTTTTGGGTCTCGGTGGAGAAAGGAGAGGGGGAAAGTAGTGTTCCTATTCTCTACAGGGGAACGGAAGAAGCTTGCAGCATCTCGGGGCAAGCCGGCAAACTGCTGTGTCAGCTCTGACCCCCATGCCTTTGGTTTCTGGGAGAAGAGGAATCGGGAAGTGGCTGCTAGGTGCCGTGGGCTCAGATCCATGCCCTCTTGCTCTCCGTACACAAGAGGCTCTGGTTGCGGGGGTTCCTGTGTCTGGCACAAGGCCGATGACCCGGCACCCAAGACTCCTCACTCAGAGCTTCCTGTTCCCTTCCTTGGGGATGGTGTGCTCACACATGCACATGTGGCCTCGGGAGCCTAGAACCATGAGGGGAAAAGTGCTTGTCTTTCTTCTTTGCCCCTGAAAATAGAGCCATCTCAGCGGAGCCCCGGAGAGATGCGTCAAGCCAGTGCGCCGGACCTTGCTGCCGTGATGGAAATGGCCTCCATCTGTGCTGTAGCCACGTGTGAAGAAGGGCTACTGTGTGGAGCCTCCTTCATCACACAGCTCCTTCCCGCCCAAGAGAGCTTGAGCCGTGTGTTTGTCGCTTGCAAGTCCCAAGCAGGCAAACGAGGCCTCCCTTTCTTGAGAGAACACTGGCATTCCAGACAGCATTCCCAATCTCTCCAGGGCAGCAGGAGGAAAGGAGGCACTGGGAAGCCATGGGTCAGCAAGCGGGGGGAGGCTTGGAGGCTCTGAATCCAAGAGGAGGGAGGGGCCTGTGGAGAGGTCCACCAAGCCCCCATGCCCCCATGTTGGACGACACCTGGACTCCTTCGATAGAGATGGATTTTTTTTCTGGCCATTTCTGGACACACGCCTCAAGCACACCCATTCCGCCCTGCCACCCCCCAACCCCCTCCCCTGCCAAGCAAGCAGTGCACCGGCACACGTGAGGAGGGCCCTCCCCGTCACCAGAGCTTGGAGTTGGAAGAAACTCGAGGTGAACGCGGGGGTCTGCCACCCAGTGGGCTGAGCTCTGGATGGGAAGGGGATGGGAGGCGAGCCAGCCAGCATAAGGTTCTAGGCTCAGCAGCCGGGCCTAGCACGCAAGTGGTCTCCTACCGGACTGAGCTGTTGGGGGGAAGACAGCCAGTTGCGTCCTGGGCAGGGGGGTTCCCCCGGAGGACACAGGAGTCGAGAGGGAGGCGCCAGAGTCTGGAGTCATGGGAGGGAGTTGAGAGACTCAGGGAACGAGTGGAGTCTGGTCGAGCAAGAAAAGGCCAGAGAGCGGTCCCAAGCCTCCTCCAGCAGGAATGAGGGCCCAAGGGGTTGTGCCACTCCTGGCGTGGCCAGAGTGGGGGTGTGTGGCGATGGGGCCTGGGTGGGCCCCGGCCCTCACAGAGGGGGTCGATGCTGGGAGGAGGAATCCCCCAGCGAAGCTGAGCACCCAGGTGGGGCTGGAGCCCAGAACACCTGAGGGCCCTGTGCTGGAGCCTGAGTTCTGCGGCTCCAAAGGAGGACCTCCGCACCCGGGTATCCCAAGTCCCTGAAAATGTCCCGTCTCTGGACGGAGTGCCCCATTGGTCGAGGCCGTCCAGGGAGGCCAGCGCCTGGTGGCTCCCAGGCCAGGCTAGGGCCTGGCACGCTCGGCACGGTCTAGAATTGGCAAGCCAGCGAGAGCTCTACGAGGCCAGCCTGGAAGGCAGCTGGCAGGCTTTCCCGAAACCTCTGGCACTGCAGGGCCAATGGCCCTAGGTAGGCCCGCCTGACCAGGTGGCGGGACTTTGGTTGGCGAGGAATCCCCCTCTGAAGAGGGACCAGGCTCTTGGCTTGGACCAGGGGAGCGATGGGATGCAGCGAGGTTCTCACATCAGCCCCAGATCTGGCCCAGGGGTGCCCACCCCCACAGCCCCTCCTGCCAGGGTCCCCGCCCCTCCCCCTGCCTTCCAATGCAGCCGCCTGCCCTCCCCCTCCGGGAAGTGTGAGGAAGGAAGACTTCTCCTCCCACCCTGGCCCCTAGCGCTGGTAGTTGTGCTCCGACTTGCCGCCAGGGGGCGGCTTTGGCGCTCCTGTTTCTGCTTCTGTCTCTCGCACCGCTTTTGACGACGCGGGCGGGCGGAGATGAGAAAACGGCTGTCCAGGAGGCAAGAGAAGACGTTCTCTTCTAGCCCAGCCCCCAGCCAGCAGACTCCTCTCACGTCAGTGACCTCTTTCAAGCCCGTGGCCAGCTGGTGGCCTGTGGTGAGTGCATTCTGGAACCCTGCTCCCCCGCACCGCGTTTGTTTCCTTGGCAGCCGACACGCTCCCCGAAGTGCGTTCGGTGGCTTGGGGCAGGATGTGTAAGGGCCGCCCCCGTCCGGGCACTATGGCCGGCGGCGGCGGGGGGCAACTGCGAGTGGAGCCAAAGGCCCCCGCATCACAAATGGTTTCCCTCACCCCGCCCTCAGCCACGCCCCGTGCCCACCGTCTCCACGGCAACGAGGTGGGGCGGGGGCGGGGCGAGGCTCCTGGGGGCGGGCGGGAGGGGTGCCTCGCGTGCCAGTGCCAGGGAGGCGGTGGGCGCGGTGGCCCCGGCTGGCGGGGCGCTGGCGCCTCGCTCCCGCCCCCAGGCCCTGGCCAGACCCCCTGTGCCGATGAGCAGACCCACCCAAGATTTTGGAGTCCCTCTTCTACAGAGAGGAAAGGCCAAACGGTCCTTCTCTTTCGCTTCCCCATAGGCTTGAATGAGCATCTAGCCTCCCCATCTTAGGGAGGCTTTGAGCACGGCCCTCACACCTTCTAGAGAAGCTCTGAGCCCATTTGGTCTGCATTTGCCCTGAGTAGGCAAAGTTGATAGACTTTGCATTGTCCAACGGTTTCCTGGGACTGGAGTCGTTGCCATGGTTACCGAGGGCCGGGCTGCAGCCTCCTACCATCCCCCACCCACAAGTCTCCCGCCGCCCACATCCCCCTAGGGAACTCTCAGCCTATCACACCTTCCCCTAGGACTGAGCCGGCCCTCCAGGTCCCCCACCCCACCTCAGGGAGTTGCCAGCGTCCTGGAACAGCCTGGGAAACTTCCCAATGAGCCTCCGTTGATCTCGCGGCGCCAACCCCCGGTGTGCGGAGCTTCCCTCCGCACTTCTGAGGAACGCCCCCGGCTTCCAGACAAGTCCACGCTCTCAGAGACAACCCCGCAAGCCCACCGACTTTCTGCGCCAGCCCCGGCACCCCAGAATCCTCACCTCCCAGGATTCCCAATGTCCCCATCAAGGTCCCACCTCCCAGAACCTTTCGACTTCCCAGAATCGGCCTGGGGACCCCTGCATCCCGCCAGGCACACCGAGACCGACCCTCCCCCACCCACAGTCCCATTCCCCGTTTCACAACCACCTCGCTGGTTCCTTCTCCAGGCGCGTGACTGACCCACTCCCCCCGCTCCTGGGGCATGGAGTTCGGGGCTAGGTGGGTTGCTTCTGGTGGCCCATGTGGAGGCGCTCTCGCAAGGAAGGCCTGGCGTCCAGGCAGCTCGGTGCTCTCCGGGGCTGGGTAGTTGCAGGAGACTGGGCGCCGTGCCAAGACGCTCCCAGATCCGCTTGGGGCTCCTTCCCTTCTCCGCTCTTTCCCACCGGGGACTTCTGGGAAATGCGCGTGGAAAGCAGCGAACCTGTTTCTGTCTAATGTACGCGAGCCTTCCAAAGATGAGTGGGGTAAGACCCTGGACGCCCTGGAAGCTGCCCTGGCCCTGCACAAGTCCCTGAACCAGGCCCTTTTGCATCTGCATGCCCCGGGATCTGCCCACGCAGACCACCACGTGTGGATCCCGCTCCTCCATGGCTCCCCACACGCAGACCTTCCTTGGGATGAAGCCTCCACCCTGAGACTTGACTCCCTTGGATTGTCCAGGGACATTCCTTGCCGTGCCTCGCTTCCCACATCTGCCACCTTGGGACCTATGGCCTCCTGGCTTCTCTCCGGTAGAATTGTTCACTTCTCTGCTCTTCCTCAGCTCTGTGCCTTCCTGGAGAAGCATTTCCTAGATGAGGAGGTGAAACTGATCAACAAGCGGGGCGACCACATGACCAAGCTCGGCAGGCTTGCTGGCCCGCAGGCGGGGCGGGGCGATGTGGGGCGGGGCGGGGCGAGTCATCTCTTTGGAAGGCTCAGCCTCCAGCACCACTAGGGGTCTCTGGAGCCCAGAGGCCGTGGGCGTGGGGGAGGGCACCGTTCCCCCAGCGCGCGGGCTCCTGCCCGAACCCCTCCAGCCAGGAGGCCTCTTGCTAACTGCCCTCGTGTAGCCCCCTAAGGAGCCCTGAGGCAAGGGTCAACCATAAAGCTCTAGGCAGCAGGTGCCGATGGTGTGTGTGTGCGTGTCTGGCGCCGGGACTCTAGAAGGGTTGAACCCTCCCCCCGTGGGTGGCGTGCTCTAGGCACTTCAGGCCCGAGCCATTTCTGACTCCAGGGAGGGTGGAGCTCAGTGGGTAGCAGGAAGCAGGCTGAGAGTTTTCCAGGGTAACAGCAAGCAGAAAGGGGTCCTGGGCACCTGGGAGTGACTATGGAAGTGAGCTCTGGAAAGCAAGCACAGGAGACTAGCTCTGAGGGCCGCTTCCCCCCTGCCCGCCCGCCCCTCGCCCGGGCTTGGAAGAGATGAGGCCCGTCTTGAACGCTAGGGTCTTCCCCAATGTCAAGCACACACTCGGTAGCAACCACTCCTGAGGAGCTGAGCAGCTGGGAGCTTAAGATGGCCGAGATTGCTGAGCTGGGGTTTTGGGTCTCGGTGGAGAAAGGAGAGGGGGAAAGTAGTGTTCCTATTCTCTACACGGGAACGGAAGAAGCTTGCAGCATCTCGGGGCAAGCCGGCAAACTGCTGTGTCAGCTCTGACCCCCATGCCTTTGGTTTCTGGCAGAAGAGGAATCGGGAAGTGGCTGCTAGGTGCCGTGGGCTCAGATCCATGCCCTCTTGCTCTCCGTACACAAGAGGATCTGGTTGCGGGGGTTCCTGTGTCTGGCACAAGGCCGATGACCCGGCACCCAAGACTCCTCACTCAGAGCTTCCTGTTCCCTTCCTTGGGGATGGTGTGCTCACACATGCACATGTGGCCTCGGGAGCCTAGAACCATGAGGGGAAAAGTGCTTGTCTTTCTTCTTTGCCCCTGAAAATAGAGCCATCTCAGCGGAGCCCCGGAGAGATGCGTCAAGCCAGTGCGCCGGACCTTGCTGCCGTGATGGAAATGGCCTCCATCTGTGCTGTAGCCACGTGTGAAGAAGGGCTACTGTGTGGAGCCTCCTTCATCACACAGCTCCTTCCCGCCCAAGAGAGCTTGAGCCGTGTGTTTGTCGCTTGCAAGTCCCAAGCAGGCAAACGAGGCCTCCCTTCCTTGAGAGAACACTGGCATTCCAGACAGCATTCCCAATCTCTCCAGGGCAGCAGGAGGAAAGGAGGCACTGGGAAGCCATGGGTCAGCAAGCGGGGGGAGGCTTGGAGGCTCTGAATCCAAGAGGAGGGAGGGGCCTGTGGAGAGGTCCACCAAGCCCCCATGCCCCCATGTTGGACGACACCTGGGCTCCTTCGATAGAGATGGATTTTTTTTCTGGCCATTTCTGGACACACGCCTCAAGCACACCCATTCCGCCCTGCCACCCCCCAACCCCCTCCCCTGCCAAGCAAGCAGTGCACCGGCACACGTGAGGAGGGCCCTCCCCGTCACCAGAGCTTGGAGTTGGAAGAAACTCGAGGTGAACGCGGGGGTCTGCCACCCAGTGGGCTGAGCTCTGGATGGGAAGGGGATGGGAGGCGAGCCAGCCAGCGTAAGGTTCTAGGCTCAGCAGCCGGGCCTAGCACGCAAGTGGTCTCCTACCGGACTGAGCTGTTGGGGGGAAGACAGCCAGTTGCGTCCTGGGCAGGGGGGTTCCCCCGGAGGACACAGGAGTCGAGAGGGAGGCGCCAGAGTCTGGAGTCACGGGAGGGAGTTGAGAGACTCAGGGAACGAGTGGAGTCTGGTCGAGCAAGAAAAGGCCAGAGAGCGGTCCCGAGCATCCTCCAGCAGGAATGAGGGCCCAAGGGGTTGTGCCACTCCTGGCGTGGCCAGAGTGGGGGTGTGTGGCGATGGGGCCTGGGTGGGCCCCGGCCCTCACAGAGGGGGTCGAGGCTGGGAGGAGGAATCCCCCAGCGAAGCTGAGCACCCAGGTGGGGCTGGAGCCCAGAACACCTTAGGGCCCTGTGCTGGAGCCTGAGTTCTGCGGCTCCAAAGGAGGACCTCCGCACCCGGGTATCCCAAGTCCCTGAAAATGTCCCGTCTCTGGACGGAGTGCCCCATTGGTCGAGGCCGTCCAGGGAGGCCAGCGCCTGGTGGCTCCCAGGCCAGGCTAGGGCCTGGCACGCTCTGCAAGGTCTAGAATTGGCAAGCCAGCGAGAGCTCTACGAGGCCAGCCTGGAAGGCAGCTGGCAGGCTTTCCCGAAACCTCTGGCACTGCAGGGCCAATGGCCCTAGGTAGGCCTGCCTGACCAGGTGGCGGGACTTTGGTTGGCGAGGAATCCCCCTCTGAAGAGGGACCAGGCTCTTGGCTTGGACCAGGGGAGCGATGGGATGCAGCGAGGTTCTCACATCAGCCCCAGATCTGGCCCAGGGGTGCCCACCCCCACAGCCCCTCCTGCCAGGGTCCCCGCCCCTCCCCCTGCCTTCCAATGCAGCCGCCTGCCCTCCCCCTCCGGGAAGTGTGAGGAAGGAAGACTTCTCCTCCCACCCTGGCCCCTAGCGCTGGTAGTTGGGCTCCGACTTGCCGCCAGGGGGCGGCTTTGGCGCTCCTGTTTCTGCTTCTGTCTCTCGCACCGCTTTTGACGACGCGGGCGGGCGGAGATGAGAAAACGGCTGTCCAGGAGGCAAGAGAAGACGTTCTCTTCTAGCCCAGCCCCCAGCCAGCAGACTCCTCTCACGTCAGTGACCTCTTTCAAGCCCGTGGCCAGCTGGTGGCCTGTGGTGAGTGCATTCTGGAACCCTGCTCCCCCGCACCGCGTTTGTTTCCTTGGCAGCCGACACGCTCCCCGAAGTGCGTTCGGTGGCTTGGGGCAGGATGTGTAAGGGCCGCCCCCGTCCGGGCACTATGGCCGGCGGCGGCGGGGGGCAACTGCGAGTGGAGCCAAAGGCCCCCGCATCACAAATGGTTTCCCTCACCCCGCCCTCAGCCACGCCCCGGGCCCACCGTCTCCACGGCAACGAGGTGGGGCGGGGGCGGGGCGAGGCTCCTGGGGGCGGGCGGGAGGGGTGCCTCGCGTGCCAGTGCCAGGGAGGCGGTGGGCGCGGTGGCCCCGGCTGGCGGGGCGCTGGCGCCTCGCTCCCGCCCCCAGGCCCTGGCCAGACCCCCTGTGCCGATGAGCAGACCCACCCAAGATTTTGGAGTCCCTCTTCTACAGAGAGGAAAGGCCAAACGGTCCTTCTCTTTCGCTTCCCCATAGGCTTGAATGAGCATCTAGCCTCCCCATCTTAGGGAGGCTTTGAGCACGGCCCTCACACCTTCTAGAGAAGCTCTGAGCCCATTTGGTCTGCATTTGCCCTGAGTAGGCAAAGTTGATAGACTCTGCATTGTCCAACGGTTTCCTGGGACTGGAGTCGTTGCCATGGTTACCGAGGGCCGGGCTGCAGCCTCCTACCATCCCCCACCCACAAGTCTCCCGCCGCCCACATCCCCCTAGGGAACTCTCAGCCTATCACACCTTCCCGTAGGACTGAGCCGGCCCTCCAGGTCCCCCACCCCACCTCAGGGAGTTGCCAGCGTCCTGGAACAGCCTGGGCAACTTCCCAATGAGCCTCCGTTGATCTCGCGGCGCCAACCCCCGGTGTGCGGAGCTTCCCTCCGCACTTCTGAGGAACGCCCCCGGCTTCCAGACAAGTCCACGCTCTCAGAGACAACCCCGCAAGCCCACCGACTTTCTGCGCCAGCCCCGGCACCCCAGAATCCTCACCTCCCAGGATTCCCAATGTCCCCATCAAGGTCCCACCTCCCAGAACCTTTCGACTTCCCAGAATCGGCCTGGGGACCCCTGCATCCCGCCAGGCACACCGAGACCGACCCTCCCCCACCCACAGTCCCATTCCCCGTTTCACAACCACCTCGCTGGTTCCTTCTCCAGGCGCGTGACTGACCCACTTCCCCCGCTCCTGGGGCATGGAGTTCGGGGCTAGGTGGGTTGCTTCTGGTGGCCCAAGTGGAGGCGCTCTCGCAAGGAAGGCCTGGCGTCCAGGCAGCTCGGTGCTCTCCGGGGCTGGGTAGTTGCAGGAGACTGGGCGCCGTGCCAAGACGCTCCCAGATCCGCTTGGGGCTCCTTCCCTTCTCCGCTCTTTCCCACCGGGGACTTCTGGGAAATGCGCGTGGAAAGCAGCGAACCTGTTTCTGTCTAATGTACGCGAGCCTTCCAAAGATGAGTGGGGTAAGACCCTGGACGCCCTGGAAGCTGCCCTGGCCCTGCACAAGTCCCTGAACCAGGCCCTTTTGCATCTGCATGCCCCGGGATCTGCCCACGCAGACCCCCACGTGTGGATCCCGCTCCTCCATGGCTCCCCACACGCAGACCTTCCTTGGGATGAAGCCTCCACCCTGAGACTTGACTCCCTTGGATTGTCCAGGGACATTCCTTGCCGTGCCTCGCTTCCCACATCTGCCACCTTGGGACCTATGGCCTCCTGGCTTCTCTCCGGTAGAATTGTTCACTTCTCTGCTCTTCCTCAGCTCTGTGCCTTCCTGGAGAAGCATTTCCTAGATGAGGAGGTGAAACTGATCAACAAGAGGGGCGACCACCTGACCAAGCTCGGCAGGCTTGCTGGCCCGCAGGCGGGGCGGGGCGATGTGGGGCGGGGCGGGGCGAGTCATCTCTTTGGAAGGCTCAGCCTCCAGCACCACTAGGGGTCTCTGGAGCCCAGAGGCCGTGGGCGTGGGGGAGGGCACCGTTCCCCCAGCGCGCGGGCTCCTGCCCGAGCCCCTCCAGCCAGGAGGCCTCTTGCTAACTGCCCTCGTGTAGCCCCCTAAGGAGCCCTGAGGCAAGGGTCAACCATAAAGCTCTAGGCAGCAGGTGCCGATGGTGTGTGTGTGCGTGTCTGGCGCCGGGACTCTAGAAGGGTTGAACCCTCCCCCCGTGGGTGGCGTGCTCTAGGCACTTCAGGCCCGAGCCATTTCTGACTCCAGGGAGGGTGGAGCTCAGTGGGTAGCAGGAAGCAGGCTGAGAGTTTTCCAGGGTAACAGCAAGCAGAAAGGGGTCCTGGGCACCTGGGAGTGACTATGGAAGTGAGCTCTGGAAAGCAAGCACAGGAGACTAGCTCTGAGGGCCGCTTCCCCCCTGCCCGCCCGCCCCTCGCCCGGGCTTGGAAGAGATGAGGCCCGTCTTGAACGCTAGGGTCTTCCCCAATGTCAAGCACACACTCGGTAGCAACCACTCCTGAGGAGCTGAGCAGCTGGGAGCTTAAGATGGCCGAGAAGTGCTGAGCTGGGGTTTTGGGTCTCGGTGGAGAAAGGAGAGGGGGAAAGTAGTGTTCCTATTCTCTACAGGGGAACGGAAGAAGCTTGCAGCATCTCGGGGCAAGCCGGCAAACTGCTGTGTCAGCTCTGACCCCCATGCCTTTGGTTTCTGGCAGAAGAGGAATCGGGAAGTGGCTGCTAGGTGCCGTGGGCTCAGATCCATGCCCTCTTGCTCTCCGTACACAACAGGATCTGGTTGCGGGGGTTCCTGTGTCTGGCACAAGGCCGATGACCCGGCACCCAAGACTCCTCACTCAGAGCTTCCTGTTCCCTTCCTTGGGGATGGTGTGCTCACACATGCACATGTGGCCTCGGGAGCCTAGAACCATGAGGGGAAAAGTGCTTGTCTTTCTTCTTTGCCCCTGAAAATAGAGCCATCTCAGCGGAGCCCCGGAGAGATGCGTCAAGCCAGTGCGCCGGACCTTGCTGCCGTGATGGAAATGGCCTCCATCTGTGCTGTAGCCACGTGTGAAGAAGGGCTACTGTGTGGAGCCTCCTTCATCACACAGCTCCTTCCCGCCCAAGAGAGCTTGAGCCGTGTGTTTGTCGCTTGCAAGTCCCAAGCAGGCAAACGAGGCCTCCCTTCCTTGAGAGAACACTGGCATTCCAGACAGCATTCCCAATCTCTCCAGGGCAGCAGGAGGAAAGGAGGCACTGGGAAGCCATGGGTCAGCAAGCGGGGGGAGGCTTGGAGGCTCTGAATCCAAGAGGAGGGAGGGGCCTGTGGAGAGGTCCACCAAGCCCCCATGCCCCCATGTTGGACGACACCTGGGCTCCTTCGATAGAGATGGATTTTTTTTCTGGCCATTTCTGGACACACGCCTCAAGCACACCCATTCCGCCCTGCCACCCCCCAACCCCCTCCCCTGCCAAGCAAGCAGTGCACCGGCACACGTGAGGAGGGCCCTCCCCGTCACCAGAGCTTGGAGTTGGAAGAAACTCGAGGTGAACGCGGGGGTCTGCCACCCAGTGGGCTGAGCTCTGGATGGGAAGGGGATGGGAGGCGAGCCAGCCAGCGTAAGGTTCTAGGCTCAGCAGCCGGGCCTAGCACGCAAGTGGTCTCCTACCGGACTGAGCTGTTGGGGGGAAGACAGCCAGTTGCGTCCTGGGCAGGGGGGTTCCCCCGGAGGACACAGGAGTCGAGAGGGAGGCGCCAGAGTCGGGAGTCACGGGAGGGAGTTGAGAGACTCAGGGAACGAGTGGAGTCTGGTCGAGTAAGAAAAGGCCAGAGAGCGGTCCCAAGCATCCTCCAGCAGGAATGAGGGCCCAAGGGGTTGTGCCACTCCTGGCGTGGCCAGAGTGGGGGTGTGTGGCGATGGGGCCTGGGTGGGCCCCGGCCCTCACAGAGGGGGTCGAGGCTGGGAGGAGGAATCCCCCAGCGAAGCTGAGCACCCAGGTGGGGCTGGAGCCCAGAACACCTGAGGGCCCTGTGCTGGAGCCTGAGTTCTGCGGCTCCAAAGGAGGACCTCCGCACCCGGGTATCCCAAGTCCCTGAAAATGTCCCGTCTCTGGACGGAGTGCCCCATTGGTCGAGGCCGTCCAGGGAGGCCAGCGCCTGGTGGCTCCCAGGCCAGGCTAGGGCCTGGCACGCTCTGCACGGTCTAGAATTGGCAAGCCAGCGAGAGCTCTACGAGGCCAGCCTGGAAGGCAGCTGGCAGGCTTTCCCGAAACCTCTGGCACTGCAGGGCCAATGGCCCTAGGTAGGCCCGCCTGACCAGGTGGCGGGACTTTGGTTGGCGAGGAATCCCCCTCTGAAGAGGGACCAGGCTCTTGGCTTGGACCAGGGGAGCGATGGGATGCAGCGAGGTTCTCACATCAGCCCCAGATCTGGCCCAGGGGTGCCCACCCCCACAGCCCCTCCTGCCAGGGTCCCCGCCCCTCCCCCTGCCTTCCAATGCAGCCGCCTGCCCTCCCCCTCCGGGAAGTGTGAGGAAGGAAGACTTCTCCTCCCACCCTGGCCCCTAGCGCTGGTAGTTGGGCTCCGACTTGCCGCCAGGGGGCGGCTTTGGCGCTCCTGTTTCTGCTTCTGTCTCTCGCACCGCTTTTGACGACGCGGGCGGGCGGAGATGAGAAAACGGCTGTCCAGGAGGCAAGAGAAGACGTTCTCTTCTAGCCCAGCCCCCAGCCAGCAGACTCCTCTCACGTCAGTGACCTCTTTCAAGCCCGTGGCCAGCTGGTGGCCTGTGGTGAGTGCATTCTGGAACCCTGCTCCCCCGCACCGCGTTTGTTTCCTTGGCAGCCGACACGCTCCCCGAAGTGCGTTCGGTGGCTTGGGGCAGGATGTGTAAGGGCCGCCCCCGTCCGGGCACTATGGCCGGCGGCGGCGGGGGGCAACTGCGAGTGGAGTCAAAGGCCCCCGCATCACAAATGGTTTCCCTCACCCCGCCCTCAGCCACGCCCCGGGCCCACCGTCTCCACGGCAACGAGGTGGGGCGGGGGCGGGGCGAGGCTCCTGGGGGCGGGCGGGAGGGGTGCCTCGCGTGCCAGTGCCAGGGAGGCGGTGGGCGCGGTGGCCCCGGCTGGCGGGGCGCTGGCGCCTCGCTCCCGCCCCCAGGCCCTGGCCAGACCCCCTGTGCCGATGAGCAGACCCACCCAAGATTTTGGAGTCCCTCTTCTACAGAGAGGAAAGGCCAAACGGTCCTTCTCTTTCGCTTCCCCATAGGCTTGAATGAGCATCTAGCCTCCCCATCTTAGGGAGGCTTTGAGCACGGCCCTCACACCTTCTAGAGAAGCTCTGAGCCCATTTGGTCTGCATTTGCCCTGAGTAGGCAAAGTTGATAGACTCTGCATTGTCCAACGGTTTCCTGGGACTGGAGTCGTTGCCATGGTTACCGAGGGCCGGGCTGCAGCCTCCTACCATCCCCCACCCACAAGTCTCCCGCCGCCCACATCCCCCTAGGGAACTCTCAGCCTATCACACCTTCCCGTAGGACTGAGCCGGCCCTCCAGGTCCCCCACCCCACCTCAGGGAGTTGCCAGCGTCCTGGAACAGCCTGGGCAACTTCCCAATGAGCCTCCGTTGATCTCGCGGCGCCAACCCCCGGTGTGCGGAGCTTCCCTCCGCACTTCTGAGGAACGCCCCCGGCTTCCAGACAAGTCCACGCTCTCAGAGACAACCCCGCAAGCCCACCGACTTTCTGCGCCAGCCCCGGCACCCCAGAATCCTCACCTCCCAGGATTCCCAATGTCCCCATCAAGGTCCCACCTCCCAGAACCTTTCGACTTCCCAGAATCGGCCTGGGGACCCCTGCATCCCGCCAGGCACACCGAGACCGACCCTCCCCCACCCACAGTCCCATTCCCCGTTTCACAACCACCTCGCTGGTTCCTTCTCCAGGCGCGTGACTGACCCACTTCCCCCGCTCCTGGGGCATGGATTTCGGGGCTAGGTGGGTTGCTTCTGGTGGCCCAAGTGGAGGCGCTCTCGCAAGGAAGGCCTGGCGTCCAGGCAGCTCGGTGCTCTCCGGGGCTGGGTAGTTGCAGGAGACTGGGCGCCGTGCCAAGACGCTCCCAGATCCGCTTGGGGCTCCTTCCCTTCTCCGCTCTTTCCCACCGGGGACTTCTGGGAAATGCGCGTGGAAAGCAGCGAACCTGTTTCTGTCTAATGTACGCGAGCCTTCCAAAGATGAGTGGGGTAAGACCCTGGACGCCCTGGAAGCTGCCCTGGCCCTGCACAAGTCCCTGAACCAGGCCCTTTGGCATCTGCATGCCCCGGGATCTGCCCACGCAGACCCCCACGTGTGGATCCCGCTCCTCCATGGCTCCCCACACGCAGACCTTCCTTGGGATGAAGCCTCCACCCTGAGACTTGACTCCCTTGGATTGTCCAGGGACATTCCTTGCCGTGCCTCGCTTCCCTTCCCACATCTGCCACCTTGGGACCTATGGCCTCCTGGCTTCTCTCCGGTAGAATTGTTCACTTCTCTGCTCTTCCTCAGCTCTGTGCCTTCCTGGAGAAGCATTTCCTAGATGAGGGGGTGAAACTGATCAACAAGAGGGGCGACCACCTGACCAAGCTCGGCAGGCTTGCTGGCCCGCAGGCGGGGCGGGGCGATGTGGGGCGGGGCGGGGCGAGTCATCTCTTTGGAAGGCTCAGCCTCCAGCACCACTAGGGGTCTCTGGAGCCCAGAGGCCGTGGGCGTGGGGGAGGGCACCGTTCCCCCAGCGCGCGGGCTCCTGCCCGAGCCCCTCCAGCCAGGAGGCCTCTTGCTAACTGCCCTCGTGTAGCCCCCTAAGGAGCCCTGAGGCAAGGGTCAACCATAAAGCTCTAGGCAGCAGGTGCCGATGGTGTGTGTGTGCGTGTCTGGCGCCGGGACTCTAGAAGGGTTGAACCCTCCCCCCGTGGGTGGCGTGCTCTAGGCACTTCAGGCCCGAGCCATTTCTGACTCCAGGGAGGGTGGAGCTCAGTGGGTAGCAGGAAGCAGGCTGAGAGTTTTCCAGGGTAACAGCAAGCAGAAAGGGGTCCTGGGCACCTGGGAGTGACTATGGAAGTGAGCTCTGGAAAGCAAGCACAGGAGACTAGCTCTGAGGGCCGCTTCCCCCCTGCCCGCCCGCCCCTCGCCCGGGCTTGGAAGAGATGAGGCCCGTCTTGAACGCTAGGGTCTTCCCCAATGTCAAGCACACACTCGGTAGCAACCACTCCTGAGGAGCTGAGCAGCTGGGAGCTTAAGATGGCCGAGAAGTGCTGAGCTGGGGTTTTGGGTCTCGGTGGAGAAAGGAGAGGGGGAAAGTAGTGTTCCTATTCTCTACAGGGGAACGGAAGAAGCTTGCAGCATCTCGGGGCAAGCCGGCAAACTGCTGTGTCAGCTCTGACCCCCATGCCTTTGGTTTCTGGCAGAAGAGGAATCGGGAAGTGGCTGCTAGGTGCCGTGGGCTCAGATCCATGCCCTCTTGCTCTCCGTACACAACAGGATCTGGTTGCGGGGGTTCCTGTGTCTGGCACAAGGCCGATGAGCCGGCACCCAAGACTCCTCACTCAGAGCTTCCTGTTCCCTTCCTTGGGGATGGTGTGCTCACACATGCACATGTGGCCTCCGGAGCCTAGAACCATGAGGGGAAAAGTGCTTGTCTTTCTTCTTTGCCCCTGAAAATAGAGCCATCTCAGCGGAGCCCTAGAGAGATGCGTCAAGCCAGTGCGCCGGACCTTGCTGCCGTGATGGAAATGGCCTCCATCTGTGCGGTAGCCACGTGTGAAGAAGGGCTACTGTGTGGAGCCTCCTTCATCACACAGCTCCTTCCCGCCCAAGAGAGCTTGAGCCGTGTGTTTGTCGCTTGCAAGTCCCAAGCAGGCAAACGAGGCCTCCCTTCCTTGAGAGAACACTGGCATTCCAGACAGCATTCCCAATCTCTCCAGGGCAGCAGGAGGAAAGGAGGCACTGGGAAGCCATGGGTCAGCAAGCGGGGGGAGGCTTGGAGGCTCTGAATCCAAGAGGAGGGAGGGGCCTGTGGAGAGGTCCACCAAGCCCCCATGCCCCCATGTTGGACGACACCTGGACTCCTTCGATAGAGATGGATTTTTTTTCTGGCCATTTCTGGACACACGCCTCAAGCACACCCATTCCGCCCTGCCACCCCCCAACCCCCTCCCCTGCCAAGCAAGCAGTGCACCGGCACACGTGAGGAGGGCCCTCCCCGTCACCAGAGCTTGGAGTTGGAAGAAACTCGAGGTGAACGCGGGGGTCTGCCACCCAGTGGGCTGAGCTCTGGATGGGAAGGGGATGGGAGGCGAGCCAGCCAGCGTAAGGTTCTAGGCTCAGCAGCCGGGCCTAGCACGCAAGTGGTCTCCTACCGGACTGAGCTGTTGGGGGGAAGACAGCCAGTTGCGTCCTGGGCAGGGGGGTTCCCCCGGAGGACACAGGAGTCGAGAGGGAGGCGCCAGAGTCTGGAGTCACGGGAGGGAGTTGAGAGACTCAGGGAACGAGTGGAGTCTGGTCGAGCAAGAAAAGGCCAGAGAGCGGTCCCGAGCCTCCTCCAGCAGGAATGAGGGCCCAAGGGGTTGTGCCACTCCTGGCGTGGCCAGAGTGGGGGTGTGTGGCGATGGGGCCTGGGTCGGCCCCGGCCCTCACAGAGGGGGTCGAGGCTGGGAGGAGGAATCCCCCAGCGAAGCTGAGCACCCAGGTGGGGCTGGAGCCCAGAACACCTGAGGGCCCTGTGCTGGAGCCTGAGTTCTGCGGCTCCAAAGGAGGACCTCCGCACCTGGGTATCCCAAGTCCCTGAAAATGTCCCGTCTCTGGACGGAGTGCCCCATTGGTCGAGGCCGTCCAGGGAGGCCAGCGCCTGGTGGCTCCCAGGCCAGGCTAGGGCCTGGCACGCTCGGCACGGTCTAGAATTGGCAAGCCAGCGAGAGCTCTACGAGGCCAGCCTGGAAGGCAGCTGGCAGGCTTTCCCGAAACCTCTGGCACTGCAGGGCCAATGGCCCTAGGTAGGCCCGCCTGACCAGGTGGCGGGACTTTGGTTGGCGAGGAATCCCCCTCTGAAGAGGGACCAGGCTCTTGGCTTGGACCAGGGGAGCGATGGGATGCAGCGAGGTTCTCACATCAGCCCCAGATCTGGCCCAGGGGTGCCCACCCCCACAGCCCCTCCTGCCAGGGTCCCCGCCCCTCCCCCTGCCTTCCAATGCAGCCGCCTGCCCTCCCCCTCCGGGAAGTGTGAGGAAGGAAGACTTCTCCTCCCACCCTGGCCCCTAGCGCTGGTAGTTGGGCTCCGACTTGCCGCCAGGGGGCGGCTTTGGCGCTCCTGTTTCTGCTTCTGTCTCTCGCACCGCTTTTGACGACGCGGGCGGGCGGAGATGAGAAAACAGCTGTCCAGGAGGCAAGAGAAGACGTTCTCTTCTAGCCCAGCCCCCAGCCAGCAGACTCCTCTCACGTCAGTGACCTCTTTCAAGCCCGTGGCCAGCTGGTGGCCTGTGGTGAGTGCATTCTGGAACCCTGCTCCCCCGCACCGCGTTTGTTTCCTTGGCAGCCGACACGCTCCCCGAAGTGCGTTCGGTGGCTTGGGGCAGGATGTGTAAGGGCCGCCCCCGTCCGGGCACTATGGCCGGCGGCGGGGGGGGCAACTGCGAGTGGAGCCAAAGGCCCCCGCATCACAAATGGTTTCCCTCACCCCGCCCTCAGCCACGCCCCGGGCCCACCGTCTCCACGGCAACGAGGTGGGGCGGGGGCGGGGCGAGGCTCCTGGGGGCGGGCGGGAGGGGTGCCTCGCGTGCCAGTGCCAGGGAGGCGGTGGGCGCGGTGGCCCCGGCTGGCGGGGCGCTGGCGCCTCGCTCCCGCCCCCAGGCCCTGGCCAGACCCCCTGTGCCGATGAGCAGACCCACCCAAGATTTTGGAGTCCCTCTTCTACAGAGAGGAAAGGCCAAACGGTCCTTCTCTTTCGCTTCCCCATAGGCTTGAATGAGCATCTAGCCTCCCCATCTTAGGGAGGCTTTGAGCACGGCCCTCACACCTTCTAGAGAAGCTCTGAGCCCATTTGGTCTGCATTTGCCCTGAGTAGGCAAAGTTGATAGACTTTGCATTGTCCAACGGTTTCCTGGGACTGGAGTCGTTGCCATGGTTACCGAGGGCCGGGCTGCAGCCTCCTACCATCCCCCACCCACAAGTCTCCCGCCGCCCACATCCCCCTAGGGAACTCTCAGCCTATCACACCTTCCCCTAGGACTGAGCCGGCCCTCCAGGTCCCCCACCCCACCTCAGGGAGTTGCCAGCGTCCTGGAACAGCCTGGGCAACTTCCCAATGAGCCTCCGTTGATCTCGCGGCGCCAACCCCCGGTGTGCGGAGCTTCCCTCCGCACTTCTGAGGAACGCCCCCGGCTTCCAGACAAGTCCACGCTCTCAGAGACAACCCCGCAAGCCCACCGACTTTCTGCGCCAGCCCCGGCACCCCAGAATCCTCACCTCCCAGGATTCCCAATGTCCCCATCAAGGTCCCACCTCCCAGAACCTTTCGACTTCCCAGAATCGGCCTGGGGACCCCTGCATCCCGCCAGGCACACCGAGACCGACCCTCCCCCACCCACAGTCCCATTCCCCGTTTCACAACCACCTCGCTGGTTCCTTCTCCAGGCGCGTGACTGACCCACTTCCCCCGCTCCTGGGGCATGGATTTCGGGGCTAGGTGGGTTGCTTCTGGTGGCCCAAGTGGAGGCGCTCTCGCAAGGAAGGCCTGGCGTCCAGGCAGCTCGGTGCTCTCCGGGGCTGGGTAGTTGCAGGAGACTGGGCGCCGTGCCAAGACGCTCCCAGATCCGCTTGGGGCTCCTTCCCTTCTCCGCTCTTTCCCACCGGGGACTTCTGGGAAATGCGCGTGGAAAGCAGCGAACCTGTTTCTGTCTAATGTACGCGAGCCTTCCAAAGATGAGTGGGGTAAGACCCTGGACGCCCTGGAAGCTGCCCTGGCCCTGCACAAGTCCCTGAACCAGGCCCTTTGGCATCTGCATGCCCCGGGATCTGCCCACGCAGACCCCCACGTGTGGATCCCGCTCCTCCATGGCTCCCCACACGCAGACCTTCCTTGGGATGAAGCCTCCACCCTGAGACTTGACTCCCTTGGATTGTCCAGGGACATTCCTTGCCGTGCCTCGCTTCCCTTCCCACATCTGCCACCTTGGGACCTATGGCCTCCTGGCTTCTCTCCGGTAGAATTGTTCACTTCTCTGCTCTTCCTCAGCTCTGTGCCTTCCTGGAGAAGCATTTCCTAGATGAGGGGGTGAAACTGATCAACAAGAGGGGCGACCACCTGACCAAGCTCGGCAGGCTTGCTGGCCCGCAGGCGGGGCGGGGCGATGTGGGGCGGGGCGGGGCGAGTCATCTCTTTGGAAGGCTCAGCCTCCAGCACCACTAGGGGTCTCTGGAGCCCAGAGGCCGTGGGCGTGGGGGAGGGCACCGTTCCCCCAGCGCGCGGGCTCCTGCCCGAGCCCCTCCAGCCAGGAGGCCTCTTGCTAACTGCCCTCGTGTAGCCCCCTAAGGAGCCCTGAGGCAAGGGTCAACCATAAAGCTCTAGGCAGCAGGTGCCGATGGTGTGTGTGTGCGTGTCTGGCGCCGGGACTCTAGAAGGGTTGAACCCTCCCCCCGTGGGTGGCGTGCTCTAGGCACTTCAGGCCCGAGCCATTTCTGACTCCAGGGAGGGTGGAGCTCAGTGGGTAGCAGGAAGCAGGCTGAGAGTTTTCCAGGGTAACAGCAAGCAGAAAGGGGTCCTGGGCACCTGGGAGTGACTATGGAAGTGAGCTCTGGAAAGCAAGCACAGGAGACTAGCTCTGAGGGCCGCTTCCCCCCTGCCCGCCCGCCCCTCGCCCGGGCTTGGAAGAGATGAGGCCCGTCTTGAACGCTAGGGTCTTCCCCAATGTCAAGCACACACTCGGTAGCAACCACTCCTGAGGAGCTGAGCAGCTGGGAGCTTAAGATGGCCGAGAAGTGCTGAGCTGGGGTTTTGGGTCTCGGTGGAGAAAGGAGAGGGGGAAAGTAGTGTTCCTATTCTCTACAGGGGAACGGAAGAAGCTTGCAGCATCTCGGGGCAAGCCGGCAAACTGCTGTGTCAGCTCTGACCCCCATGCCTTTGGTTTCTGGCAGAAGAGGAATCGGGAAGTGGCTGCTAGGTGCCGTGGGCTCAGATCCATGCCCTCTTGCTCTCCGTACACAACAGGATCTGGTTGCGGGGGTTCCTGTGTCTGGCACAAGGCCGATGAGCCGGCACCCAAGACTCCTCACTCAGAGCTTCCTGTTCCCTTCCTTGGGGATGGTGTGCTCACACATGCACATGTGGCCTCCGGAGCCTAGAACCATGAGGGGAAAAGTGCTTGTCTTTCTTCTTTGCCCCTGAAAATAGAGCCATCTCAGCGGAGCCCTAGAGAGATGCGTCAAGCCAGTGCGCCGGACCTTGCTGCCGTGATGGAAATGGCCTCCATCTGTGCGGTAGCCACGTGTGAAGAAGGGCTACTGTGTGGAGCCTCCTTCATCACACAGCTCCTTCCCGCCCAAGAGAGCTTGAGCCGTGTGTTTGTCGCTTGCAAGTCCCAAGCAGGCAAACGAGGCCTCCCTTCCTTGAGAGAACACTGGCATTCCAGACAGCATTCCCAATCTCTCCAGGGCAGCAGGAGGAAAGGAGGCACTGGGAAGCCATGGGTCAGCAAGCGGGGGGAGGCTTGGAGGCTCTGAATCCAAGAGGAGGGAGGGGCCTGTGGAGAGGTCCACCAAGCCCCCATGCCCCCATGTTGGACGACACCTGGACTCCTTCGATAGAGATGGATTTTTTTTCTGGCCATTTCTGGACACACGCCTCAAGCACACCCATTCCGCCCTGCCACCCCCCAACCCCCTCCCCTGCCAAGCAAGCAGTGCACCGGCACACGTGAGGAGGGCCCTCCCCGTCACCAGAGCTTGGAGTTGGAAGAAACTCGAGGTGAACGCGGGGGTCTGCCACCCAGTGGGCTGAGCTCTGGATGGGAAGGGGATGGGAGGCGAGCCAGCCAGCGTAAGGTTCTAGGCTCAGCAGCCGGGCCTAGCACGCAAGTGGTCTCCTACCGGACTGAGCTGTTGGGGGGAAGACAGCCAGTTGCGTCCTGGGCAGGGGGGTTCCCCCGGAGGACACAGGAGTCGAGAGGGAGGCGCCAGAGTCTGGAGTCACGGGAGGGAGTTGAGAGACTCAGGGAACGAGTGGAGTCTGGTCGAGCAAGAAAAGGCCAGAGAGCGGTCCCGAGCCTCCTCCAGCAGGAATGAGGGCCCAAGGGGTTGTGCCACTCCTGGCGTGGCCAGAGTGGGGGTGTGTGGCGATGGGGCCTGGGTCGGCCCCGGCCCTCACAGAGGGGGTCGAGGCTGGGAGGAGGAATCCCCCAGCGAAGCTGAGCACCCAGGTGGGGCTGGAGCCCAGAACACCTGAGGGCCCTGTGCTGGAGCCTGAGTTCTGCGGCTCCAAAGGAGGACCTCCGCACCTGGGTATCCCAAGTCCCTGAAAATGTCCCGTCTCTGGACGGAGTGCCCCATTGGTCGAGGCCGTCCAGGGAGGCCAGCGCCTGGTGGCTCCCAGGCCAGGCTAGGGCCTGGCACGCTCGGCACGGTCTAGAATTGGCAAGCCAGCGAGAGCTCTACGAGGCCAGCCTGGAAGGCAGCTGGCAGGCTTTCCCGAAACCTCTGGCACTGCAGGGCCAATGGCCCTAGGTAGGCCCGCCTGACCAGGTGGCGGGACTTTGGTTGGCGAGGAATCCCCCTCTGAAGAGGGACCAGGCTCTTGGCTTGGACCAGGGGAGCGATGGGATGCAGCGAGGTTCTCACATCAGCCCCAGATCTGGCCCAGGGGTGCCCACCCCCACAGCCCCTCCTGCCAGGGTCCCCGCCCCTCCCCCTGCCTTCCAATGCAGCCGCCTGCCCTCCCCCTCCGGGAAGTGTGAGGAAGGAAGACTTCTCCTCCCACCCTGGCCCCTAGCGCTGGTAGTTGGGCTCCGACTTGCCGCCAGGGGGCGGCTTTGGCGCTCCTGTTTCTGCTTCTGTCTCTCGCACCGCTTTTGACGACGCGGGCGGGCGGAGATGAGAAAACAGCTGTCCAGGAGGCAAGAGAAGACGTTCTCTTCTAGCCCAGCCCCCAGCCAGCAGACTCCTCTCACGTCAGTGACCTCTTTCAAGCCCGTGGCCAGCTGGTGGCCTGTGGTGAGTGCATTCTGGAACCCTGCTCCCCCGCACCGCGTTTGTTTCCTTGGCAGCCGACACGCTCCCCGAAGTGCGTTCGGTGGCTTGGGGCAGGATGTGTAAGGGCCGCCCCCGTCCGGGCACTATGGCCGGCGGCGGGGGGGGCAACTGCGAGTGGAGCCAAAGGCCCCCGCATCACAAATGGTTTCCCTCACCCCGCCCTCAGCCACGCCCCGGGCCCACCGTCTCCACGGCAACGAGGTGGGGCGGGGGCGGGGCGAGGCTCCTGGGGGCGGGCGGGAGGGGTGCCTCGCGTGCCAGTGCCAGGGAGGCGGTGGGCGCGGTGGCCCCGGCTGGCGGGGCGCTGGCGCCTCGCTCCCGCCCCCAGGCCCTGGCCAGACCCCCTGTGCCGATGAGCAGACCCACCCAAGATTTTGGAGTCCCTCTTCTACAGAGAGGAAAGGCCAAACGGTCCTTCTCTTTCGCTTCCCCATAGGCTTGAATGAGCATCTAGCCTCCCCATCTTAGGGAGGCTTTGAGCACGGCCCTCACACCTTCTAGAGAAGCTCTGAGCCCATTTGGTCTGCATTTGCCCTGAGTAGGCAAAGTTGATAGACTTTGCATTGTCCAACGGTTTCCTGGGACTGGAGTCGTTGCCATGGTTACCGAGGGCCGGGCTGCAGCCTCCTACCATCCCCCACCCACAAGTCTCCCGCCGCCCACATCCCCCTAGGGAACTCTCAGCCTATCACACCTTCCCCTAGGACTGAGCCGGCCCTCCAGGTCCCCCACCCCACCTCAGGGAGTTGCCAGCGTCCTGGAACAGCCTGGGCAACTTCCCAATGAGCCTCCGTTGATCTCGCGGCGCCAACCCCCGGTGTGCGGAGCTTCCCTCCGCACTTCTGAGGAACGCCCCCGGCTTCCAGACAAGTCCACGCTCTCAGAGACAACCCCGCAAGCCCACCGACTTTCTGCGCCAGCCCCGGCACCCCAGAATCCTCACCTCCCAGGATTCCCAATGTCCCCATCAAGGTCCCACCTCCCAGAACCTTTCGACTTCCCAGAATCGGCCTGGGGACCCCTGCATCCCGCCAGGCACACCGAGACCGACCCTCCCCCACCCACAGTCCCATTCCCCGTTTCACAACCACCTCGCTGGTTCCTTCTCCAGGCGCGTGACTGACCCACTCCCCCCGCTCCTGGGGCATGGAGTTCGGGGCTAGGTGGGTTGCTTCTGGTGGCCCAAGTGGAGGCGCTCTCGCAAGGAAGGCCTGGCGTCCAGGCAGCTCGGTGCTCTCCGGGGCTGGGTAGTTGCAGGAGACTGGGCGCCGTGCCAAGACGCTCCCAGATCCGCTTGGGGCTCCTTCCCTTCTCCGCTCTTTCCCACCGGGGACTTCTGGGAAATGCGCGTGGAAAGCAGCGAACCTGTTTCTGTCTAATGTACGCGAGCCTTCCAAAGATGAGTGGGGTAAGACCCTGGACGCCCTGGAAGCTGCCCTGGCCCTGCACAAGTCCCTGAACCAGGCCCTTTTGCATCTGCATGCCCCGGGATCTGCCCACGCAGACCCCCACGTGTGGATCCCGCTCCTCCATGGCTCCCCACACGCAGACCTTCCTTGGGATGAAGCCTCCACCCTGAGACTTGACTCCCTTGGATTGTCCAGGGACATTCCTTGCCGTGCCTCGCTTCCCACATCTGCCACCTTGGGACCTATGGCCTCCTGGCTTCTCTCCGGTAGAATTGTTCACTTCTCTGCTCTTCCTCAGCTCTGTGCCTTCCTGGAGAAGCATTTCCTAGATGAGGAGGTGAAACTGATCAACAAGAGGGGCGACCACATGACCAAGCTCGGCAGGCTTGCTGGCCCGCAGGCGGGGCGGGGCGATGTGGGGCGGGGCGGGGCGAGTCATCTCTTTGGAAGGCTCAGCCTCCAGCACCACTAGGGGTCTCTGGAGCCCAGAGGCCGTGGGCGTGGGGGAGGGCACCGTTCCCCCAGCGCGCGGGCTCCTGCCCGAGCCCCTCCAGCCAGGAGGCCTCTTGCTAACTGCCCTCGTGTAGCCCCCTAAGGAGCCCTGAGGCAAGGGTCAACCATAAAGCTCTAGGCAGCAGGTGCCGATGGTGTGTGTGTGCGTGTCTGGCGCCGGGACTCTAGAAGGGTTGAACCCTCCCCCCGTGGGTGGCGTGCTCTAGGCACTTCAGGCCCGAGCCATTTCTGACTCCAGGGAGGGTGGAGCTCAGTGGGTAGCAGGAAGCAGGCTGAGAGTTTTCCAGGGTAACAGCAAGCAGAAAGGGGTCCTGGGCACCTGGGAGTGACTATGGAAGTGAGCTCTGGAAAGCAAGCACAGGAGACTAGCTCTGAGGGCCGCTTCCCCCCTGCCCGCCCGCCCCTCGCCCGGGCTTGGAAGACATGAGGCCCGTCTTGAACGCTAGGGTCTTCCCCAATGTCAAGCACACACTCGGTAGCAACCACTCCTGAGGAGCTGAGCAGCTGGGAGCTTAAGATGGACGAGAAGTGCTGAGCTGGGGTTTTGGTCTCGGTGGAGAAAGGAGAGGGGGAAAGTAGTGTTCCTATTCTCTACACGGGAACGGAAGAAGCTTGCAGCATCTCGGGGCAAGCCGGCAAACTGCTGTGTCAGCTCTGACCCCCATGCCTTTGGTTTCTGGGAGAAGAGGAATCGGGAAGTGGCTGCTAGGTGCCGTGGGCTCAGATCCATGCCCTCTTGCTCTCCGTACACAACAGGATCTGGTTGCGGGGGTTCCTGTGTCTGGCACAAGGCCGATGACCCGGCACCCAAGACTCCTCACTCAGAGCTTCCTGTTCCCTTCCTTGGGGATGGTGTGCTCACACATGCACATGTGGCCTCGGGAGCCTAGAACCATGAGGGGAAAAGTGCTTGTCTTTCTTCTTTGCCCCTGAAAATAGAGCCATCTCAGCGGAGCCCCGGAGAGATGCGTCAAGCCAGTGCGCCGGACCTTGCTGCCGTGATGGAAATGGCCTCCATCTGTGCTGTAGCCACGTGTGAAGAAGGGCTACTGTGTGGAGCCTCCTTCATCACACAGCTCCTTCCCGCCCAAGAGAGCTTGAGCCGTGTGTTTGTCGCTTGCAAGTCCCAAGCAGGCAAACGAGGCCTCCCTTCCTTGAGAGAACACTGGCATTCCAGACAGCATTCCCAATCTCTCCAGGGCAGCAGGAGGAAAGGAGGCACTGGGAAGCCATGGGTCAGCAAGCGGGGGGAGGCTTGGAGGCTCTGAATCCAAGAGGAGGGAGGGGCCTGTGGAGAGGTCCACCAAGCCCCCATGCCCCCATGTTGGACGACACCTGGACTCCTTCGATAGAGATGGATTTTTTTTCTGGCCATTTCTGGACACACGCCTCAAGCACACCCATTCCGCCCTGCCACCCCCCAACCCCCTCCCCTGCCAAGCAAGCAGTGCACCGGCACACGTGAGGAGGGCCCTCCCCGTCACCAGAGCTTGGAGTTGGAAGAAACTCGAGGTGAACGCGGGGGTCTGCCACCCAGTGGGCTGAGCTCTGGATGGGAAGGGGATGGGAGGCGAGCCAGCCAGCGTAAGGTTCTAGGCTCAGCAGCCGGGCCTAGCACGCAAGTGGTCTCCTACCGGACTGAGCTGTTGGGGGGAAGACAGCCAGTTGCGTCCTGGGCAGGGGGGTTCCCCCGGAGGACACAGGAGTCGAGAGGGAGGCGCCAGAGTCTGGAGTCACGGGAGGGAGTTGAGAGACTCAGGGAACGAGTGGAGTCTGGTCGAGCAAGAAAAGGCCAGAGAGCGGTCCCGAGCATCCTCCAGCAGGAATGAGGGCCCAAGGGGTTGTGCCACTCCTGGCGTGGCCAGAGTGGGGGTGTGTGGCGATGGGGCCTGGGTGGGCCCCGGCCCTCACAGAGGGGGTCGAGGCTGGGAGGAGGAATCCCCCAGCGAAGCTGAGCACCCAGGTGGGGCTGGAGCCCAGAACACCTGAGGGCCCTGTGCTGGAGCCTGAGTTCTGCGGCTCCAAAGGAGGACCTCCGCACCCGGGTATCCCAAGTCCCTGAAAATGTCCCGTCTCTGGACGGAGTGCCCCATTGGTCGAGGCCGTCCAGGGAGGCCAGCGCCTGGTGGCTCCCAGGCCAGGCTAGGGCCTGGCACGCTCGGCACGGTCTAGAATTGGCAAGCCAGCGAGAGCTCTACGAGGCCAGCCTGGAAGGCAGCTGGCAGGCTTTCCCGAAACCTCTGGCACTGCAGGGCCAACGGCCCTAGGTAGGCCCGCCTGACCAGGTGGCGGGACTTTGGTTGGCGAGGAATCCCCCTCTGAAGAGGGACCAGGCTCTTGGCTTGGACCAGGGGAGCGATGGGATGCAGCGAGGTTCTCACATCAGCCCCAGATCTGGCCCAGGGGTGCCCACCCCCACAGCCCCTCCTGCCAGGGTCCCCGCCCCTCCCCCTGCCTTCCAATGCAGCCGCCTGCCCTCCCCCTCCGGGAAGTGTGAGGAAGGAAGACTTCTCCTCCCACCCTGGCCCCTAGCGCTGGTAGTTGTGCTCCGACTTGCCGCCAGGGGGCGGCTTTGGCGCTCCTGTTTCTGCTTCTGTCTCTCGCACCGCTTTTGACGACGCGGGGCGGGCGGAGATGAGAAAACGGCTGTCCAGGAGGCAAGAGAAGACGTTCTCTTCTAGCCCAGCCCCCAGCCAGCAGACTCCTCTCACGTCAGTGACCTCTTTCAAGCCCGTGGCCAGCTGGTGGCCTGTGGTGAGTGCATTCTGGAACCCTGCTCCCCCGCACCGCGTTTGTTTCCTTGGCAGCCGACACGCTCCCCCGAAGTGCGTTCGGTGGCTTGGGGGCAGGATGTGTAAGGGCCGCCCCCGTCCGGGCACTATGGCGGCGGCGGCGGCGGGGGGCAACTGCGAGTGGAGCCAAAGGCCCCCGCATCACAAATGGTTTCCCTCACCCCGCCCTCAGCCACGCCCCGTGCCCACCGTCTCCACGGCAACGAGGTGGGGTGGGGGCGGGGCGAGGCTCCTGGGGGCGGGCGGGAGGGGTGCCTCGCGTGCCAGTGCCAGGGAGGCGGTGGGGCGCGGTGGCCCCGGCTGGCGGGGCGCTGGCGCCTCACTCCCGCCCCCAGGCCCTGGCCAGACCCCCTGTGCCGATGAGCAGACCCACCCAAGATTTTGGAGTCCCTCTTCTACAGAGAGGAAAGGCCAAACGGTCCTTCTCTTTCGCTTCCCCATAGGCTTGAATGAGCATCTAGCCTCCCCATCTTAGGGAGGCTTTGAGCACGGCCCTCACACCTTCTAGAGAAGCTCTGAGCCCATTTGGTCTGCATTTGCCCTGAGTAGGCAAAGTTGATAGACTTTGCATTGTCCAACGGTTTCCTGGGACTGGAGTCGTTGCCATGGTTACCGAGGGCCGGGCTGCAGCCTCCTACCATCCCCCACCCACAAGTCTCCCGCCGCCCACATCCCCCTAGGGAACTCTCAGCCTATCACACCTTCCCCTAGGACTGAGCCGGCCCTCCAGGTCCCCCACCCCACCTCAGGGAGTTGCCAGGGTCCTGGAACAGCCTGGGCAACTTCCCAATGTGCCTCCGTTGATCTCGCGGCGCCAACCCGCGGTGTGCGGAGCTTCCTCCGCACTTCTGAGGAACGCCCCCGGGTTCCAGACAAGTCCACGCTCTCAGAGACAACCCCGCAAGCCCACCGACTTTCTGCGCCAGCCCCGGCACCCCAGAATCCTCACCTCCCAGGATTCCCAATGTCCCCATCAAGGTCCCACCTCCCAGAACCTTTCGACTTCCCAGAATCGGCCTGGGGACCCCTGCATCCCGCCAGGCACACCGAGACCGACCCTCCCCCACCCACAGTCCCATTCCCCGTTTCACAACCACCTCGCTGGTTCCTTCTCCAGGCGCGTGACTGACCCACTCCCCCCGCTCCTGGGGCATGGAGTTCGGGGCTAGGTGGGTTGCTTCTGGTGGCCCAAGTGGAGGCGCTCTCGCAAGGAAGGCCTGGCGTCCAGGCAGCTCGGTGCTCTCCGGGGCTGGGTAGTTGCAGGAGACTGGGCGCCGTGCCAAGACGCTCCCAGATCCGCTTGGGGCTCCTTCCCTTCTCCGCTCTTTCCCACCGGGGACTTCTGGGAAATGCGCGTGGAAAGCAGCGAACCTGTTTCTGTCTAATGTACGCGATCCTTCCAAAGATGAGTGGGGTAAGACCCTGGACGCCCTGGAAGCTGCCCTGGCCCTGCACAAGTCCCTGAACCAGGCCCTTTTGCATCTGCATGCCCCGGGATCTGCCCACGCAGACCCCCACGTGTGGATCCCGCTCCTCCATGGCTCCCCACACGCAGACCTTCCTTGGGATGAAGCCTCCACCCTGAGACTTGACTCCCTTGGATTGTCCAGGGACATTCCTTGCCGTGCCTCGCTTCCCTTCCCACATCTGCCACCTTGGGACCTATGGCCTCCTGGCTTCTCTCCGGTAGAATTGTTCACTTCTCTGCTCTTCCTCAGCTCTGTGCCTTCCTGGAGAAGCATTTCCTAGATGAGGAGGTGAAACTGATCAACAAGAGGGGCGACCACATGACCAAGCTCGGCAGGCTTGCTGGCCCGCAGGCGGGGCGGGGCGATGTGGGGCGGGGCGGGGCGAGTCATCTCTTTGGAAGGCTCAGCCTCCAGCACCACTAGGGGTCTCTGGAGCCCAGAGGCCGTGGGCGTGGGGGAGGGCACCGTTCCCCCAGCGCGCGGGCTCCTGCCCGAGCCCCTCCAGCCAGGAGGCCTCTTGCTAACTGCCCTCGTGTAGCCCCCTAAGGAGCCCTGAGGCAAGGGTCAACCATAAAGCTCTAGGCAGCAGGTGCCGATGGTGTGTGTGTGCGTGTCTGGCGCCGGGACTCTAGAAGGGTTGAACCCTCCCCCCGTGGGTGGCGTGCTCTAGGCACTTCAGGCCCGAGCCATTTCTGACTCCAGGGAGGGTGGAGCTCAGTGGGTAGCAGGAAGCAGGCTGAGAGTTTTCCAGGGTAACAGCAAGCAGAAAGGGGTCCTGGGCACCTGGGAGTGACTATGGAAGTGAGCTCTGGAAAGCAAGCACAGGAGACTAGCTCTGAGGGCCGCTTCCCCCCCTGCCCGCCCGCCCCTCGCCCGGGCTTGGAAGAGATGAGGCCCGTCTTGAACGCTAGGGTCTTCCCCAATGTCAAGCACACACTCGGTAGCAACCACTCCTGAGGAGCTGAGCAGCTGGGAGCTTAAGATGGCCGAGAAGTGCTGAGCTGGGGTTTTGGGTCTCGGTGGAGAAAGGAGAGGGGGAAAGTAGTGTTCCTATTCTCTACAGGGGAACGGAAGAAGCTTGCAGCATCTCGGGGCAAGCCGGCAAACTGCTGTGTCAGCTCTGACCCCCATGCCTTTGGTTTCTGGGAGAAGAGGAATCGGGAAGTGGCTGCTAGGTGCCGTGGGCTCAGATCCATGCCCTCTTGCTCTCCGTACACAAGAGGATCTGGTTGCGGGGGTTCCTGTGTCTGGCACAAGGCCGATGACCCGGCACCCAAGACTCCTCACTCAGAGCTTCCTGTTCCCTTCCTTGGGGATGGTGTGCTCACACATGCACATGTGGCCTCGGGAGCCTAGAACCAGGAGGGGAAAAGTGCTTGTCTTTCTTCTTTGCCCCTGAAAATAGAGCCATCTCAGCGGAGCCCCGGAGAGATGCGTCAAGCCAGTGCGCCGGACCTTGCTGCCGTGATGGAAATGGCCTCCATCTGTGCTGTAGCCACGTGTGAAGAAGGGCTACTGTGTGGAGCCTCCTTCATCACACAGCTCCTTCCCGCCCAAGAGAGCTTGAGCCGTGTGTTTGTCGCTTGCAAGTCCCAAGCAGGCAAACGAGGCCTCCCTTCCTTGAGAGAACACTGGCATTCCAGACAGCATTCCTAATCTCTCCAGGGCAGCAGGAGGAAAGGAGGCACTGGGAAGCCATGGGTCAGCAAGCGGGGGGAGGCTTGGAGGCTCTGAATCCAAGAGGAGGGAGGGGCCTGTGGAGAGGTCCACCAAGCCCCCATGCCCCCATGTTGGACGACACCTGGACTCCTTCGATAGAGATGGATTTTTTTTCTGGCCATTTCTGGACACACGCCTCAAGCACACCCATTCCGCCCTGCCACCCCCCAACCCCCTCCCCTGCCAAGCAAGCAGTGCACCGGCACACGTGAGGAGGGCCCTCCCCGTCACCAGAGCTTGGAGTTGGAAGAAACTCGAGGTGAACGCGGGGGTCTGCCACCCAGTGGGCTGAGCTCTGGATGGGAAGGGGATGGGAGGCGAGCCAGCCAGCATAAGGTTCTAGGCTCAGCAGCCGGGCCTAGCACGCAAGTGGTCTCCTACCGGACTGAGCTGTTGGGGGGAAGACAGCCAGTTGCGTCCTGGGCAGGGGGGTTCCCCCGGAGGACACAGGAGTCGAGAGGGAGGCGCCAGAGTCTGGAGTCACGGGAGGGAGTTGAGAGACTCAGGGAACGAGTGGAGTCTGGTCGAGCAAGAAAAGGCCAGAGAGCGGTCCCGAGCCTCCTCCAGCAGGAATGAGGGCCCAAGGGGTTGTGCCACTCCTGGCGTGGCCAGAGTGGGGGTGTGTGGCGATGGGGCCTGGGTGGGCCCCGGCCCTCACAGAGGGGGTCGAGGCTGGGAGGAGGAATCCCCCAGCGAAGCTGAGCACCCAGGTGGGGCTGGAGCCCAGAACACCTGAGGGCCCTGTGCTGGAGCCTGAGTTCTGCGGCTCCAAAGGAGGACCTCCGCACCCGGGTATCCCAAGTCCCTGAAAATGTCCCGTCTCTGGACGGAGTGCCCCATTGGTCGAGGCCGTCCAGGGAGGCCAGCGCCTGGTGGCTCCCAGGCCAGGCTAGGGCCTGGCACGCTCTGCACGGTCTAGAATTGGCAAGCCAGCGAGAGCTCTACGAGTCCAGCCTGGAAGGCAGCTGGCAGGCTTTCCCGAAACCTCTGGCACTGCAGGGCCAATGGCCCTAGGTAGGCCCGCCTGACCAGGTGGCGGGACTTTGGTTGGCGAGGAATCCCCCTCTGAAGAGGGACCAGGCTCTTGGCTTGGACCAGGGGAGCGATGGGATGCAGCGAGGTTCTCACATCAGCCCCAGATCTGGCCCAGGGGTGCCCACCCCCACAGCCCCTCCTGCCAGGGTCCCCGCCCCTCCCCCTGCCTTCCAATGCAGCCGCCTGCCCTCCCCCTCCGGGAAGTGTGAGGAAGGAAGACTTCTCCTCCCACCCTGGCCCCTAGCGCTGGTAGTTGGGCTCCGACTTGCCGCCAGGGGGCGGCTTTGGCGCTCCTGTTTCTGCTTCTGTCTCTCGCACCGCTTTTGAAGACGCGGGCGGGCGGAGATGAGAAAACAGCTGTCCAGGAGGCAAGAGAAGACGTTCTCTTCTAGCCCAGCCCCCAGCCAGCAGACTCCTCTCACGTCAGTGACCTCTTTCAAGCCCGTGGCCAGCTGGTGGCCTGTGGTGAGTGCATTCTGGAACCCTGCTCCCCCGCACCGCGTTTGTTTCCTTGGCAGCCGACACGCTCCCCGAAGTGCGTTCGGTGGCTTGGGGCAGGATGTGTAAGGGCCGCCCCCGTCCGGGCACTATGGCCGGCGGCGGCGGGGGGCAACTGCGAGTGGAGCCAAAGGCCCCCGCATCACAAATGGTTTCCCTCACCCCGCCCTCAGCCACGCCCCGGGCCCACCGTCTCCACGGCAACGAGGTGGGGCGGGGGCGGGGCGAGGCTCCTGGGGGCGGGCGGGAGGGGTGCCTCGCGTGCCAGTGCCAGGGAGGCGGTGGGCGCGGTGGCCCCGGCTGGCGGGGCGCTGGCGCCTCGCTCCCGCCCCCAGGCCCTGGCCAGACCCCCTGTGCCGATGAGCAGACCCACCCAAGATTTTGGAGTCCCTCTTCTACAGAGAGGAAAGGCCAAACGGTCCTTCTCTTTCGCTTCCCCATAGGCTTGAATGAGCATCTAGCCTCCCCATCTTAGGGAGGCTTTGAGCACGGCCCTCACACCTTCTAGAGAAGCTCTGAGCCCATTTGGTCTGCATTTGCCCTGAGTAGGCAAAGTTGATAGACTTTGCATTGTCCAACGGTTTCCTGGGACTGGAGTCGTTGCCATGGTTACCGAGGGCCGGGCTGCAGCCTCCTACCATCCCCCACCCACAAGTCTCCCGCCGCCCACATCCCCCTAGGGAACTCTCAGCCTATCACACCTTCCCCTAGGACTGAGCCGGCCCTCCAGGTCCCCCAGCCCACCTCAGGGAGTTGCCAGGGTCCTGGAACAGCCTGGGCAACTTCCCAATGAGCCTCCGTTGATCTCGCAGCGCCAACCCCCGGTGTGCGGAGCTTCCCTCCGCACTTCTGAGGAACGCCCCCGGGTTCCAGACAAGTCCACGCTCTCAGAGACAACCCCGCAAGCCCACCGACTTTCTGCGCCAGCCCCGGCACCCCAGAATCCTCACCTCCCAGGATTCCCAATGTCCCCATCAAGGTCCCACCTCCCAGAACCTTTCGACTTCCCAGAATCCACCTGGGGACCCCTGCATCCCTCCAGGCACACCGAGACAGACCCTCCCCCACCCACAGTCCCATTCCCTGTTTCACAACCACCTCGCTGGTTCCTTCTCCAGGCGCGTGACTGACCCACTCCCCCCGCTCCTGGGGCATGGAGTTCGGGGCTAGGTGGGTTGCTTCTGGTGGCCCAAGTGGAGGCGCTCTCGCAAGGAAGGCCTGGCGTCCAGGCAGCTCGGTGCTCTCCGGGGCTGGGTAGTTGCAGGAGACTGGGCGCCGTGCCAAGACGCTCCCAGATCCGCTTGGGGCTCCTTCCCTTCTCCGCTCTTTCCCACCGGGGACTTCTGGGAAATGCGCGTGGAAAGCAGCGAACCTGTTTCTGTCTAATGTACGCGAGCCTTCCAAAGATGAGTGGGGTAAGACCCTGGACGCCCTGGAAGCTGCCCTGGCCCTGCACAAGTCCCTGAACCAGGCCCTTTTGCATCTGCATGCCCCGGGATCTGCCCACGCAGACCCCCACGTGTGGATCCCGCTCCTCCATGGCTCCCCACACGCAGACCTTCCTTGGGATGAAGCCTCCACCCTGAGACTTGACTCCCTTGGATTGTCCAGGGACATTCCTTGCCGTGCCTCGCTTCCCACATCTGCCACCTTGGGACCTATGGCCTCCTGGCTTCTCTCCAGTAGAATTGTTCACTTCTCTGCTCTTCCTCAGCTCTGTGCCTTCCTGGAGAAGCATTTCCTAGATGAGGAGGTGAAACTGATCAACAAGAGGGGCGACCACATGACCAAGCTCGGCAGGCTTGCTGGCCCGCAGGCGGGGCGGGGCGAGTCATCTCTTTGGAAGGCTCAGCCTCCAGCACCACTAGGGGTCTCTGGAGCCCAGAGGCCGTGGGCGTGGGGGAGGGCACCGTTCCCCCAGCGCGCGGGCTCCTGCCCGAGCCCCTCCAGCCAGGAGGCCTCTTGCTAACTGCCCTCGTGTAGCCCCCTAAGGAGCCCTGAGGCAAGGGTCAACCATAAAGCTCTAGGCAGCAGGTGCCGATGGTGTGTGTGTGCGTGTCTGGCGCCGGGACTCTAGAAGGGTTGAACCCTCCCCCCGTGGGTGGCGTGCTCTAGGCACTTCAGGCCCGAGCCATTTCTGACTCCAGGGAGGGTGGAGCTCAGTGGGTAGCAGGAAGCAGGCTGAGAGTTTTCCAGGGTAACAGCAAGCAGAAAGGGGTCCTGGGCACCTGGGAGTGACTATGGAAGTGAGCTCTGGAAAGCAAGCACAGGAGACTAGCTCTGAGGGCCGCTTCCCCCCTGCCCGCCCGCCCCTCGCCCGGGCTTGGAAGACATGAGGCCCGTCTTGAACGCTAGGGTCTTCCCCAATGTCAAGCAAACACTCGGTAGCAACCACTCCTGAGGAGCTGAGCAGCTGGGAGCTTAAGATGGACGAGAAGTGCTGAGCTGGGGTTTTGGTCTCGGTGGAGAAAGGAGAGGGGGAAAGTAGTGTTCCTATTCTCTACACGGGAACGGAAGAAGCTTGCAGCATCTCGGGGCAAGCCGGCAAACTGCTGTGTCAGCTCTGACCCCCATGCCTTTGGTTTCTGGCAGAAGAGGAATCGGGAAGTGGCTGCTAGGTGCCGTGGGCTCAGATCCATGCCCTCTTGCTCTCCGTACACAACAGGATCTGGTTGCGGGGGTTCCTGTGTCTGGCACAAGGCCGATGACCCGGCACCCAAGACTCCTCACTCAGAGCTTCCTGTTCCCTTCCTTGGGGATGGTGTGCTCACACATGCACATGTGGCCTCGGGAGCCTAGAACCATGAGGGGAAAAGTGCTTGTCTTTCTTCTTTGCCCCTGAAAATAGAGCCATCTCAGCGGAGCCCCGGAGAGATGCGTCAAGCCAGTGCGCCGGACCTTGCTGCCGTGATGGAAATGGCCTCCATCTGTGCTGTAGCCACGTGTGAAGAAGGGCTACTGTGTGGAGCCTCCTTCATCACACAGCTCCTTCCCGCCCAAGAGAGCTTGAGCCGTGTGTTTGTCGCTTGCAAGTCCCAAGCAGGCAAACGAGGCCTCCCTTCCTTGAGAGAACACTGGCATTCCAGACAGCATTCCCAATCTCTCCAGGGCAGCAGGAGGAAAGGAGGCACTGGGAAGCCATGGGTCAGCAAGCGGGGGGAGGCTTGGAGGCTCTGAATCCAAGAGGAGGGAGGGGCCTGTGGAGAGGTCCACCAAGCCCCCATGCCCCCATGTTGGACGACACCTGGACTCCTTCGATAGAGATGGATTTTTTTTCTGGCCATTTCTGGACACACGCCTCAAGCACACCCATTCCGCCCTGCCACCCCCCAACCCCCTCCCCTGCCAAGCAAGCAGTGCACCGGCACACGTGAGGAGGGCCCTCCCCGTCACCAGAGCTTGGAGTTGGAAGAAACTCGAGGTGAACGCGGGGGTCTGCCACCCAGTGGGCTGAGCTCTGGATGGGAAGGGGATGGGAGGCGAGCCAGCCAGCGTAAGGTTCTAGGCTCAGCAGCCGGGCCTAGCACGCAAGTGGTCTCCTACCGGACTGAGCTGTTGGGGGGAAGACAGCCAGTTGTGTCCTGGGCAGGGGGGTTCCCCCGGAGGACACAGGAGTCGAGAGGGAGGCGCCAGAGTCTGGAGTCACGGGAGGGAGTTGAGAGACTCAGGGAACGAGTGGAGTCTGGTCGAGCAAGAAAAGGCCAGAGAGCGGTCCCGAGCATCCTCCAGCAGGAATGAGGGCCCAAGGGGTTGTGCCACTCCTGGCGTGGCCAGAGTGGGGGTGTGTGGCGATGGGGCCTGGGTGGGCCCCGGCCCTCACAGAGGGGGTCGAGGCTGGGAGGAGGAATCCCCCAGCGAAGCTGAGCACCCAGGTGGGGCTGGAGCCCAGAACACCTGAGGGCCCTGTGCTGGAGCCTGAGTTCTGCGGCTCCAAAGGAGGACCTCCGCACCCGGGTATCCCAAGTCCCTGAAAATGTCCCGTCTCTGGACGGAGTGCCCCATTGGTCGAGGCCGTCCAGGGAGGCCAGCGCCTGGTGGCTCCCAGGCCAGGCTAGGGCCTGGCACGCTCGGCATGGTCTAGAATTGGCAAGCCAGCGAGAGCTCTACGAGGCCAGCCTGGAAGGCAGCTGGCAGGCTTTCCCGAAACCTCTGGCACTGCAGGGCCAATGGCCCTAGGTAGGCCCGCCTGACCAGGTGGCGGGACTTTGGTTGGCGAGGAATCCCCCTCTGAAGAGGGACCAGGCTCTTGGCTTGGACCAGGGGAGCGATGGGATGCAGCGAGGTTCTCACATCAGCCCCAGATCTGGCCCAGGGGTGCCCACCCCCACAGCCCCTCCTGCCAGGGTCCCCGCCCCTCCCCCTGCCTTCCAATGCAGCCGCCTGCCCTCCCCCTCCGGGAAGTGTGAGGAAGGAAGACTTCTCCTCCCACCCTGGCCCCTAGCGCTGGTAGTTGGGCTCCGACTTGCCGCCAGGGGGCGGCTTTGGCGCTCCTGTTTCTGCTTCTGTCTCTCGCACCGCTTTTGACGACGCGGGCGGGCGGAGATGAGAAAACGGCTGTCCAGGAGGCAAGAGAAGACGTTCTCTTCTAGCCCAGCCCCCAGCCAGCAGACTCCTCTCACGTCAGTGACCTCTTTCAAGCCCGTGGCCAGCTGGTGGCCTGTGGTGAGTGCATTCTGGAACCCTGCTCCCCCGCACCGCGTTTGTTTCCTTGGCAGCCGACACGCTCCCCGAAGTGCGTTCGGTGGCTTGGGGCAGGATGTGTAAGGGCCGCCCCCGTCCGGGCACTATGGCCGGCGGCGGCGGGGGGCAACTGCGAGTGGAGCCAAAGGCCCCCGCATCACAAATGGTTTCCCTCACCCCGCCCTCAGCCACGCCCCGTGCCCACCGTCTCCACGGCAACGAGGTGGGGCGGGGGCGGGGCGAGGCTCCTGGGGGCGGGCGGGAGGGGTGCCTCGCGTGCCAGTGCCAGGGAGGCGGTGGGCGCGGTGGCCCCGGCTGGCGGGGCGCTGGCGCCTCGCTCCCGCCCCCAGGCCCTGGCCAGACCCCCTGTGCCGATGAGCAGACCCACCCAAGATTTTGGAGTCCCTCTTCTACAGAGAGGAAAGGCCAAACGGTCCTTCTCTTTCGCTTCCCCATAGGCTTGAATGAGCATCTAGCCTCCCCATCTTAGGGAGGCTTTGAGCACGGCCCTCACACCTTCTAGAGAAGCTCTGAGCCCATTTGGTCTGCATTTGCCCTGAGTAGGCAAAGTTGATAGACTTTGCATTGTCCAACGGTTTCCTGGGACTGGAGTCGTTGCCATGGTTACCGAGGGCCGGGCTGCAGCCTCCTACCATCCCCCACCCACAAGTCTCCCGCCGCCCACATCCCCCTAGGGAACTCTCAGCCTATCACACCTTCCCCTAGGACTGAGCCGGCCCTCCAGGTCCCCCACCCCACCTCAGGGAGTTGCCAGCGTCCTGGAACAGCCTGGGAAACTTCCCAATGAGCCTCCGTTGATCTCGCGGCGCCAACCCCCGGTGTGCGGAGCTTCCCTCCGCACTTCTGAGGAACGCCCCCGGCTTCCAGACAAGTCCACGCTCTCAGAGACAACCCCGCAAGCCCACCGACTTTCTGCGCCAGCCCCGGCACCCCAGAATCCTCACCTCCCAGGATTCCCAATGTCCCCATCAAGGTCCCACCTCCCAGAACCTTTCGACTTCCCAGAATCGGCCTGGGGACCCCTGCATCCCGCCAGGCACACCGAGACCGACCCTCCCCCACCCACAGTCCCATTCCCCGTTTCACAACCACCTCGCTGGTTCCTTCTCCAGGCGCGTGACTGACCCACTTCCCCCGCTCCTGGGGCATGGAGTTCGGGGCTAGGTGGGTTGCTTCTGGTGGCCCAAGTGGAGGCGCTCTCGCAAGGAAGGCCTGGCGTCCAGGCAGCTCGGTGCTCTCCGGGGCTGGGTAGTTGCAGGAGACTGGGCGCCGTGCCAAGACGCTCCCAGATCCGCTTGGGGCTCCTTCCCTTCTCCGCTCTTTCCCACCGGGGACTTCTGGGAAATGCGCGTGGAAAGCAGCGAACCTGTTTCTGTCTAATGTACGCGAGCCTTCCAAAGATGAGTGGGGTAAGACCCTGGACGCCCTGGAAGCTGCCCTGGCCCTGCACAAGTCCCTGAACCAGGCCCTTTTGCATCTGCATGCCCCGGGATCTGCCCACGCAGACCCCCACGTGTGGATCCCGCTCCTCCATGGCTCCCCACACGCAGACCTTCCTTGGGATGAAGCCTCCACCCTGAGACTTGACTCCCTTGGATTGTCCAGGGACATTCCTTGCCGTGCCTCGCTTCCCACATCTGCCACCTTGGGACCTATGGCCTCCTGGCTTCTCTCCGGTAGAATTGTTCACTTCTCTGCTCTTCCTCAGCTCTGTGCCTTCCTGGAGAAGCATTTCCTAGATGAGGAGGTGAAACTGATCAACAAGAGGGGCGACCACCTGACCAAGCTCGGCAGGCTTGCTGGCCCGCAGGCGGGGCGGGGCGATGTGGGGCGGGGCGGGGCGAGTCATCTCTTTGGAAGGCTCAGCCTCCAGCACCACTAGGGGTCTCTGGAGCCCAGAGGCCGTGGGCGTGGGGGAGGGCACCGTTCCCCCAGCGCGCGGGCTCCTGCCCGAGCCCCTCCAGCCAGGAGGCCTCTTGCTAACTGCCCTCGTGTAGCCCCCTAAGGAGCCCTGAGGCAAGGGTCAACCATAAAGCTCTAGGCAGCAGGTGCCGATGGTGTGTGTGTGCGTGTCTGGCGCCGGGACTCTAGAAGGGTTGAACCCTCCCCCCGTGGGTGGCGTGCTCTAGGCACTTCAGGCCCGAGCCATTTCTGACTCCAGGGAGGGTGGAGCTCAGTGGGTAGCAGGAAGCAGGCTGAGAGTTTTCCAGGGTAACAGCAAGCAGAAAGGGGTCCTGGGCACCTGGGAGTGACTATGGAAGTGAGCTCTGGAAAGCAAGCACAGGAGACTAGCTCTGAGGGCCGCTTCCCCCCTGCCCGCCCGCCCCTCGCCCGGGCTTGGAAGACATGAGGCCCGTCTTGAACGCTAGGGTCTTCCCCAATGTCAAGCACACACTCGGTAGCAACCACTCCTGAGGAGCTGAGCAGCTGGGAGCTTAAGATGGCCGAGAAGTGCTGAGCTGGGGTTTTGGGTCTCGGTGGAGAAAGGAGAGGGGGAAAGTAGTGTTCCTATTCTCTACAGGGGAACGGAAGAAGCTTGCAGCATCTCGGGGCAAGCCGGCAAACTGCTGTGTCAGCTCTGACCCCCATGCCTTTGGTTTCTGGCAGAAGAGGAATCGGGAAGTGGCTGCTAGGTGCCGTGGGCTCAGATCCATGCCCTCTTGCTCTCCGTACACAACAGGATCTGGTTGCGGGGGTTCCTGTGTCTGGCACAAGGCCGATGACCCGGCACCCAAGACTCCTCACTCAGAGCTTCCTGTTCCCTTCCTTGGGGATGGTGTGCTCACACATGCACATGTGGCCTTGGGAGCCTAGAACCATGAGGGGAAAAGTGCTTGTCTTTCTTCTTTGCCCCTGAAAATAGAGCCATCTCAGCGGAGCCCCGGAGAGATGCGTCAAGCCAGTGCGCCGGACCTTGCTGCCGTGATGGAAATGGCCTCCATCTGTGCGGTAGCCACGTGTGAAGAAGGGCTACTGTGTGGAGCCTCCTTCATCACACAGCTCCTTCCCGCCCAAGAGAGCTTGAGCCGTGTGTTTGTCGCTTGCAAGTCCCAAGCAGGCAAACGAGGCCTCCCTTCCTTGAGAGAACACTGGCATTCCAGACAGCATTCCCAATCTCTCCAGGGCAGCAGGAGGAAAGGAGGCACTGGGAAGCCATGGGTCAGCAAGCGGGGGGAGGCTTGGAGGCTCTGAATCCAAGAGGAGGGAGGGGCCTGTGGAGAGGTCCACCAAGCCCCCATGCCCCCATGTTGGACGACACCTGGACTCCTTCGATAGAGATGGATTTTTTTTCTGGCCATTTCTGGACACACGCCTCAAGCACACCCATTCCGCCCTGCCACCCCCCAACCCCCTCCCCTGCCAAGCAAGCAGTGCACCGGCACACGTGAGGAGGGCCCTCCCCGTCACCAGAGCTTGGAGTTGGAAGAAACTCGAGGTGAACGCGGGGGTCTGCCACCCAGTGGGCTGAGCTCTGGATGGGAAGGGGATGGGAGGCGAGCCAGCCAGCGTAAGGTTCTAGGCTCAGCAGCCGGGCCTAGCACGCAAGTGGTCTCCTACCGGACTGAGCTGTTGGGGGGAAGACAGCCAGTTGCGTCCTGGGCAGGGGGGTTCCCCCGGAGGACACAGGAGTCGAGAGGGAGGCGCCAGAGTCTGGAGTCACGGGAGGGAGTTGAGAGACTCAGGGAACGAGTGGAGTCTGGTCGAGCAAGAAAAGGCCAGAGAGCGGTCCCGAGCCTCCTCCAGCAGGAATGAGGGCCCAAGGGGTTGTGCCACTCCTGGCGTGGCCAGAGTGGGGGTGTGTGGCGATGGGGCCTGGGTCGGCCCCGGCCCTCACAGAGGGGGTCGAGGCTGGGAGGAGGAATCCCCCAGCGAAGCTGAGCACCCAGGTGGGGCTGGAGCCCAGAACACCTGAGGGCCCTGTGCTGGAGCCTGAGTTCTGCGGCTCCAAAGGAGGACCTCCGCACCTGGGTATCCCAAGTCCCTGAAAATGTCCCGTCTCTGGACGGAGTGCCCCATTGGTCGAGGCCGTCCAGGGAGGCCAGCGCCTGGTGGCTCCCAGGCCAGGCTAGGGCCTGGCACGCTCGGCACGGTCTAGAATTGGCAAGCCAGCGAGAGCTCTACGAGGCCAGCCTGGAAGGCAGCTGGCAGGCTTTCCCGAAACCTCTGGCACTGCAGGGCCAATGGCCCTAGGTAGGCCCGCCTGACCAGGTGGCGGGACTTTGGTTGGCGAGGAATCCCCCTCTGAAGAGGGACCAGGCTCTTGGCTTGGACCAGGGGAGCGATGGGATGCAGCGAGGTTCTCACATCAGCCCCAGATCTGGCCCAGGGGTGCCCACCCCCACAGCCCCTCCTGCCAGGGTCCCCGCCCCTCCCCCTGCCTTCCAATGCAGCCGCCTGCCCTCCCCCTCCGGGAAGTGTGAGGAAGGAAGACTTCTCCTCCCACCCTGGCCCCTAGCGCTGGTAGTTGGGCTCCGACTTGCCGCCAGGGGGCGGCTTTGGCGCTCCTGTTTCTGCTTCTGTCTCTCGCACCGCTTTTGACGACGCGGGCGGGCGGAGATGAGAAAACGGCTGTCCAGGAGGCAAGAGAAGACGTTCTCTTCTAGCCCAGCCCCCAGCCAGCAGACTCCTCTCACGTCAGTGACCTCTTTCAAGCCCGTGGCCAGCTGGTGGCCTGTGGTGAGTGCATTCTGGAACCCTGCTCCCCCGCACCGCGTTTGTTTCCTTGGCAGCCGACACGCTCCCCGAAGTGCGTTCGGTGGCTTGGGGCAGGATGTGTAAGTGCCGCCCCCGTCCGGGCACTATGGCCGGCGGCGGGGGGGGCAACTGCGAGTGGAGCCAAAGGCCCCCGCATCACAAATGGTTTCCCTCACCCCGCCCTCAGCCACGCCCCGGGCCCACCGTCTCCACGGCAACGAGGTGGGGCGGGGGCGGGGCGAGGCTCCTGGGGGCGGGCGGGAGGGGTGCCTCGCGTGCCAGTGCCAGGGAGGCGGTGGGCGCAGTGGCCCCGGCTGGCGGGGCGCTGGCGCCTCGCTCCCGCCCCCAGGCCCTGGCCAGACCCCCTGTGCCGATGAGCAGACCTACCCAAGATTTTGGAGTCCCTCTTCTACAGAGAGGAAAGGCCAAACGGTCCTTCTCTTTCGCTTCCCCATAGGCTTGAATGAGCATCTAGCCTCCCCATCTTAGGGAGGCTTTGAGCACGGCCCTCACACCTTCTAGAGAAGCTCTGAGCCCATTTGGTCTGCATTTGCCCTGAGTAGGCAAAGTTGATAGACTTTGCATTGTCCAACGGTTTCCTGGGACTGGAGTCGTTGCCATGGTTACCGAGGGCCGGGCTGCAGCCTCCTACCATCCCCCACCCACAAGTCTCCCGCCGCTGAGGTCATCTCTTCAGAGATAAAGAGCCTCCCACCCAGAGCCCACATCCCCCTAGGGAACTCTCAGCCTATCACACCTTCCCCTAGGACTGAGCCGGCCCTCCAGGTCCCCCAGCCCACCTCAGGGAGTTGCCAGGGTCCTGGAACAGCCTGGGCAACTTCCCAATGAGCCTCCGTTGATCTCGCGGCGCCAACCCCCGGTGTGCGGAGCTTCCCTCCGCACTTCTGAGGAACGCCCCCGGCTTCCAGACAAGTCCACGCTCTCAGAGACAACCCCGCAAGCCCACCGACTTTCTGCGCCAGCCCCGGCACCCCAGAATCCTCACCTCCCAGGATTCCCAATGTCCCCATCAAGGTCCCACCTCCCAGAACCTTTCGACTTCCCAGAATCGGCCTGGGGACCCCTGCATCCCGCCAGGCACACCGAGACCGACCCTCCCCCACCCACAGTCCCATTCCCCGTTTCACAACCACCTCGCTGGTTCCTTCTCCAGGCGCGTGACTGACCCACTCCCCCCGCTCCTGGGGCATGGAGTTCGGGGCTAGGTGGGTTGCTTCTGGTGGCCCAAGTGGAGGCGCTCTCGCAAGGAAGGCCTGGCGTCCAGGCAGCTCGGTGCTCTCCGGGGCTGGGTAGTTGCAGGAGACTGGGCGCCGTGCCAAGACGCTCCCAGATCCGCTTGGGGCTCCTTCCCTTCTCCGCTCTTTCCCACCGGGGACTTCTGGGAAATGCGCGTGGAAAGCAGCGAACCTGTTTCTGTCTAATGTACGCGAGCCTTCCAAAGATGAGTGGGGTAAGACCCTGGACGCCCTGGAAGCTGCCCTGGCCCTGCACAAGTCCCTGAACCAGGCCCTTTTGCATCTGCATGCCCCGGGATCTGCCCACGCAGACCCCCACGTGTGGATCCCGCTCCTCCATGGCTCCCCACACGCAGACCTTCCTTGGGATGAAGCCTCCACCCTGAGACTTGACTCCCTTGGATTGTCCAGGGACATTCCTTGCCGTGCCTCGCTTCCCACATCTGCCACCTTGGGACCTATGGCCTCCTGGCTTCTCTCCGGTAGAATTGTTCACTTCTCTGCTCTTCCTCAGCTCTGTGCCTTCCTGGAGAAGCATTTCCTAGATGAGGAGGTGAAACTGATCAACAAGAGGGGCGACCACATGACCAAGCTCGGCAGGCTTGCTGGCCCGCAGGCGGGGCGGGGCGATGTGGGGCGGGGCGGGGCGAGTCATCTCTTTGGAAGGCTCAGCCTCCAGCACCACTAGGGGTCTCTGGAGCCCAGAGGCCGTGGGCGTGGGGGAGGGCACCGTTCCCCCAGCGCGCGGGCTCCTGCCCGAGCCCCTCCAGCCAGGAGGCCTCTTGCTAACTGCCCTCGTGTAGCCCCCTAAGGAGCCCTGAGGCAAGGGTCAACCATAAAGCTCTAGGCAGCAGGTGCCGATGGTGTGTGTGTGCGTGTCTGGCGCCGGGACTCTAGAAGGGTTGAAACCTCCCCCCGTGGGTGGCGTGCTCTAGGCACTTCAGGCCCGAGCCATTTCTGACTCCAGGGAGGGTGGAGCTCAGTGGGTAGCAGGAAGCAGGCTGAGAGTTTTCCAGGGTAACAGCAAGCAGAAAGGGGTCCTGGGCACCTGGGAGTGACTATGGAAGTGAGCTCTGGAAAGCAAGCACAGGAGACTAGCTCTGAGGGCCGCTTCCCCCCTGCCCGCCCGCCCCTCGCCCGGGCTTGGAAGACATGAGGCCCGTCTTGAACGCTAGGGTCTTCCCCAATGTCAAGCACACACTCGGTAGCAACCACTCCTGAGGAGCTGAGCAGCTGGGAGCTTAAGATGGACGAGAAGTGCTGAGCTGGGGTTTTGGTCTCGGTGGAGAAAGGAGAGGGGGAAAGTAGTGTTCCTATTCTCTACACGGGAACGGAAGAAGCTTGCAGCATCTCGGGGCAAGCCGGCAAACTGCTGTGTCAGCTCTGACCCCCATGCCTTTGGTTTCTGGGAGAAGAGGAATCGGGAAGTGGCTGCTAGGTGCCGTGGGCTCAGATCCATGCCCTCTTGCTCTCCGTACACAACAGGATCTGGTTGCGGGGGTTCCTGTGTCTGGCACAAGGCCGATGACCCGGCACCCAAGACTCCTCACTCAGAGCTTCCTGTTCCCTTCCTTGGGGATGGTGTGCTCACACATGCACATGTGGCCTCGGGAGCCTAGAACCATGAGGGGAAAAGTGCTTGTCTTTCTTCTTTGCCCCTGAAAATAGAGCCATCTCAGCGGAGCCCCGGAGAGATGCGTCAAGCCAGTGCGCCGGACCTTGCTGCCGTGATGGAAATGGCCTCCATCTGTGCTGTAGCCACGTGTGAAGAAGGGCTACTGTGTGGAGCCTCCTTCATCACACAGCTCCTTCCCGCCCAAGAGAGCTTGAGCCGTGTGTTTGTCGCTTGCAAGTCCCAAGCAGGCAAACGAGGCCTCCCTTCCTTGAGAGAACACTGGCATTCCAGACAGCATTCCCAATCTCTCCAGGGCAGCAGGAGGAAAGGAGGCACTGGGAAGCCATGGGTCAGCAAGCGGGGGGAGGCTTGGAGGCTCTGAATCCAAGAGGAGGGAGGGGCCTGTGGAGAGGTCCACCAAGCCCCCATGCCCCCATGTTGGACGACACCTGGACTCCTTCGATAGAGATGGATTTTTTTTCTGGCCATTTCTGGACACACGCCTCAAGCACACCCATTCCGCCCTGCCACCCTCCAACCCCCTCCCCTGCCAAGCAAGCAGTGCACCGGCACACGTGAGGAGGGCCCTCCCCGTCACCAGAGCTTGGAGTTGGAAGAAACTCGAGGTGAACGCGGGGGTCTGCCACCCAGTGGGCTGAGCTCTGGATGGGAAGGGGATGGGAGGCGAGCCAGCCAGCGTAAGGTTCTAGGCTCAGCAGCCGGGCCTAGCACGCAAGTGGTCTCCTACCGGACTGAGCTGTTGGGGGGAAGACAGCCAGTTGTGTCCTGGGCAGGGGGGTTCCCCCGGAGGACACAGGAGTCGAGAGGGAGGCGCCAGAGTCTGGAGTCACGGGAGGGAGTTGAGAGACTCAGGGAACGAGTGGAGTCTGGTCGAGCAAGAAAAGGCCAGAGAGCGGTCCCGAGCATCCTCCAGCAGGAATGAGGGCCCAAGGGGTTGTGCCACTCCTGGCGTGGCCAGAGTGGGGGTGTGTGGCGATGGGGCCTGGGTCGGCCCCGGCCCTCACAGAGGGGGTCGAGGCTGGGAGGAGGAATCCCCCAGCGAAGCTGAGCACCCAGGTGGGGCTGGAGCCCAGAACACCTGAGGGCCCTGTGCTGGAGCCTGAGTTCTGCGGCTCCAAAGGAGGACCTCCGCACCCGGGTATCCCAAGTCCCTGAAAATGTCCCGTCTCTGGACGGAGTGCCCCATTGGTCGAGGCCGTCCAGGGAGGCCAGCGCCTGGTGGCTCCCAGGCCAGGCTAGGGCCTGGCACGCTCGGCACGGTCTAGAATTGGCAAGCCAGCGAGAGCTCTACGAGGCCAGCCTGGAAGGCAGCTGGCAGGCTTTCCCGAAACCTCTGGCACTGCAGGGCCAATGGCCCTAGGTAGGCCCGCCTGACCAGGTGGCGGGACTTTGGTTGGCGAGGAATCCCCCTCTGAAGAGGGACCAGGCTCTTGGCTTGGACCAGGGGAGCGATGGGATGCAGCGAGGTTCTCACATCAGCCCCAGATCTGGCCCAGGGGTGCCCACCCCCACAGCCCCTCCTGCCAGGGTCCCCGCCCCTCCCCCTGCCTTCCAATGCAGCCGCCTGCCCTCCCCCTCCGGGAAGTGTGAGGAAGGAAGACTTCTCCTCCCACCCTGGCCCCTAGCGCTGGTAGTTGGGCTCCGACTTGCCGCCAGGGGGCGGCTTTGGCGCTCCTGTTTCTGCTTCTGTCTCTCGCACCGCTTTTGACGACGCGGGCGGGCGGAGATGAGAAAACGGCTGTCCAGGAGGCAAGAGAAGACGTTCTCTTCTAGCCCAGCCCCCAGCCAGCAGACTCCTCTCACGTCAGTGACCTCTTTCAAGCCCGTGGCCAGCTGGTGGCCTGTGGTGAGTGCATTCTGGAACCCTGCTCCCCCGCACCGCGTTTGTTTCCTTGGCAGCCGACACGCTCCCCGAAGTGCGTTCGGTGGCTTGGGGCAGGATGTGTAAGGGCCGCCCCCGTCCGGGCACTATGGCCGGCGGCGGCGGGGGGCAACTGCGAGTGGAGCCAAAGGCCCCCGCATCACAAATGGTTTCCCTCACCCCGCCCTCAGCCACGCCCCGTGCCCACCGTCTCCACGGCAACGAGGTGGGGCGGGGGCGGGGCGAGGCTCCTGGGGGCGGGCGGGAGGGGTGCCTCGCGTGCCAGTGCCAGGGAGGCGGTGGGCGCGGTGGCCCCGGCTGGCGGGGCGCTGGCGCCTCGCTCCCGCCCCCAGGCCCTGGCCAGACCCCCTGTGCCGATGAGCAGACCCACCCAAGATTTTGGAGTCCCTCTTCTACAGAGAGGAAAGGCCAAACGGTCCTTCTCTTTCGCTTCCCCATAGGCTTGAATGAGCATCTAGCCTCCCCATCTTAGGGAGGCTTTGAGCACGGCCCTCACACCTTCTAGAGAAGCTCTGAGCCCATTTGGTCTGCATTTGCCCTGAGTAGGCAAAGTTGATAGACTTTGCATTGTCCAACGGTTTCCTGGGACTGGAGTCGTTGCCATGGTTACCGAGGGCCGGGCTGCAGCCTCCTACCATCCCCCACCCACAAGTCTCCCGCCGCCCACATCCCCCTAGGGAACTCTCAGCCTATCACACCTTCCCCTAGGACTGAGCCGGCCCTCCAGGTCCCCCACCCCACCTCAGGGAGTTGCCAGGGTCCTGGAACAGCCTGGGCAACTTCCCAATGTGCCTCCGTTGATCTCGCGGCGCCAACCCGCGGTGTGCGGAGCTTCCCTCCGCACTTCTGAGGAACGCCCCCGGGTTCCAGACAAGTCCACGCTCTCAGAGACAACCCCGCAAGCCCACCGACTTTCTGCGCCAGCCCCGGCACCCCAGAATCCTCACCTCCCAGGATTCCCAATGTCCCCATCAAGGTCCCACCTCCCAGAACCTTTCGACTTCCCAGAATCGGCCTGGGGACCCCTGCATCCCGCCAGGCACACCGAGACCGACCCTCCCCCACCCACAGTCCCATTCCCCGTTTCACAACCACCTCGCTGGTTCCTTCTCCAGGCGCGTGACTGACCCACTCCCCCCGCTCCTGGGGCATGGAGTTCGGGGCTAGGTGGGTTGCTTCTGGTGGCCCAAGTGGAGGCGCTCTCGCAAGGAAGGCCTGGCGTCCAGGCAGCTCGGTGCTCTCCGGGGCTGGGTAGTTGCAGGAGACTGGGCGCCGTGCCAAGACGCTCCCAGATCCGCTTGGGGCTCCTTCCCTTCTCCGCTCTTTCCCACCGGGGACTTCTGGGAAATGCGCGTGGAAAGCAGCGAACCTGTTTCTGTCTAATGTACGCGAGCCTTCCAAAGATGAGTGGGGTAAGACCCTGGACGCCCTGGAAGCTGCCCTGGCCCTGCACAAGTCCCTGAACCAGGCCCTTTTGCATCTGCATGCCCCGGGATCTGCCCACGCAGACCCCCACGTGTGGATCCCGCTCCTCCATGGCTCCCCACACGCAGACCTTCCTTGGGATGAAGCCTCCACCCTGAGACTTGACTCCCTTGGATTGTCCAGGGACATTCCTTGCCGTGCCTCGCTTCCCACATCTGCCACCTTGGGACCTATGGCCTCCTGGCTTCTCTCCGGTAGAATTGTTCACTTCTCTGCTCTTCCTCAGCTCTGTGCCTTCCTGGAGAAGCATTTCCTAGATGAGGAGGTGAAACTGATCAACAAGAGGGGCGACCACATGACCAAGCTCGGCAGGCTTGCTGGCCCGCAGGCGGGGCGGGGCGATGTGGGGCGGGGCGGGGCGAGTCATCTCTTTGGAAGGCTCAGCCTCCAGCACCACTAGGGGTCTCTGGAGCCCAGAGGCCGTGGGCGTGGGGGAGGGCACCGTTCCCCCAGCGCGCGGGCTCCTGCCCGAGCCCCTCCAGCCAGGAGGCCTCTTGCTAACTGCCCTCGTGTAGCCCCCTAAGGAGCCCTGAGGCAAGGGTCAACCATAAAGCTCTAGGCAGCAGGTGCCGATGGTGTGTGTGTGCGTGTCTGGCGCCGGGACTCTAGAAGGGTTGAACCCTCCCCCCGTGGGTGGCGTGCTCTAGGCACTTCAGGCCCGAGCCATTTCTGACTCCAGGGAGGGTGGAGCTCAGTGGGTAGCAGGAAGCAGGCTGAGAGTTTTCCAGGGTAACAGCAAGCAGAAAGGGGTCCTGGGCACCTGGGAGTGACTATGGAAGTGAGCTCTGGAAAGCAAGCACAGGAGACTAGCTCTGAGGGCCGCTTCCCCCCTGCCCGCCCGCCCCTCGCCCGGGCTTGGAAGACATGAGGCCCGTCTTGAACGCTAGGGTCTTCCCCAATGTCAAGCACACACTCGGTAGCAACCACTCCTGAGGAGCTGAGCAGCTGGGAGCTTAAGATGGACGAGAAGTGCTGAGCTGGGGTTTTGGTCTCGGTGGAGAAAGGAGAGGGGGAAAGTAGTGTTCCTATTCTCTACACGGGAACGGAAGAAGCTTGCAGCATCTCGGGGCAAGCCGGCAAACTGCTGTGTCAGCTCTGACCCCCATGCCTTTGGTTTCTGGCAGAAGAGGAATCGGGAAGTGGCTGCTAGGTGCCGTGGGCTCAGATCCATGCCCTCTTGCTCTCCGTACACAACAGGATCTGGTTGCGGGGGTTCCTGTGTCTGGCACAAGGCCGATGACCCGGCACCCAAGACTCCTCACTCAGAGCTTCCTGTTCCCTTCCTTGGGGATGGTGTGCTCACACATGCACATGTGGCCTCGGGAGCCTAGAACCATGAGGGGAAAAGTGCTTGTCTTTCTTCTTTGCCCCTGAAAATAGAGCCATCTCAGCGGAGCCCCGGAGAGATGCGTCAAGCCAGTGCGCCGGACCTTGCTGCCGTGATGGAAATGGCCTCCATCTGTGCTGTAGCCACGTGTGAAGAAGGGCTACTGTGTGGAGCCTCCTTCATCACACAGCTCCTTCCCGCCCAAGAGAGCTTGAGCCGTGTGTTTGTCGCTTGCAAGTCCCAAGCAGGCAAACGAGGCCTCCCTTCCTTGAGAGAACACTGGCATTCCAGACAGCATTCCCAATCTCTCCAGGGCAGCAGGAGGAAAGGAGGCACTGGGAAGCCATGGGTCAGCAAGCGGGGGGAGGCTTGGAGGCTCTGAATCCAAGAGGAGGGAGGGGCCTGTGGAGAGGTCCACCAAGCCCCCATGCCCCCATGTTGGACGACACCTGGACTCCTTCGATAGAGATGGATTTTTTTTCTGGCCATTTCTGGACACACGCCTCAAGCACACCCATTCCGCCCTGCCACCCCCCAACCCCCTCCCCTGCCAAGCAAGCAGTGCACCGGCACACGTGAGGAGGGCCCTCCCCGTCACCAGAGCTTGGAGTTGGAAGAAACTCGAGGTGAACGCGGGGGTCTGCCACCCAGTGGGCTGAGCTCTGGATGGGAAGGGGATGGGAGGCGAGCCAGCCAGCGTAAGGTTCTAGGCTCAGCAGCCGGGCCTAGCACGCAAGTGGTCTCCTACCGGACTGAGCTGTTGGGGGGAAGACAGCCAGTTGTGTCCTGGGCAGGGGGGTTCCCCCGGAGGACACAGGAGTCGAGAGGGAGGCGCCAGAGTCTGGAGTCACGGGAGGGAGTTGAGAGACTCAGGGAACGAGTGGAGTCTGGTCGAGCAAGAAAAGGCCAGAGAGCGGTCCCGAGCATCCTCCAGCAGGAATGAGGGCCCAAGGGGTTGTGCCACTCCTGGCGTGGCCAGAGTGGGGGTGTGTGGCGATGGGGCCTGGGTCGGCCCCGGCCCTCACAGAGGGGGTCGAGGCTGGGAGGAGGAATCCCCCAGCGAAGCTGAGCACCCAGGTGGGGCTGGAGCCCAGAACACCTGAGGGCCCTGTGCTGGAGCCTGAGTTCTGCGGCTCCAAAGGAGGACCTCCGCACCCGGGTATCCCAAGTCCCTGAAAATGTCCCGTCTCTGGACGGAGTGCCCCATTGGTCGAGGCCGTCCAGGGAGGCCAGCGCCTGGTGGCTCCCAGGCCAGGCTAGGGCCTGGCACGCTCGGCACGGTCTAGAATTGGCAAGCCAGCGAGAGCTCTACGAGGCCAGCCTGGAAGGCAGCTGGCAGGCTTTCCCGAAACCTCTGGCACTGCAGGGCCAATGGCCCTAGGTAGGCCCGCCTGACCAGGTGGCGGGACTTTGGTTGGCGAGGAATCCCCCTCTGAAGAGGGACCAGGCTCTTGGCTTGGACCAGGGGAGCGATGGGATGCAGCGAGGTTCTCACATCAGCCCCAGATCTGGCCCAGGGGTGCCCACCCCCACAGCCCCTCCTGCCAGGGTCCCCGCCCCTCCCCCTGCCTTCCAATGCAGCCGCCTGCCCTCCCCCTCCGGGAAGTGTGAGGAAGGAAGACTTCTCCTCCCACCCTGGCCCCTAGCGCTGGTAGTTGGGCTCCGACTTGCCGCCAGGGGGCGGCTTTGGCGCTCCTGTTTCTGCTTCTGTCTCTCGCACCGCTTTTGACGACGCGGGCGGGCGGAGATGAGAAAACGGCTGTCCAGGAGGCAAGAGAAGACGTTCTCTTCTAGCCCAGCCCCCAGCCAGCAGACTCCTCTCACGTCAGTGACCTCTTTCAAGCCCGTGGCCAGCTGGTGGCCTGTGGTGAGTGCATTCTGGAACCCTGCTCCCCCGCACCGCGTTTGTTTCCTTGGCAGCCGACACGCTCCCCGAAGTGCGTTCGGTGGCTTGGGGCAGGATGTGTAAGGGCCGCCCCCGTCCGGGCACTATGGCCGGCGGCGGCGGGGGGCAACTGCGAGTGGAGCCAAAGGCCCCCGCATCACAAATGGTTTCCCTCACCCCGCCCTCAGCCACGCCCCGGGCCCACCGTCTCCAAGGCAACGAGGTGGGGCGGGGGCGGGGCGAGGCTCCTGGGGGCGGGCGGGAGGGGTGCCTTGCGTGCCAGTGCCAGGGAGGCGGTGGGCGCGGTGGCCCCGGCTGGCGGGGCGCTGGCGCCTCGCTCCCGCCCCCAGGCCCTGGCCAGACCCCCTGTGCCGATGAGCAGACCCACCCAAGATTTTGGAGTCCCTCTTCTACAGAGAGGAAAGGCCAAACGGTCCTTCTCTTTCGCTTCCCCATAGGCTTGAATGAGCATCTAGCCTCCCCATCTTAGGGAGGCTTTGAGCACGGCCCTCACACCTTCTAGAGAAGCTCTGAGCCCATTTGGTCTGCATTTGCCCTGAGTAGGCAAAGTTGATAGACTTTGCATTGTCCAACGGTTTCCTGGGACTGGAGTCGTTGCCATGGTTACCGAGGGCCGGGCTGCAGCCTCCTACCATCCCCCACCCACAAGTCTCCCGCCGCCCACATCCCCCTAGGGAACTCTCAGCCTATCACACCTTCCCCTAGGACTGAGCCGGCCCTCCAGGTCCCCCACCCCACCTCAGGGAGTTGCCAGGGTCCTGGAACAGCCTGGGCAACTTCCCAATGAGCCTCCGTTGATCTCGCGGCGCCAACCCCCGGTGTGCGGAGCTTCCCTCCGCACTTCTGAGGAACGCCCCCGGCTTCCAGACAAGTCCACGCTCTCAGAGACAACCCCGCAAGCCCGCCGACTTTCTGCGCCAGCCCCGGCACCCCAGAATCCTCACCTCCCAGGATTCCCAATGTCCCCATCAAGGTCCCACCTCCCAGAACCTTTCGACTTCCCAGAATCGGCCTGGGGACCCCTGCATCCCGCCAGGCACACCGAGACCGACCCTCCCCCACCCACAGTCCCATTCCCCGTTTCACAACCACCTCGCTGGTTCCTTCTCCAGGCGCGTGACTGACCCACTTCCCCCGCTCCTGGGGCATGGAGTTCGGGGCTAGGTGGGTTGCTTCTGGTGGCCCAAGTGGAGGCGCTCTCGCAAGGAAGGCCTGGCGTCCAGGCAGCTCGGTGCTCTCCGGGGCTGGGTAGTTGCAGGAGACTGGGCGCCGTGCCAAGACGCTCCCAGATCCGCTTGGGGCTCCTTCCCTTCTCCGCTCTTTCCCACCGGGGACTTCTGGGAAATGCGCGTGGAAAGCAGCGAACCTGTTTCTGTCTAATGTACGCGAGCCTTCCAAAGATGAGTGGGGTAAGACCCTGGACGCCCTGGAAGCTGCCCTGGCCCTGCACAAGTCCCTGAACCAGGCCCTTTTGCATCTGCATGCCCCGGGATCTGCCCACGCAGACCCCCACGTGTGGATCCCGCTCCTCCATGGCTCCCCACACGCAGACCTTCCTTGGGATGAAGCCTCCACCCTGAGACTTGACTCCCTTGGATTGTCCAGGGACATTCCTTGCCGTGCCTCGCTTCCCACATCTGCCACCTTGGGACCTATGGCCTCCTGGCTTCTCTCCGGTAGAATTGTTCACTTCTCTGCTCTTCCTCAGCTCTGTGCCTTCCTGGAGAAGCATTTCCTAGATGAGGAGGTGAAACTGATCAACAAGAGGGGCGACCACATGACCAAGCTCGGCAGGCTTGCTGGCCCGCAGGCGGGGCGGGGCGATGTGGGGCGGGGCGGGGCGAGTCATCTCTTTGGAAGGCTCAGCCTCCAGCACCACTAGGGGTCTCTGGAGCCCAGAGGCCGTGGGCGTGGGGGAGGGCACCGTTCCCCCAGCGCGCGGGCTCCTGCCCGAGCCCCTCCAGCCAGGAGGCCTCTTGCTAACTGCCCTCGTGTAGCCCCCTAAGGAGCCCTGAGGCAAGGGTCAACCATAAAGCTCTAGGCAGCAGGTGCCGATGGTGTGTGTGTGCGTGTCTGGCGCCGGGACTCTAGAAGGGTTGAACCCTCCCCCCGTGGGTGGCGTGCTCTAGGCACTTCAGGCCCGAGCCATTTCTGACTCCAGGGAGGGTGGAGCTCAGTGGGTAGCAGGAAGCAGGCTGAGAGTTTTCCAGGGTAACAGCAAGCAGAAAGGGGTCCTGGGCACCTGGGAGTGACTATGGAAGTGAGCTCTGGAAAGCAAGCACAGGAGACTAGCTCTGAGGGCCGCTTCCCCCCTGCCCGCCCGCCCCTCGCCCGGGCTTGGAAGAGATGAGGCCCGTCTTGAACGCTAGGGTCTTCCCCAATGTCAAGCACACACTCGGTAGCAACCACTCCTGAGGAGCTGAGCAGCTGGGAGCTTAAGATGGACGAGAAGTGCTGAGCTGGGGTTTTGGTCTCGGTGGAGAAAGGAGAGGGGGAAAGTAGTGTTCCTATTCTCTACACGGGAACGGAAGAAGCTTGCAGCATCTCGGGGCAAGCCGGCAAACTGCTGTGTCAGCTCTGACCCCCATGCCTTTGGTTTCTGGGAGAAGAGGAATCGGGAAGTGGCTGCTAGGTGCCGTGGGCTCAGATCCATGCCCTCTTGCTCTCCGTACACAACAGGATCTGGTTGCGGGGGTTCCTGTGTCTGGCACAAGGCCGATGACCCGGCACCCAAGACTCCTCACTCAGAGCTTCCTGTTCCCTTCCTTGGGGATGGTGTGCTCACACATGCACATGTGGCCTCGGGAGCCTAGAACCATGAGGGGAAAAGTGCTTGTCTTTCTTCTTTGCCCCTGAAAATAGAGCCATCTCAGCGGAGCCCCGGAGAGATGCGTCAAGCCAGTGCGCCGGACCTTGCTGCCGTGATGGAAATGGCCTCCATCTGTGCTGTAGCCACGTGTGAAGAAGGGCTACTGTGTGGAGCCTCCTTCATCACACAGCTCCTTCCCGCCCAAGAGAGCTTGAGCCGTGTGTTTGTCGCTTGCAAGTCCCAAGCAGGCAAACGAGGCCTCCCTTCCTTGAGAGAACACTGGCATTCCAGACAGCATTCCCAATCTCTCCAGGGCAGCAGGAGGAAAGGAGGCACTGGGAAGCCACGGGTCAGCAAGCGGGGGGAGGCTTGGAGGCTCTGAATCCAAGAGGAGGGAGGGGCCTGTGGAGAGGTCCACCAAGCCCCCATGCCCCCATGTTGGACGACACCTGGACTCCTTCGATAGAGATGGATTTTTTTTCTGGCCATTTCTGGACACACGCCTCAAGCACACCCATTCCGCCCTGCCACCCCCCAACCCCCTCCCCTGCCAAGCAAGCAGTGCACCGGCACACGTGAGGAGGGCCCTCCCCGTCACCAGAGCTTGGAGTTGGAAGAAACTCGAGGTGAACGCGGGGGTCTGCCACCCAGTGGGCTGAGCTCTGGATGGGAAGGGGATGGGAGGCGAGCCAGCCAGCGTAAGGTTCTAGGCTCAGCAGCCGGGCCTAGCACGCAAGTGGTCTCCTACCGGACTGAGCTGTTGGGGGGAAGACAGCCAGTTGCGTCCTGGGCAGGGGGGTTCCCCCGGAGGACACAGGAGTCGAGAGGGAGGCGCCAGAGTCTGGAGTCACGGGAGGGAGTTGAGAGACTCAGGGAACGAGTGGAGTCTGGTCGAGCAAGAAAAGGCCAGAGAGCGGTCCCGAGCATCCTCCAGCAGGAATGAGGGCCCAAGGGGTTGTGCCACTCCTGGCGTGGCCAGAGTGGGGGTGTGTGGCGATGGGGCCTGGGTCGGCCCCGGCCCTCACAGAGGGGGTCGAGGCTGGGAGGAGGAATCCCCCAGCGAAGCTGAGCACCCAGGTGGGGCTGGAGCCCAGAACACCTGAGGGCCCTGTGCTGGAGCCTGAGTTCTGCGGCTCCAAAGGAGGACCTCCGCACCCGGGTATCCCAAGTCCCTGAAAATGTCCCGTCTCTGGACGGAGTGCCCCATTGGTCGAGGCCGTCCAGGGAGGCCAGCGCCTGGTGGCTCCCAGGCCAGGCTAGGGCCTGGCACGCTCGGCACGGTCTAGAATTGGCAAGCCAGCGAGAGCTCTACGAGGCCAGCCTGGAAGGCAGCTGGCAGGCTTTCCCGAAACCTCTGGCACTGCAGGGCCAATGGCCCTAGGTAGGCCCGCCTGACCAGGTGGCGGGACTTTGGTTGGCGAGGAATCCCCCTCTGAAGAGGGACCAGGCTCTTGGCTTGGACCAGGGGAGCGATGGGATGCAGCGAGGTTCTCACATCAGCCCCAGATCTGGCCCAGGGGTGCCCACCCCCACAGCCCCTCCTGCCAGGGTCCCCGCCCCTCCCCCTGCCTTCCAATGCAGCCGCCTGCCCTCCCCCTCCGGGAAGTGTGAGGAAGGAAGACTTCTCCTCCCACCCTGGCCCCTAGCGCTGGTAGTTGTGCTCCGACTTGCCGCCAGGGGGCGGCTTTGGCGCTCCTGTTTCTGCTTCTGTCTCTCGCACCGCTTTTGACGACGCGGGCGGGCGGAGATGAGAAAACGGCTGTCCAGGAGGCAAGAGAAGACGTTCTCTTCTAGCCCAGCCCCCAGCCAGCAGACTCCTCTCACGTCAGTGACCTCTTTAAAGCCCGTGGCCAGCAGGTGGCCTGTGGTGAGTGCATTCTGGAACCCTGCTCCCCCGCACCGCGTTTGTTTCCTTGGCAGCCGACACGCTCCCCGAAGTGCGTTCGGTGGCTTGGGGCAGGATGTGTAAGGGCCGCCCCCGTCCGGGCACTATGGCCGGCGGCGGCGGGGGGCAACTGCGAGTGGAGCCAAAGGCCCTCGCATCACAAATGGTTTCCCTCACCCCGCCCTCAGCCACGCCCCGGGCCCACCGTCTCCACGGCAACGAGGAGGGGCGGGGGCGGGGCGAGGCTCCTGGGGGCGGGCGGGAGGGGTGCCTCGCGTGCCAGTGCCAGGGAGGCGGTGGGCGCGGTGGCCCCGGCTGGCGGGGCGCTGGCGCCTCGCTCCCGCCCCCAGGCCCTGGCCAGACCCCCTGTGCCGATGAGCAGACCCACCCAAGATTTTGGAGTCCCTCTTCTACAGAGAGGAAAGGCCAAACGGTCCTTCTCTTTCGCTTCCCCATAGGCTTGAATGAGCATCTAGCCTCCCCATCTTAGGGAGGCTTTGAGCACGGCCCTCACACCTTCTAGAGAAGCTCTGAGCCCATTTGGTCTGCATTTGCCCTGAGTAGGCAAAGTTGATAGACTTTGCATTGTCCAACGGTTTCCTGGGACTGGAGTCGTTGCCATGGTTACCGAGGGCCGGGCTGCAGCCTCCTACCATCCCCCACCCACAAGTCTCCCGCCGCCCACATCCCCCTAGGGAACTCTCAGCCTATCACACCTTCCCCTAGGACTGAGCCGGCCCTCCAGGTCCCCCACCCCACCTCAGGGAGTTGCCAGCGTCCTGGAACAGCCTGGGCAACTTCCCAATGAGCCTCCGTTGATCTCGCGGCGCCAACCCCCGGTGTGCGGAGCTTCCCTCCGCACTTCTGAGGAACGCCCCCGGCTTCCAGACAAGTCCACGCTCTCAGAGACAACCCCGCAAGCCCGCCGACTTTCTGCGCCAGCCCCGGCACCCCAGAATCCTCACCTCCCAGGATTCCCAATGTCCCCATCAAGGTCCCACCTCCCAGAACCTTTCGACTTCCCAGAATCGGCCTGGGGACCCCTGCATCCCGCCAGGCACACCGAGACCGACCCTCCCCCACCCACAGTCCCATTCCCCGTTTCACAACCACCTCGCTGGTTCCTTCTCCAGGCGCGTGACTGACCCACTTCCCCCGCTCCTGGGGCATGGAGTTCGGGGCTAGGTGGGTTGCTTCTGGTGGCCCAAGTGGAGGCGCTCTCGCAAGGAAGGCCTGGCGTCCAGGCAGCTCGGTGCTCTCCGGGGCTGGGTAGTTGCAGGAGACTGGGCTCCGTGCCAAGACGCTCCCAGATCCGCTTGGGGCTCCTTCCCTTCTCCGCTCTTTCCCACCGGGGACTTCTGGGAAATGCGCGTGGAAAGCAGCGAACCTGTTTCTGTCTAATGTACGCGAGCCTTCCAAAGATGAGTGGGGTAAGACCCTGGACGCCCTGGAAGCTGCCCTGGCCCTGCACAAGTCCCTGAACCAGGCCCTTTTGCATCTGCATGCCCCGGGATCTGCCCACGCAGACCCCCACGTGTGGATCCCGCTCCTCCATGGCTCCCCACACGCAGACCTTCCTTGGGATGAAGCCTCCACCCTGAGACTTGACTCCCTTGGATTGTCCAGGGACATTCCTTGCCGTGCCTCGCTTCCCACATCTGCCACCTTGGGACCTATGGCCTCCTGGCTTCTCTCCGGTAGAATTGTTCACTTCTCTGCTCTTCCTCAGCTCTGTGCCTTCCTGGAGAAGCATTTACTAGATGAGGAGGTGAAACTGATCAACAAGAGGGGCGACCACATGACCAAGCTCGGCAGGCTTGCTGGCCCGCAGGCGGGGCGGGGCGATGTGGGGCGGGGCGGGGCGAGTCATCTCTTTGGAAGGCTCAGCCTCCAGCACCACTAGGGGTCTCTGGAGCCCAGAGGCCGTGGGCGTGGGGGAGGGCACCGTTCCCCCAGCGCGCGGGCTCCTGCCCGAGCCCCTCCAGCCAGGAGGCCTCTTGCTAACTGCCCTCGTGTAGCCCCCTAAGGAGCCCTGAGGCAAGGGTCAACCATAAAGCTCTAGGCAGCAGGTGCCGATGGTGTGTGTGTGCGTGTCTGGCGCCGGGACTCTAGAAGGGTTGAACCCTCCCCCCGTGGGTGGCGTGCTCTAGGCACTTCAGGCCCGAGCCATTTCTGACTCCAGGGAGGGTGGAGCTCAGTGGGTAGCAGGAAGCAGGCTGAGAGTTTTCCAGGGTAACAGCAAGCAGAAAGGGGTCCTGGGCACCTGGGAGTGACTATGGAAGTGAGCTCTGGAAAGCAAGCACAGGAGACTAGCTCTGAGGGCCGCTTCCCCCCTGCCCGCCCGCCCCTCGCCCGGGCTTGGAAGACATGAGGCCCGTCTTGAATGCTAGGGTCTTCCCCAATGTCAAGCACACACTCGGTAGCAACCACTCCTGAGGAGCTGAGCAGCTGGGAGCTTAAGATGGACGAGAAGTGCTGAGCTGGGGTTTTGGGTCTCGGTGGAGAAAGGAGAGGGGGAAAGTAGTGTTCCTATTCTCTACAGGGGAACGGAAGAAGCTTGCAGCATCTCGGGGCAAGCCGGCAAACTGCTGTGTCAGCTCTGACCCCCATGCCTTTGGTTTCTGGGAGAAGAGGAATCGGGAAGTGGCTGCTAGGTGCCGTGGGCTCAGATCCATGCCCTCTTGCTCTCCGTACACAACAGGATCTGTTTGCGGGGGTTCCTGTGTCTGGCACAAGGCCGATGACCCGGCACCCAAGACTCCTCACTCAGAGCTTCCTGTTCCCTTCCTTGGGGATGGTGTGCTCACACATGCACATGTGGCCTCGGGAGCCTAGAACCATGAGGGGAAAAGTGCTTGTCTTTCTTCTTTGCCCCTGAAAATAGAGCCATCTCAGCGGAGCCCCGGAGAGATGCGTCAAGCCAGTGCGCCGGACCTTGCTGCCGTGATGGAAATGGCCTCCATCTGTGCTGTAGCCACGTGTGAAGAAGGGCTACTGTGTGGAGCCTCCTTCATCACACAGCTCCTTCCCGCCCAAGAGAGCTTGAGCCGTGTGTTTGTCGCTTGCAAGTCCCAAGCAGGCAAACGAGGCCTCCCTTTCTTGAGAGAACACTGGCATTCCAGACAGCATTCCCAATCTCTCCAGGGCAGCAGGAGGAAAGGAGGCACTGGGAAGCCATGGGTCAGCAAGCGGGGGGAGGCTTGGAGGCTCTGAATCCAAGAGGAGGGAGGGGCCTGTGGAGAGGTCCACCAAGCCCCCATGCCCCCATGTTGGACGACACCTGGACTCCTTCGATAGAGATGGATTTTTTTTCTGGCCATTTCTGGACACACGCCTCAAGCACACCCATTCCGCCCTGCCACCCCCCAACCCCCTCCCCTGCCAAGCAAGCAGTGCACCGGCACACGTGAGGAGGGCCCTCCCCGTCACCAGAGCTTGGAGTTGGAAGAAACTCGAGGTGAACGCGGGGGTCTGCCACCCAGTGGGCTGAGCTCTGGATGGGAAGGGGATGGGAGGCGAGCCAGCCAGCGTAAGGTTCTAGGCTCAGCAGCCGGGCCTAGCACGCAAGTGGTCTCCTACCGGACTGAGCTGTTGGGGGGAAGACAGCCAGTTGCGTCCTGGGCAGGGGGGTTCCCCCGGAGGACACAGGAGTCGAGAGGGAGGCGCCAGAGTCTGGAGTCACGGGAGGGAGTTGAGAGACTCAGGGAACGAGTGGAGTCTGGTCGAGCAAGAAAAGGCCAGAGAGCGGTCCCGAGCCTCCTCCAGCAGGAATGAGGGCCCAAGGGGTTGTGCCACTCCTGGCGTGGCCAGAGTGGGGGTGTGTGGCGATGGGGCCTGGGTGGGCCCCGGCCCTCACAGAGGGGGTCGATGCTGGGAGGAGGAATCCCCCAGCGAAGCTGAGCACCCAGGTGGGGCTGGAGCCCAGAACACCTGAGGGCCCTGTGCTGGAGCCTGAGTTCTGCGGCTCCAAAGGAGGACCTCCGCACCCGGGTATCCCAAGTCCCTGAAAATGTCCCGTCTCTGGACGGAGTGCCCCATTGGTCGAGGCCGTCCAGGGAGGCCAGCGCCTGGTGGCTCCCAGGCCAGGCTAGGGCCTGGCACGCTCGGCACGGTCTAGAATTGGCAAGCCAGCGAGAGCTCTACGAGGCCAGCCTGGAAGGCAGCTGGCAGGCTTTCCCGAAACCTCTGGCACTGCAGGGCCAACGGCCCTAGGTAGGCCCGCCTGACCAGGTGGCGGGACTTTGGTTGGCGAGGAATCCCCCTCTGAAGAGGGACCAGGCTCTTGGCTTGGACCAGGGGAGCGATGGGATGCAGCGAGGTTCTCACATCAGCCCCAGATCTGGCCCAGGGGTGCCCACCCCCACAGCCCCTCCTGCCAGGGTCCCCGCCCCTCCCCCTGCCTTCCAATGCAGCCGCCTGCCCTCCCCCTCCGGGAAGTGTGAGGAAGGAAGACTTCTCCTCCCACCCTGGCCCCTAGCGCTGGTAGTTGGGCTCCGACTTGCCGCCAGGGGGCGGCTTTGGCGCTCCTGTTTCTGCTTCTGTCTCTCGCACCGCTTTTGACGACGCGGGCGGGCGGAGATGAGAAAACGGCTGTCCAGGAGGCAAGAGAAGACGTTCTCTTCTAGCCCAGCCCCCAGCCAGCAGACTCCTCTCACGTCAGTGACCTCTTTCAAGCCCGTGGCCAGCTGGTGGCCTGTGGTGAGTGCATTCTGGAACCCTGCTCCCCCGCACCGCGTTTGTTTCCTTGGCAGCCGACACGCTCCCCGAAGTGCGTTCGGTGGCTTGGGGCAGGATGTGTAAGGGCCGCCCCCGTCCGGGCACTATGGCCGGCGGCGGCGGGGGGCAACTGCGAGTGGAGCCAAAGGCCCCCGCATCACAAATGGTTTCCCTCACCCCGCCCTCAGCCACGCCCCGGGCCCACCGTCTCCACGGCAACGAGGTGGGGCGGGGGCGGGGCGAGGCTCCTGGGGGCGGGCGGGAGGGGTGCCTCGCGTGCCAGTGCCAGGGAGGCGGTGGGCGCGGTGGCCCCGGCTGGCGGGGCGCTGGCGCCTCGCTCCCGCCCCCAGGCCCTGGCCAGACCCCCTGTGCCGATGAGCAGACCCACCCAAGATTTTGGAGTCCCTCTTCTACAGAGAGGAAAGGCCAAACGGTCCTTCTCTTTCGCTTCCCCATAGGCTTGAATGAGCATCTAGCCTCCCCATCTTAGGGAGGCTTTGAGCATGGCCCTCACACCTTCTAGAGAAGCTCTGAGCCCATTTGGTCTGCATTTGCCCTGAGTAGGCAAAGTTGATAGACTTTGCATTGTCCAACGGTTTCCTGGGACTGGAGTCGTTGCCATGGTTACCGAGGGCCGGGCTGCAGCCTCCTACCATCCCCCACCCACAAGTCTCCCGCCGCCCACATCCCCCTAGGGAACTCTCAGCCTATCACACCTTCCCCTAGGACTGAGCCGGCCCTCCAGGTCCCCCACCCCACCTCAGGGAGTTGCCAGCGTCCTGGAACAGCCTGGGCAACTTCCCAATGAGCCTCCGTTGATCTCGCGGCGCCAACCCCCGGTGTGCGGAGCTTCCCTCCGCACTTCTGAGGAACGCCCCCGGCTTCCAGACAAGTCCACGCTCTCAGAGACAACCCCGCAAGCCCACCGACTTTCTGCGCCAGCCCCGGCACCCCAGAATCCTCACCTCCCAGGATTCCCAATGTCCCCATCAAGGTCCCACCTCCCAGAACCTTTCGACTTCCCAGAATCGGCCTGGGGACCCCTGCATCCCGCCAGGCACACCGAGACCGACCCTCCCCCACCCACAGTCCCATTCCCCGTTTCACAACCACCTCGCTGGTTCCTTCTCCAGGCGCGTGACTGACCCACTCCCCCCGCTCCTGGGGCATGGAGTTCGGGGCTAGGTGGGTTGCTTCTGGTGGCCCAAGTGGAGGCGCTCTCGCAAGGAAGGCCTGGCGTCCAGGCAGCTCGGTGCTCTCCGGGGCTGGGTAGTTGCAGGAGACTGGGCGCCGTGCCAAGACGCTCCCAGATCCGCTTGGGGCTCCTTCCCTTCTCCGCTCTTTCCCACCGGGGACTTCTGGGAAATGCGCGTGGAAAGCAGCGAACCTGTTTCTGTCTAATGTACGCGAGCCTTCCAAAGATGAGTGGGGTAAGACCCTGGACGCCCTGGAAGCTGCCCTGGCCCTGCACAAGTCCCTGAACCAGGCCCTTTTGCATCTGCATGCCCCGGGATCTGCCCACGCAGACCCCCACGTGTGGATCCCGCTCCTCCATGGCTCCCCACACGCAGACCTTCCTTGGGATGAAGCCTCCACCCTGAGACTTGACTCCCTTGGATTGTCCAGGGACATTCCTTGCCGTGCCTCGCTTCCCACATCTGCCACCTTGGGACCTATGGCCTCCTGGCTTCTCTCCGGTAGAATTGTTCACTTCTCTGCTCTTCCTCAGCTCTGTGCCTTCCTGGAGAAGCATTTCCTAGATGAGGAGGTGAAACTGATCAACAAGAGGGGCGACCACATGACCAAGCTCGGCAGGCTTGCTGGCCCGCAGGCGGGGCGGGGCGATGTGGGGCGGGGCGGGGCGAGTCATCTCTTTGGAAGGCTCAGCCTCCAGCACCACTAGGGGTCTCTGGAGCCCAGAGGCCGTGGGCGTGGGGGAGGGCACCGTTCCCCCAGCGCGCGGGCTCCTGCCCGAGCCCCTCCAGCCAGGAGGCCTCTTGCTAACTGCCCTCGTGTAGCCCCCTAAGGAGCCCTGAGGCAAGGGTCAACCATAAAGCTCTAGGCAGCAGGTGCCGATGGTGTGTGTGTGCGTGTCTGGCGCCGGGACTCTAGAAGGGTTGAACCCTCCCCCCGTGGGTGGCGTGCTCTAGGCACTTCAGGCCCGAGCCATTTCTGACTCCAGGGAGGGTGGAGCTCAGTGGGTAGCAGGAAGCAGGCTGAGAGTTTTCCAGGGTAACAGCAAGCAGAAAGGGGTCCTGGGCACCTGGGAGTGACTATGGAAGTGAGCTCTGGAAAGCAAGCACAGGAGACTAGCTCTGAGGGCCGCTTCCCCCCTGCCCGCCCGCCCCTCGCCCGGGCTTGGAAGACATGAGGCCCGTCTTGAACGCTAGGGTCTTCCCCAATGTCAAGCACACACTCGGTAGCAACCACTCCTGAGGAGCTGAGCAGCTGGGAGCTTAAGATGGACGAGAAGTGCTGAGCTGGGGTTTTGGGTCTCGGTGGAGAAAGGAGAGGGGGAAAGTAGTGTTCCTATTCTCTACAGGGGAACGGAAGAAGCTTGCAGCATCTCGGGGCAAGCCGGCAAACTGCTGTGTCAGCTCTGACCCCCATGCCTTTGGTTTCTGGGAGAAGAGGAATCGGGAAGTGGCTGCTAGGTGCCGTGGGCTCAGATCCATGCCCTCTTGCTCTCCGTACACAACAGGATCTGTTTGCGGGGGTTCCTGTGTCTGGCACAAGGCCGATGACCCGGCACCCAAGACTCCTCACTCAGAGCTTCCTGTTCCCTTCCTTGGGGATGGTGTGCTCACACATGCACATGTGGCCTCGGGAGCCTAGAACCATGAGGGGAAAAGTGCTTGTCTTTCTTCTTTGCCCCTGAAAATAGAGCCATCTCAGCGGAGCCCCGGAGAGATGCGTCAAGCCAGTGCGCCGGACCTTGCTGCCGTGATGGAAATGGCCTCCATCTGTGCTGTAGCCACGTGTGAAGAAGGGCTACTGTGTGGAGCCTCCTTCATCACACAGCTCCTTCCCGCCCAAGAGAGCTTGAGCCGTGTGTTTGTCGCTTGCAAGTCCCAAGCAGGCAAACGAGGCCTCCCTTCCTTGAGAGAACACTGGCATTCCAGACAGCATTCCCAATCTCTCCAGGGCAGCAGGAGGAAAGGAGGCACTGGGAAGCCATGGGTCAGCAAGCGGGGGGAGGCTTGGAGGCTCTGAATCCAAGAGGAGGGAGGGGCCTGTGGAGAGGTCCACCAAGCCCCCATGCCCCCATGTTGGACGACACCTGGACTCCTTCGATAGAGATGGATTTTTTTTCTGGCCATTTCTGGACACACGCCTCAAGCACACCCATTCCGCCCTGCCACCCCCCAACCCCCTCCCCTGCCAAGCAAGCAGTGCACCGGCACACGTGAGGAGGGCCCTCCCCGTCACCAGAGCTTGGAGTTGGAAGAAACTCGAGGTGAACGCGGGGGTCTGCCACCCAGTGGGCTGAGCTCTGGATGGGAAGGGGATGGGAGGCGAGCCAGCCAGCGTAAGGTTCTAGGCTCAGCAGCCGGGCCTAGCACGCAAGTGGTCTCCTACCGGACTGAGCTGTTGGGGGGAAGACAGCCAGTTGCGTCCTGGGCAGGGGGGTTCCCCCGGAGGACACAGGAGTCGAGAGGGAGGCGCCAGAGTCTGGAGTCACGGGAGGGAGTTGAGAGACTCAGGGAACGAGTGGAGTCTGGTCGAGCAAGAAAAGGCCAGAGAGCGGTCCCGAGCCTCCTCCAGCAGGAATGAGGGCCCAAGGGGTTGTGCCACTCCTGGCGTGGCCAGAGTGGGGGTGTGTGGCGATGGGGCCTGGGTGGGCCCCGGCCCTCACAGAGGGGGTCGATGCTGGGAGGAGGAATCCCCCAGCGAAGCTGAGCACCCAGGTGGGGCTGGAGCCCAGAACACCTGAGGGCCCTGTGCTGGAGCCTGAGTTCTGCGGCTCCAAAGGAGGACCTCCGCACCCGGGTATCCCAAGTCCCTGAAAATGTCCCGTCTCTGGACGGAGTGCCCCATTGGTCGAGGCCGTCCAGGGAGGCCAGCGCCTGGTGGCTCCCAGGCCAGGCTAGGGCCTGGCACGCTCGGCACGGTCTAGAATTGGCAAGCCAGCGAGAGCTCTACGAGGCCAGCCTGGAAGGCAGCTGGCAGGCTTTCCCGAAACCTCTGGCACTGCAGGGCCAACGGCCCTAGGTAGGCCCGCCTGACCAGGTGGCGGGACTTTGGTTGGCGAGGAATCCCCCTCTGAAGAGGGACCAGGCTCTTGGCTTGGACCAGGGGAGCGATGGGATGCAGCGAGGTTCTCACATCAGCCCCAGATCTGGCCCAGGGGTGCCCACCCCCACAGCCCCTCCTGCCAGGGTCCCCGCCCCTCCCCCTGCCTTCCAATGCAGCCGCCTGCCCTCCCCCTCCGGGAAGTGTGAGGAAGGAAGACTTCTCCTCCCACCCTGGCCCCTAGCGCTGGTAGTTGGGCTCCGACTTGCCGCCAGGGGGCGGCTTTGGCGCTCCTGTTTCTGCTTCTGTCTCTCGCACCGCTTTTGACGACGCGGGCGGGCGGAGATGAGAAAACGGCTGTCCAGGAGGCAAGAGAAGACGTTCTCTTCTAGCCCAGCCCCCAGCCAGCAGACTCCTCTCACGTCAGTGACCTCTTTCAAGCCCGTGGCCAGCTGGTGGCCTGTGGTGAGTGCATTCTGGAACCCTGCTCCCCCGCACCGCGTTTGTTTCCTTGGCAGCCGACACGCTCCCTAAGTGCGTTCGGTGGCTTGGGGCAGGATGTGTAAGGGCCGCCCCCGTCCGGGCACTATGGCCGGCGGCGGCGGGGGGCAACTGCGAGTGGAGCCAAAGGCCCCCGCATCACAAATGGTTTCCCTCACCCCGCCCTCAGCCACGCCCCGGGCCCACCGTCTCCACGGCAACGAGGTGGGGCGGGGGCGGGGCGAGGCTCCTGGGGGCGGGCGGGAGGGGTGCCTCGCGTGCCAGTGCCAGGGAGGCGGTGGGCGCGGTGGCCCCGGCTGGCGGGGCGCTGGCGCCTCGCTCCCGCCCCCAGGCCCTGGCCAGACCCCCTGTGCCGATGAGCAGACCCACCCAAGATTTTGGAGTCCCTCTTCTACAGAGAGGAAAGGCCAAACGGTCCTTCTCTTTCGCTTCCCCATAGGCTTGAATGAGCATCTAGCCTCCCCATCTTAGGGAGGCTTTGAGCATGGCCCTCACACCTTCTAGAGAAGCTCTGAGCCCATTTGGTCTGCATTTGCCCTGAGTAGGCAAAGTTGATAGACTTTGCATTGTCCAACGGTTTCCTGGGACTGGAGTCGTTGCCATGGTTACCGAGGGCCGGGCTGCAGCCTCCTACCATCCCCCACCCACAAGTCTCCCGCCGCCCACATCCCCCTAGGGAACTCTCAGCCTATCACACCTTCCCCTAGGACTGAGCCGGCCCTCCAGGTCCCCCACCCCACCTCAGGGAGTTGCCAGCGTCCTGGAACAGCCTGGGCAACTTCCCAATGAGCCTCCGTTGATCTCGCGGCGCCAACCCCCGGTGTGCGGAGCTTCCCTCCGCACTTCTGAGGAACGCCCCCGGGTTCCAGACAAGTCCACGCTCTCAGAGACAACCCCGCAAGCCCACCGACTTTCTGCGCCAGCCCCGGCACCCCAGAATCCTCACCTCCCAGGATTCCCAATGTCCCCATCAAGGTCCCACCTCCCAGAACCTTTCGACTTCCCAGAATCGGCCTGGGGACCCCTGCATCCCGCCAGGCACACCGAGACCGACCCTCCCCCACCCACAGTCCCATTCCCCGTTTCACAACCACCTCGCTGGTTCCTTCTCCAGGCGCGTGACTGACCCACTCCCCCCGCTCCTGGGGCATGGAGTTCGGGGCTAGGTGGGTTGCTTCTGGTGGCCCAAGTGGAGGCGCTCTCGCAAGGAAGGCCTGGCGTCCAGGCAGCTCGGTGCTCTCCGGGGCTGGGTAGTTGCAGGAGACTGGGCGCCGTGCCAAGACGCTCCCAGATCCGCTTGGGGCTCCTTCCCTTCTCCGCTCTTTCCCACCGGGGACTTCTGGGAAATGCGCGTGGAAAGCAGCGAACCTGTTTCTGTCTAATGTACGCGAGCCTTCCAAAGATGAGTGGGGTAAGACCCTGGACGCCCTGGAAGCTGCCCTGGCCCTGCACAAGTCCCTGAACCAGGCCCTTTTGCATCTGCATGCCCCGGGATCTGCCCACGCAGACCCCCACGTGTGGATCCCGCTCCTCCATGGCTCCCCACACGCAGACCTTCCTTGGGATGAAGCCTCCACCCTGAGACTTGACTCCCTTGGATTGTCCAGGGACATTCCTTGCCGTGCCTCGCTTCCCACATCTGCCACCTTGGGACCTATGGCCTCCTGGCTTCTCTCCGGTAGAATTGTTCACTTCTCTGCTCTTCCTCAGCTCTGTGCCTTCCTGGAGAAGCATTTCCTAGATGAGGAGGTGAAACTGATCAACAAGAGGGGCGACCACATGACCAAGCTCGGCAGGCTTGCTGGCCCGCAGGCGGGGCGGGGCGATGTGGGGCGGGGCGGGGCGAGTCATCTCTTTGGAAGGCTCAGCCTCCAGCACCACTAGGGGTCTCTGGAGCCCAGAGGCCGTGGGCGTGGGGGAGGGCACCGTTCCCCCAGCGCGCGGGCTCCTGCCCGAGCCCCTCCAGCCAGGAGGCCTCTTGCTAACTGCCCTCGTGTAGCCCCCTAAGGAGCCCTGAGGCAAGGGTCAACCATAAAGCTCTAGGCAGCAGGTGCCGATGGTGTGTGTGTGCGTGTCTGGCGCCGGGACTCTAGAAGGGTTGAACCCTCCCCCCGTGGGTGGCGTGCTCTAGGCACTTCAGGCCCGAGCCATTTCTGACTCCAGGGAGGGTGGAGCTCAGTGGGTAGCAGGAAGCAGGCTGAGAGTTTTCCAGGGTAACAGCAAGCAGAAAGGGGTCCTGGGCACCTGGGAGTGACTATGGAAGTGAGCTCTGGAAAGCAAGCACAGGAGACTAGCTCTGAGGGCCGCTTCCCCCGTGCCCGCCCGCCCCTCGCCCGGGCTTGGAAGACATGAGGCCCGTCTTGAACGCTAGGGTCTTCCCCAATGTCAAGCACACACTCGGTAGCAACCACTCCTGAGGAGCTGAGCAGCTGGGAGCTTAAGATGGACGAGAAGTGCTGAGCTGGGGTTTTGGTCTCGGTGGAGAAAGGAGAGGGGGAAAGTAGTGTTCCTATTCTCTACACGGGAACGGAAGAAGCTTGCAGCATCTCGGGGCAAGCCGGCAAACTGCTGTGTCAGCTCTGACCCCCATGCCTTTGGTTTCTGGGAGAAGAGGAATCGGGAAGTGGCTGCTAGGTGCCGTGGGCTCAGATCCATGCCCTCTTGCTCTCCGTACACAACAGGATCTGGTTGCGGGGGTTCCTGTGTCTGGCACAAGGCCGATGACCCGGCACCCAAGACTCCTCACTCAGAGCTTCCTGTTCCCTTCCTTGGGGATGGTGTGCTCACACATGCACATGTGGCCTCGGGAGCCTAGAACCATGAGGGGAAAAGTGCTTGTCTTTCTTCTTTGCCCCTGAAAATAGAGCCATCTCAGCGGAGCCCCGGAGAGATGCGTCAAGCCAGTGCGCCGGACCTTGCTGCCGTGATGGAAATGGCCTCCATCTGTGCTGTAGCCACGTGTGAAGAAGGGCTACTGTGTGGAGCCTCCTTCATCACACAGCTCCTTCCCGCCCAAGAGAGCTTGAGCCGTGTGTTTGTCGCTTGCAAGTCCCAAGCAGGCAAACGAGGCCTCCCTTCCTTGAGAGAACACTGGCATTCCAGACAGCATTCCCAATCTCTCCAGGGCAGCAGGAGGAAAGGAGGCACTGGGAAGCCATGGGTCAGCAAGCGGGGGGAGGCTTGGAGGCTCTGAATCCAAGAGGAGGGAGGGGCCTGTGGAGAGGTCCACCAAGCCCCCATGCCCCCATGTTGGACGACACCTGGACTCCTTCGATAGAGATGGATTTTTTTTCTGGCCATTTCTGGACACACGCCTCAAGCACACCCATTCCGCCCTGCCACCCCCCAACCCCCTCCCCTGCCAAGCAAGCAGTGCACCGGCACACGTGAGGAGGGCCCTCCCCGTCACCAGAGCTTGGAGTTGGAGGAAACTCGAGGTGAACGCGGGGGTCTGCCACCCAGTGGGCTGAGCTCTGGATGGGAAGGGGATGGGAGGCGAGCCAGCCAGCGTAAGGTTCTAGGCTCAGCAGCCGGGCCTAGCACGCAAGTGGTCTCCTACCGGACTGAGCTGTTGGGGGGAAGACAGCCAGTTGTGTCCTGGGCAGGGGGGTTCCCCCGGAGGACACAGGAGTCGAGAGGGAGGCGCCAGAGTCTGGAGTCACGGGAGGGAGTTGAGAGACTCAGGGAACGAGTGGAGTCTGGTCGAGCAAGAAAAGGCCAGAGAGCGGTCCCGAGCCTCCTCCAGCAGGAATGAGGGCCCAAGGGGTTGTGCCACTCCTGGCGTGGCCAGAGTGGGGGTGTGTGGCGATGGGGCCTGGGTCGGCCCCGGCCCTCACAGAGGGGGTCGAGGCTGGGAGGAGGAATCCCCCAGCGAAGCTGAGCACCCAGGTGGGGCTGGAGCCCAGAACACCTGAGGGCCCTGTGCTGGAGCCTGAGTTCTGCGGCTCCAAAGGAGGACCTCCGCACCCGGGTATCCCAAGTCCCTGAAAATGTCCCGTCTCTGGACGGAGTGCCCCATTGGTCGAGGCCGTCCAGGGAGGCCAGCGCCTGGTGGCTCCCAGGCCAGGCTAGGGCCTGGCACGCTCGGCACGGTCTAGAATTGGCAAGCCAGCGAGAGCTCTACGAGGCCAGCCTGGAAGGCAGCTGGCAGGCTTTCCCGAAACCTCTGGCACTGCAGGGCCAATGGCCCTAGGTAGGCCCGCCTGACCAGGTGGCGGGACTTTGGTTGGCGAGGAATCCCCCTCTGAAGAGGGACCAGGCTCTTGGCTTGGACCAGGGGAGCGATGGGATGCAGCGAGGTTCTCACATCAGCCCCAGATCTGGCCCAGGGGTGCCCACCCCCACAGCCCCTCCTGCCAGGGTCCCCGCCCCTCCCCCTGCCTTCCAATGCAGCCGCCTGCCCTCCCCCTCCGGGAAGTGTGAGGAAGGAAGACTTCTCCTCCCACCCTGGCCCCTAGCGCTGGTAGTTGTGCTCCGACTTGCCGCCAGGGGGCGGCTTTGGCGCTCCTGTTTCTGCTTCTGTCTCTCGCACCGCTTTTGACGACGCGGGCGGGCGGAGATGAGAAAACGGCTGTCCAGGAGGCAAGAGAAGACGTTCTCTTCTAGCCCAGCCCCCAGCCAGCAGACTCCTCTCACGTCAGTGACCTCTTTCAAGCCCGTGGCCAGCAGGTGGCCTGTGGTGAGTGCATTCTGGAACCCTGCTCCCCCGCACCGCGTTTGTTTCCTTGGCAGCCGACACGCTCCCCGAAGTGCGTTCGGTGGCTTGGGGCAGGATGTGTAAGGGCCGCCCCCGTCCGGGCACTATGGCCGGCGGCGGCGGGGGGCAACTGCGAGTGGAGCCAAAGGCCCCCGCATCACAAATGGTTTCCCTCACCCCGCCCTCAGCCACGCCCCGTGCCCACCGTCTCCACGGCAACGAGGTGGGGCGGGGGCGGGGCGAGGCTCCTGGGGGCGGGCGGGAGGGGTGCCTCGCGTGCCAGTGCCAGGGAGGCGGTGGGCGCGGTGGCCCCGGCTGGCGGGGCGCTGGCGCCTCGCTCCCGCCCCCAGGCCCTGGCCAGACCCCCTGTGCCGATGAGCAGACCCACCCAAGATTTTGGAGTCCCTCTTCTACAGAGAGGAAAGGCCAAACGGTCCTTCTCTTTCGCTTCCCCATAGGCTTGAATGAGCATCTAGCCTCCCCATCTTAGGGAGGCTTTGAGCACGGCCCTCACACCTTCTAGAGAAGCTCTGAGCCCATTTGGTCTGCATTTGCCCTGAGTAGGCAAAGTTGATAGACTTTGCATTGTCCAACGGTTTCCTGGGACTGGAGTCGTTGCCATGGTTACCGAGGGCCGGGCTGCAGCCTCCTACCATCCCCCACCCACAAGTCTCCCGCCGCCCACATCCCCCTAGGGAACTCTCAGCCTATCACACCTTCCCCTAGGACTGAGCCGGCCCTCCAGGTCCCCCACCCCACCTCAGGGAGTTGCCAGCGTCCTGGAACAGCCTGGGAAACTTCCCAATGAGCCTCCGTTGATCTCGCGGCGCCAACCCCCGGTGTGCGGAGCTTCCCTCCGCACTTCTGAGGAACGCCCCCGGCTTCCTGATAAGTCCACGCTCTCAGAGACAACCCCGCAAGCCCACCGACTTTCTGCGCCAGCCCCGGCACCCCAGAATCCTCACCTCCCAGGATTCCCAATGTCCCCATCAAGGTCCCACCTCCCAGAACCTTTCGACTTCCCAGAATCGGCCTGGGGACCCCTGCATCCCGCCAGGCACACCGAGACCGACCCTCCCCCACCCACAGTCCCATTCCCCGTTTCACAACCACCTCGCTGGTTCCTTCTCCAGGCGCGTGACTGACCCACTTCCCCCGCTCCTGGGGCATGGAGTTCGGGGCTAGGTGGGTTGCTTCTGGTGGCCCAAGTGGAGGCGCTCTCGCAAGGAAGGCCTGGCGTCCAGGCAGCTCGGTGCTCTCCGGGGCTGGGTAGTTGCAGGAGACTGGGCGCCGTGCCAAGACGCTCCCAGATCCGCTTGGGGCTCCTTCCCTTCTCCGCTCTTTCCCACCGGGGACTTCTGGGAAATGCGCGTGGAAAGCAGCGAACCTGTTTCTGTCTAATGTACGCGAGCCTTCCAAAGATGAGTGGGGTAAGACCCTGGACGCCCTGGAAGCTGCCCTGGCCCTGCACAAGTCCCTGAACCAGGCCCTTTTGCATCTGCATGCCCCGGGATCTGCCCACGCAGACCCCCACGTGTGGATCCCGCTCCTCCATGGCTCCCCACACGCAGACCTTCCTTGGGATGAAGCCTCCACCCTGAGACTTGACTCCCTTGGATTGTCCAGGGACATTCCTTGCCGTGCCTCGCTTCCCACATCTGCCACCTTGGGACCTATGGCCTCCTGGCTTCTCTCCGGTAGAATTGTTCACTTCTCTGCTCTTCCTCAGCTCTGTGCCTTCCTGGAGAAGCATTTCCTAGATGAGGAGGTGAAACTGATCAACAAGAGGGGCGACCACATGACCAAGCTCGGCAGGCTTGCTGGCCCGCAGGCGGGGCGGGGCGATGTGGGGCGGGGCGGGGCGAGTCATCTCTTTGGAAGGCTCAGCCTCCAGCACCACTAGGGGTCTCTGGAGCCCAGAGGCCGTGGGCGTGGGGGAGGGCACCGTTCCCCCAGCGCGCGGGCTCCTGCCCGAGCCCCTCCAGCCAGGAGGCCTCTTGCTAACTGCCCTCGTGTAGCCCCCTAAGGAGCCCTGAGGCAAGGGTCAACCATAAAGCTCTAGGCAGCAGGTGCCGATGGTGTGTGTGTGCGTGTCTGGCGCCGGGACTCTAGAAGGTTTGAACCCTCCCCCCGTGGGTGGCGTGCTCTAGGCACTTCAGGCCCGAGCCATTTCTGACTCCAGGGAGGGTGGAGCTCAGTGGGTAGCAGGAAGCAGGCTGAGAGTTTTCCAGGGTAACAGCAAGCAGAAAGGGGTCCTGGGCACCTGGGAGTGACTATGGAAGTGAGCTCTGGAAAGCAAGCACAGGAGACTAGCTCTGAGGGCCGCTTCCCCCCTGCCCGCCCGCCCCTCGCCCGGGCTTGGAAGACATGAGGCCCGTCTTGAACGCTAGGGTCTTCCCCAATGTCAAGCACACACTCGGTAGCAACCACTCCTGAGGAGCTGAGCAGCTGGGAGCTTAAGATGGACGAGAAGTGCTGAGCTGGGGTTTTGGGTCTCGGTGGAGAAAGGAGAGGGGGAAAGTAGTGTTCCTATTCTCTACAGGGGAATGGAAGAAGCTTGCAGCATCTCGGGGCAAGCCGGCAAACTGCTGTGTCAGCTCTGACCCCCATGCCTTTGGTTTCTGGGAGAAGAGGAATCGGGAAGTGGCTGCTAGGTGCCGTGGGCTCAGATCCATGCCCTCTTGCTCTCCGTACACAACAGGATCTGTTTGCGGGGGTTCCTGTGTCTGGCACAAGGCCGATGACCCGGCACCCAAGACTCCTCACTCAGAGCTTCCTGTTCCCTTCCTTGGGGATGGTGTGCTCACACATGCACATGTGGCCTCGGGAGCCTAGAACCATGAGGGGAAAAGTGCTTGTCTTTCTTCTTTGCCCCTGAAAATAGAGCCATCTCAGCGGAGCCCCGGAGAGATGCGTCAAGCCAGTGCGCCGGACCTTGCTGCCGTGATGGAAATGGCCTCCATCTGTGCTGTAGCCACGTGTGAAGAAGGGCTACTGTGTGGAGCCTCCTTCATCACACAGCTCCTTCCCGCCCAAGAGAGCTTGAGCCGTGTGTTTGTCGCTTGCAAGTCCCAAGCAGGCAAACGAGGCCTCCCTTTCTTGAGAGAACACTGGCATTCCAGACAGCATTCCCAATCTCTCCAGGGCAGCAGGAGGAAAGGAGGCACTGGGAAGCCATGGGTCAGCAAGCGGGGGGAGGCTTGGAGGCTCTGAATCCAAGAGGAGGGAGGGGCCTGTGGAGAGGTCCACCAAGCCCCCATGCCCCCATGTTGGACGACACCTGGACTCCTTCGATAGAGATGGATTTTTTTTCTGGCCATTTCTGGACACACGCCTCAAGCACACCCATTCCGCCCTGCCACCCCCCCAACCCCCTCCCCTGCCAAGCAAGCAGTGCACCGGCACACGTGAGGAGGGCCCTCCCCGTCACCAGAGCTTGGAGTTGGAAGAAACTCGAGGTGAACGCGGGGGTCTGCCACCCAGTGGGCTGAGCTCTGGATGGGAAGGGGATGGGAGGCGAGCCAGCCAGCGTAAGGTTCTAGGCTCAGCAGCCGGGCCTAGCACGCAAGTGGTCTCCTACCGGACTGAGCTGTTGGGGGGAAGACAGCCAGTTGCGTCCTGGGCAGGGGGGTTCCCCCGGAGGACACAGGAGTCGAGAGGGAGGCGCCAGAGTCTGGAGTCACGGGAGGGAGTTGAGAGACTCAGGGAACGAGTGGAGTCTGGTCGAGCAAGAAAAGGCCAGAGAGCGGTCCCGAGCCTCCTCCAGCAGGAATGAGGGCCCAAGGGGTTGTGCCACTCCTGGCGTGGCCAGAGTGGGGGTGTGTGGCGATGGGGCCTGGGTGGGCCCCGGCCCTCACAGAGGGGGTCGATGCTGGGAGGAGGAATCCCCCAGCGAAGCTGAGCACCCAGGTGGGGCTGGAGCCCAGAACACCTGAGGGCCCTGTGCTGGAGCCTGAGTTCTGCGGCTCCAAAGGAGGACCTCCGCACCCGGGTATCCCAAGTCCCTGAAAATGTCCCGTCTCTGGACGGAGTGCCCCATTGGTCGAGGCCGTCCAGGGAGGCCAGCGCCTGGTGGCTCCCAGGCCAGGCTAGGGCCTGGCACGCTCGGCACGGTCTAGAATTGGCAAGCCAGCGAGAGCTCTACGAGGCCAGCCTGGAAGGCAGCTGGCAGGCTTTCCCGAAACCTCTGGCACTGCAGGGCCAATGGCCCTAGGTAGGCCCGCCTGACCAGGTGGCGGGACTTTGGTTGGCGAGGAATCCCCCTCTGAAGAGGGACCAGGCTCTTGGCTTGGACCAGGGGAGCGATGGGATGCAGCGAGGTTCTCACATCAGCCCCAGATCTGGCCCAGGGGTGCCCACCCCCACAGCCCCTCCTGCCAGGGTCCCCGCCCCTCCCCCTGCCTTCCAATGCAGCCGCCTGCCCTCCCCCTCCGGGAAGTGTGAGGAAGGAAGACTTCTCCTCCCACCCTGGCCCCTAGCGCTGGTAGTTGGGCTCCGACTTGCCGCCAGGGGGCGGCTTTGGCGCTCCTGTTTCTGCTTCTGTCTCTCGCACCGCTTTTGACGACGCGGGCGGGCGGAGATGAGAAAACGGCTGTCCAGGACGCAAGAGAAGACGTTCTCTTCTAGCCCAGCCCCCAGCCAGCAGACTCCTCTCACGTCAGTGACCTCTTTCAAGCCCGTGGCCAGCTGGTGGCCTGTGGTGAGTGCATTCTGGAACCCTGCTCCCCCGCACCGCGTTTGTTTCCTTGGCAGCCGACACGCTCCCCGAAGTGCGTTCGGTGGCTTGGGGCAGGATGTGTAAGGGCCGCCCCCGTCCGGGCACTATGGCCGGCGGCGGCGGGGGGCAACTGCGAGTGGAGCCAAAGGCCCCCGCATCACAAATGGTTTCCCTCACCCCGCCCTCAGCCACGCCCCGTGCCCACCGTCTCCACGGCAACGAGGTGGGGCGGGGGCGGGGCGAGGCTCCTGGGGGCGGGCGGGAGGGGTGCCTCGCGTGCCAGTGCCAGGGAGGCGGTGGGCGCGGTGGCCCCGGCTGGCGGGGCGCTGGCGCCTCGCTCCCGCCCCCAGGCCCTGGCCAGACCCCCTGTGCCGATGAGCAGACCCACCCAAGATTTTGGAGTCCCTCTTCTACAGAGAGGAAAGGCCAAACGGTCCTTCTCTTTCGCTTCCCCATAGGCTTGAATGAGCATCTAGCCTCCCCATCTTAGGGAGGCTTTGAGCACGGCCCTCACACCTTCTAGAGAAGCTCTGAGCCCATTTGGTCTGCATTTGCCCTGAGTAGGCAAAGTTGATAGACTTTGCATTGTCCAACGGTTTCCTGGGACTGGAGTCGTTGCCATGGTTACCGAGGGCCGGGCTGCAGCCTCCTACCATCCCCCACCCACAAGTCTCCCGCCGCCCACATCCCCCTAGGGAACTCTCAGCCTATCACACCTTCCCCTAGGACTGAGCCGGCCCTCCAGGTCCCCCACCCCACCTCAGGGAGTTGCCAGCGTCCTGGAACAGCCTGGGAAACTTCCCAATGAGCCTCCGTTGATCTCGCGGCGCCAACCCCCGGTGTGCGGAGCTTCCCTCCGCACTTCTGAGGAACGCCCCCGGGTTCCAGACAAGTCCACGCTCTCAGAGACAACCCCGCAAGCCCACCGACTTTCTGCGCCAGCCCCGGCACCCCAGAATCCTCACCTCCCAGGATTCCCAATGTCCCCATCAAGGTCCCACCTCCCAGAACCTTTCGACTTCCCAGAATCGGCCTGGGGACCCCTGCATCCCGCCAGGCACACCGAGACCGACCCTCCCCCACCCACAGTCCCATTCCCCGTTTCACAACCACCTCGCTGGTTCCTTCTCCAGGCGCGTGACTGACCCACTTCCCCCGCTCCTGGGGCATGGAGTTCGGGGCTAGGTGGGTTGCTTCTGGTGGCCCAAGTGGAGGCGCTCTCGCAAGGAAGGCCTGGCGTCCAGGCAGCTCGGTGCTCTCCGGGGCTGGGTAGTTGCAGGAGACTGGGCTCCGTGCCAAGACGCTCCCAGATCCGCTTGGGGCTCCTTCCCTTCTCCGCTCTTTCCCACCGGGGACTTCTGGGAAATGCGCGTGGAAAGCAGCGAACCTGTTTCTGTCTAATGTACGCGAGCCTTCCAAAGATGAGTGGGGTAAGACCCTGGACGCCCTGGAAGCTGCCCTGGCCCTGCACAAGTCCCTGAACCAGGCCCTTTTGCATCTGCATGCCCCGGGATCTGCCCACGCAGACCCCCACGTGTGGATCCCGCTCCTCCATGGCTCCCCACACGCAGACCTTCCTTGGGATGAAGCCTCCACCCTGAGACTTGACTCCCTTGGATTGTCCAGGGACATTCCTTGCCGTGCCTCGCTTCCCACATCTGCCACCTTGGGACCTATGGCCTCCTGGCTTCTCTCCGGTAGAATTGTTCACTTCTCTGCTCTTCCTCAGCTCTGTGCCTTCCTGGAGAAGCATTTCCTAGATGAGGAGGTGAAACTGATCAACAAGAGGGGCGACCACCTGACCAAGCTCGGCAGGCTTGCTGGCCCGCAGGCGGGGCGGGGCGATGTGGGGCGGGGCGGGGCGAGTCATCTCTTTGGAAGGCTCAGCCTCCAGCACCACTAGGGGTCTCTGGAGCCCAGAGGCCGTGGGCGTGGGGGAGGGCACCGTTCCCCCAGCGCGCGGGCTCCTGCCCGAGCCCCTCCAGCCAGGAGGCCTCTTGCTAACTGCCCTCGTGTAGCCCCCTAAGGAGCCCTGAGGCAAGGGTCAACCATAAAGCTCTAGGCAGCAGGTGCCGATGGTGTGTGTGTGCGTGTCTGGCGCCGGGACTCTAGAAGGGTTGAACCCTCCCCCCGTGGGTGGCGTGCTCTAGGCACTTCAGGCCCGAGCCATTTCTGACTCCAGGGAGGGTGGAGCTCAGTGGGTAGCAGGAAGCAGGCTGAGAGTTTTCCAGGGTAACAGCAAGCAGAAAGGGGTCCTGGGCACCTGGGAGTGACTATGGAAGTGAGCTCTGGAAAGCAAGCACAGGAGACTAGCTCTGAGGGCCGCTTCCCCCCTGCCCGCCCGCCCCTCGCCCGGGCTTGGAAGACATGAGGCCCGTCTTGAACGCTAGGGTCTTCCCCAATGTCAAGCACACACTCGGTAGCAACCACTCCTGAGGAGCTGAGCAGCTGGGAGCTTAAGATGGACGAGAAGTGCTGAGCTGGGGTTTTGGGTCTCGGTGGAGAAAGGAGAGGGGGAAAGTAGTGTTCCTATTCTCTACAGGGGAACGGAAGAAGCTTGCAGCATCTCGGGGCAAGCCGGCAAACTGCTGTGTCAGCTCTGACCCCCATGCCTTTGGTTTCTGGGAGAAGAGGAATCGGGAAGTGGCTGCTAGGTGCCGTGGGCTCAGATCCATGCCCTCTTGCTCTCCGTACACAACAGGATCTGTTTGCGGGGGTTCCTGTGTCTGGCACAAGGCCGATGACCCGGCACCCAAGACTCCTCACTCAGAGCTTCCTGTTCCCTTCCTTGGGGATGGTGTGCTCACACATGCACATGTGGCCTCGGGAGCCTAGAACCATGAGGGGAAAAGTGCTTGTCTTTCTTCTTTGCCCCTGAAAATAGAGCCATCTCAGCGGAGCCCCGGAGAGATGCGTCAAGCCAGTGCGCCGGACCTTGCTGCCGTGATGGAAATGGCCTCCATCTGTGCTGTAGCCACGTGTGAAGAAGGGCTACTGTGTGGAGCCTCCTTCATCACACAGCTCCTTCCCGCCCAAGAGAGCTTGAGCCGTGTGTTTGTCGCTTGCAAGTCCCAAGCAGGCAAACGAGGCCTCCCTTTCTTGAGAGAACACTGGCATTCCAGACAGCATTCCCAATCTCTCCAGGGCAGCAGGAGGAAAGGAGGCACTGGGAAGCCATGGGTCAGCAAGCGGGGGGAGGCTTGGAGGCTCTGAATCCAAGAGGAGGGAGGGGCCTGTGGAGAGGTCCACCAAGCCCCCATGCCCCCATGTTGGACGACACCTGGACTCCTTCGATAGAGATGGATTTTTTTTCTGGCCATTTCTGGACACACGCCTCAAGCACACCCATTCCGCCCTGCCACCCCCCAACCCCCTCCCCTGCCAAGCAAGCAGTGCACCGGCACACGTGAGGAGGGCCCTCCCCGTCACCAGAGCTTGGAGTTGGAAGAAACTCGAGGTGAACGCGGGGGTCTGCCACCCAGTGGGCTGAGCTCTGGATGGGAAGGGGATGGGAGGCGAGCCAGCCAGCGTAAGGTTCTAGGCTCAGCAGCCGGGCCTAGCACGCAAGTGGTCTCCTACCGGACTGAGCTGTTGGGGGGAAGACAGCCAGTTGCGTCCTGGGCAGGGGGGTTCCCCCGGAGGACACAGGAGTCGAGAGGGAGGCGCCAGAGTCTGGAGTCACGGGAGGGAGTTGAGAGACTCAGGGAACGAGTGGAGTCTGGTCGAGCAAGAAAAGGCCAGAGAGCGGTCCCGAGCCTCCTCCAGCAGGAATGAGGGCCCAAGGGGTTGTGCCACTCCTGGCGTGGCCAGAGTGGGGGTGTGTGGCGATGGGGCCTGGGTGGGCCCCGGCCCTCACAGAGGGGGTCGATGCTGGGAGGAGGAATCCCCCAGCGAAGCTGAGCACCCAGGTGGGGCTGGAGCCCAGAACACCTGAGGGCCCTGTGCTGGAGCCTGAGTTCTGCGGCTCCAAAGGAGGACCTCCGCACCCGGGTATCCCAAGTCCCTGAAAATGTCCCGTCTCTGGACGGAGTGCCCCATTGGTCGAGGCCGTCCAGGGAGGCCAGCGCCTGGTGGCTCCCAGGCCAGGCTAGGGCCTGGCACGCTCGGCACGGTCTAGAATTGGCAAGCCAGCGAGAGCTCTACGAGGCCAGCCTGGAAGGCAGCTGGCAGGCTTTCCCGAAACCTCTGGCACTGCAGGGCCAATGGCCCTAGGTAGGCCCGCCTGACCAGGTGGCGGGACTTTGGTTGGCGAGGAATCCCCCTCTGAAGAGGGACCAGGCTCTTGGCTTGGACCAGGGGAGCGATGGGATGCAGCGAGGTTCTCACATCAGCCCCAGATCTGGCCCAGGGGTGCCCACCCCCACAGCCCCTCCTGCCAGGGTCCCCGCCCCTCCCCCTGCCTTCCAATGCAGCCGCCTGCCCTCCCCCTCCGGGAAGTGTGAGGAAGGAAGACTTCTCCTCCCACCCTGGCCCCTAGCGCTGGTAGTTGTGCTCCGACTTGCCGCCAGGGGGCGGCTTTGGCGCTCCTGTTTCTGCTTCTGTCTCTCGCACCGCTTTTGACGACGCGGGCGGGCGGAGATGAGAAAACGGCTGTCCAGGAGGCAAGAGAAGACGTTCTCTTCTAGCCCAGCCCCCAGCCAGCAGACTCCTCTCACGTCAGTGACCTCTTTCAAGCCCGTGGCCAGCTGGTGGCCTGTGGTGAGTGCATTCTGGAACCCTGCTCCCCCGCACCGCGTTTGTTTCCTTGGCAGCCGACACGCTCCCCGAAGTGCGTTCGGTGGCTTGGGGCAGGATGTGTAAGGGCCGCCCCCGTCCGGGCACTATGGCCGGCGGCGGCGGGGGGCAACTGCGAGTGGAGCCAAAGGCCCCCGCATCACAAATGGTTTCCCTCACCCCGCCCTCAGCCACGCCCCGTGCCCACCGTCTCCACGGCAACGAGGTGGGGCGGGGGCGGGGCGAGGCTCCTGGGGGCGGGCGGGAGGGGTGCCTCGCGTGCCAGTGCCAGGGAGGCGGTGGGCGCGGTGGCCCCGGCTGGCGGGGCGCTGGCGCCTCGCTCCCGCCCCCAGGCCCTGGCCAGACCCCCTGTGCCGATGAGCAGACCCACCCAAGATTTTGGAGTCCCTCTTCTACAGAGAGGAAAGGCCAAACGGTCCTTCTCTTTCGCTTCCCCATAGGCTTGAATGAGCATCTAGCCTCCCCATCTTAGGGAGGCTTTGAGCACGGCCCTCACACCTTCTAGAGAAGCTCTGAGCCCATTTGGTCTGCATTTGCCCTGAGTAGGCAAAGTTGATAGACTTTGCATTGTCCAACGGTTTCCTGGGACTGGAGTCGTTGCCATGGTTACCGAGGGCCGGGCTGCAGCCTCCTACCATCCCCCACCCACAAGTCTCCCGCCGCCCACATCCCCCTAGGGAACTCTCAGCCTATCACACCTTCCCCTAGGACTGAGCCGGCCCTCCAGGTCCCCCACCCCACCTCAGGGAGTTGCCAGCGTCCTGGAACAGCCTGGGCAACTTCCCAATGAGCCTCCGTTGATCTCGCGGCGCCAACCCCCGGTGTGCGGAGCTTCCCTCCGCACTTCTGAGGAACGCCCCCGGCTTCCAGACAAGTCCACGCTCTCAGAGACAACCCCGCAAGCCCACCGACTTTCTGCGCCAGCCCCGGCACCCCAGAATCCTCACCTCCCAGGATTCCCAATGTCCCCATCAAGGTCCCACCTCCCAGAACCTTTCGACTTCCCAGAATCGGCCTGGGGACCCCTGCATCCCGCCAGGCACACCGAGACCGACCCTCCCCCACCCACAGTCCCATTCCCCGTTTCACAACCACCTCGCTGGTTCCTTCTCCAGGCGCGTGACTGACCCACTTCCCCCGCTCCTGGGGCATGGAGTTCGGGGCTAGGTGGGTTGCTTCTGGTGGCCCAAGTGGAGGCGCTCTCGCAAGGAAGGCCTGGCGTCCAGGCAGCTCGGTGCTCTCCGGGGCTGGGTAGTTGCAGGAGACTGGGCTCCGTGCCAAGACGCTCCCAGATCCGCTTGGGGCTCCTTCCCTTCTCCGCTCTTTCCCACCGGGGACTTCTGGGAAATGCGCGTGGAAAGCAGCGAACCTGTTTCTGTCTAATGTACGCGAGCCTTCCAAAGATGAGTGGGGTAAGACCCTGGACGCCCTGGAAGCTGCCCTGGCCCTGCACAAGTCCCTGAACCAGGCCCTTTTGCATCTGCATGCCCCGGGATCTGCCCACGCAGACCCCCACGTGTGGATCCCGCTCCTCCATGGCTCCCCACACGCAGACCTTCCTTGGGATGAAGCCTCCACCCTGAGACTTGACTCCCTTGGATTGTCCAGGGACATTCCTTGCCGTGCCTCGCTTCCCACATCTGCCACCTTGGGACCTATGGCCTCCTGGCTTCTCTCCGGTAGAATTGTTCACTTCTCTGCTCTTCCTCAGCTCTGTGCCTTCCTGGAGAAGCATTTCCTAGATGAGGAGGTGAAACTGATCAACAAGAGGGGCGACCACATGACCAAGCTCGGCAGGCTTGCTGGCCCGCAGGCGGGGCGGGGCGATGTGGGGCGGGGCGGGGCGAGTCATCTCTTTGGAAGGCTCAGCCTCCAGCACCACTAGGGGTCTCTGGAGCCCAGAGGCCGTGGGCGTGGGGGAGGGCACCGTTCCCCCAGCGCGCGGGCTCCTGCCCGAGCCCCTCCAGCCAGGAGGCCTCTTGCTAACTGCCCTCGTGTAGCCCCCTAAGGAGCCCTGAGGCAAGGGTCAACCATAAAGCTCTAGGCAGCAGGTGCCGATGGTGTGTGTGTGCGTGTCTGGCGCCGGGACTCTAGAAGGGTTGAACCCTCCCCCCGTGGGTGGCGTGCTCTAAGCACTTCAGGCCCGAGCCATTTCTGACTCCAGGGAGGGTGGAGCTCAGTGGGTAGCAGGAAGCAGGCTGAGAGTTTTCCAGGGTAACAGCAAGCAGAAAGGGGTCCTGGGCACCTGGGAGTGACTATGGAAGTGAGCTCTGGAAAGCAAGCACAGGAGACTAGCTCTGAGGGCCGCTTCCCCCCTGCCCGCCCGCCCCTCGCCCGGGCTTGGAAGACATGAGGCCCGTCTTGAACGCTAGGGTCTTCCCCAATGTCAAGCACACACTCGGTAGCAACCACTCCTGAGGAGCTGAGCAGCTGGGAGCTTAAGATGGACGAGAAGTGCTGAGCTGGGGTTTTGGGTCTCGGTGGAGAAAGGAGAGGGGGAAAGTAGTGTTCCTATTCTCTACAGGGGAACGGAAGAAGCTTGCAGCATCTCGGGGCAAGCCGGCAAACTGCTGTGTCAGCTCTGACCCCCATGCCTTTGGTTTCTGGGAGAAGAGGAATCGGGAAGTGGCTGCTAGGTGCCGTGGGCTCAGATCCATGCCCTCTTGCTCTCCGTACACAACAGGATCTGTTTGCGGGGGTTCCTGTGTCTGGCACAAGGCCGATGACCCGGCACCCAAGACTCCTCACTCAGAGCTTCCTGTTCCCTTCCTTGGGGATGGTGTGCTCACACATGCACATGTGGCCTCGGGAGCCTAGAACCATGAGGGGAAAAGTGCTTGTCTTTCTTCTTTGCCCCTGAAAATAGAGCCATCTCAGCGGAGCCCCGGAGAGATGCGTCAAGCCAGTGCGCCGGACCTTGCTGCCGTGATGGAAATGGCCTCCATCTGTGCTGTAGCCACGTGTGAAGAAGGGCTACTGTGTGGAGCCTCCTTCATCACACAGCTCCTTCCCGCCCAAGAGAGCTTGAGCCGTGTGTTTGTCGCTTGCAAGTCCCAAGCAGGCAAACGAGGCCTCCCTTCCTTGAGAGAACACTGGCATTCCAGACAGCATTCCCAATCTCTCCAGGGCAGCAGGAGGAAAGGAGGCACTGGGAAGCCATGGGTCAGCAAGCGGGGGGAGGCTTGGAGGCTCTGAATCCAAGAGGAGGGAGGGGCCTGTGGAGAGGTCCACCAAGCCCCCATGCCCCCATGTTGGACGACACCTGGACTCCTTCGATAGAGATGGATTTTTTTTCTGGCCATTTCTGGACACACGCCTCAAGCACACCCATTCCGCCCTGCCACCCCCCAACCCCCTCCCCTGCCAAGCAAGCAGTGCACCGGCACACGTGAGGAGGGCCCTCCCCGTCACCAGAGCTTGGAGTTGGAAGAAACTCGAGGTGAACGCGGGGGTCTGCCACCCAGTGGGCTGAGCTCTGGATGGGAAGGGGATGGGAGGCGAGCCAGCCAGCGTAAGGTTCTAGGCTCAGCAGCCGGGCCTAGCACGCAAGTGGTCTCCTACCGGACTGAGCTGTTGGGGGGAAGACAGCCAGTTGCGTCCTGGGCAGGGGGGTTCCCCCGGAGGACACAGGAGTCGAGAGGGAGGCGCCAGAGTCTGGAGTCACGGGAGGGAGTTGAGAGACTCAGGGAACGAGTGGAGTCTGGTCGAGCAAGAAAAGGCCAGAGAGCGGTCCCGAGCCTCCTCCAGCAGGAATGAGGGCCCAAGGGGTTGTGCCACTCCTGGCGTGGCCAGAGTGGGGGTGTGTGGCGATGGGGCCTGGGTGGGCCCCGGCCCTCACAGAGGGGGTCGATGCTGGGAGGAGGAATCCCCCAGCGAAGCTGAGCACGCAGGTGGGGCTGGAGCCCAGAACACCTGAGGGCCCTGTGCTGGAGCCTGAGTTCTGCGGCTCCAAAGGAGGACCTCCGCACCCGGGTATCCCAAGTCCCTGAAAATGTCCCGTCTCTGGACGGAGTGCCCCATTGGTCGAGGCCGTCCAGGGAGGCCAGCGCCTGGTGGCTCCCAGGCCAGGCTAGGGCCTGGCACGCTCGGCACGGTCTAGAATTGGCAAGCCAGCGAGAGCTCTACGAGGCCAGCCTGGAAGGCAGCTGGCAGGCTTTCCCGAAACCTCTGGCACTGCAGGGCCAACGGCCCTAGGTAGGCCCGCCTGACCAGGTGGCGGGACTTTGGTTGGCGAGGAATCCCCCTCTGAAGAGGGACCAGGCTCTTGGCTTGGACCAGGGGAGCGATGGGATGCAGCGAGGTTCTCACATCAGCCCCAGATCTGGCCCAGGGGTGCCCACCCCCACAGCCCCTCCTGCCAGGGTCCCCGCCCCTCCCCCTGCCTTCCAATGCAGCCGCCTGCCCTCCCCCTCCGGGAAGTGTGAGGAAGGAAGACTTCTCCTCCCACCCTGGCCCCTAGCGCTGGTAGTTGGGCTCCGACTTGCCGCCAGGGGGCGGCTTTGGCGCTCCTGTTTCTGCTTCTGTCTCTCGCACCGCTTTTGACGACGCGGGCGGGCGGAGATGAGAAAACGGCTGTCCAGGAGGCAAGAGAAGACGTTCTCTTCTAGCCCAGCCCCCAGCCAGCAGACTCCTCTCACGTCAGTGACCTCTTTCAAGCCCGTGGCCAGCTGGTGGCCTGTGGTGAGTGCATTCTGGAACCCTGCTCCCCCGCACCGCGTTTGTTTCCTTGGCAGCCGACACGCTCCCCGAAGTGCGTTCGGTGGCTTGGGGCAGGATGTGTAAGGGCCGCCCCCGTCCGGGCACTATGGCCGGCGGCGGCGGGGGGCAACTGCGAGTGGAGCCAAAGGCCCCCGCATCACAAATGGTTTCCCTCACCCCGCCCTCAGCCACGCCCCGGGCCCACCGTCTCCACGGCAACGAGGTGGGGCGGGGGCGGGGCGAGGCTCCTGGGGGCGGGCGGGAGGGGTGCCTCGCGTGCCAGTGCCAGGGAGGCGGTGGGCGCGGTGGCCCCGGCTGGCGGGGCGCTGGCGCCTCGCTCCCGCCCCCAGGCCCTGGCCAGACCCCCTGTGCCGATGAGCAGACCCACCCAAGATTTTGGAGTCCCTCTTCTACAGAGAGGAAAGGCCAAACGGTCCTTCTCTTTCGCTTCCCCATAGGCTTGAATGAGCATCTAGCCTCCCCATCTTAGGGAGGCTTTGAGCATGGCCCTCACACCTTCTAGAGAAGCTCTGAGCCCATTTGGTCTGCATTTGCCCTGAGTAGGCAAAGTTGATAGACTTTGCATTGTCCAACGGTTTCCTGGGACTGGAGTCGTTGCCATGGTTACCGAGGGCCGGGCTGCAGCCTCCTACCATCCCCCACCCACAAGTCTCCCGCCGCCCACATCCCCCTAGGGAACTCTCAGCCTATCACACCTTCCCCTAGGACTGAGCCGGCCCTCCAGGTCCCCCACCCCACCTCAGGGAGTTGCCAGCGTCCTGGAACAGCCTGGGCAACTTCCCAATGAGCCTCCGTTGATCTCGCGGCGCCAACCCCCGGTGTGCGGAGCTTCCCTCCGCACTTCTGAGGAACGCCCCCGGGTTCCAGACAAGTCCACGCTCTCAGAGACAACCCCGCAAGCCCACCGACTTTCTGCGCCAGCCCCGGCACCCCAGAATCCTCACCTCCCAGGATTCCCAATGTCCCCATCAAGGTCCCACCTCCCAGAACCTTTCGACTTCCCAGAATCGGCCTGGGGACCCCTGCATCCCGCCAGGCACACCGAGACCGACCCTCCCCCACCCACAGTCCCATTCCCCGTTTCACAACCACCTCGCTGGTTCCTTCTCCAGGCGCGTGACTGACCCACTCCCCCCGCTCCTGGGGCATGGAGTTCGGGGCTAGGTGGGTTGCTTCTGGTGGCCCAAGTGGAGGCGCTCTCGCAAGGAAGGCCTGGCGTCCAGGCAGCTCGGTGCTCTCCGGGGCTGGGTAGTTGCAGGAGACTGGGCGCCGTGCCAAGACGCTCCCAGATCCGCTTGGGGCTCCTTCCCTTCTCCGCTCTTTCCCACCGGGGACTTCTGGGAAATGCGCGTGGAAAGCAGCGAACCTGTTTCTGTCTAATGTACGCGAGCCTTCCAAAGATGAGTGGGGTAAGACCCTGGACGCCCTGGAAGCTGCCCTGGCCCTGCACAAGTCCCTGAACCAGGCCCTTTTGCATCTGCATGCCCCGGGATCTGCCCACGCAGACCCCCACGTGTGGATCCCGCTCCTCCATGGCTCCCCACACGCAGACCTTCCTTGGGATGAAGCCTCCACCCTGAGACTTGACTCCCTTGGATTGTCCAGGGACATTCCTTGCCGTGCCTCGCTTCCCACATCTGCCACCTTGGGACCTATGGCCTCCTGGCTTCTCTCCGGTAGAATTGTTCACTTCTCTGCTCTTCCTCAGCTCTGTGCCTTCCTGGAGAAGCATTTCCTAGATGAGGAGGTGAAACTGATCAACAAGAGGGGCGACCACATGACCAAGCTCGGCAGGCTTGCTGGCCCGCAGGCGGGGCGGGGCGATGTGGGGCGGGGCGGGGCGAGTCATCTCTTTGGAAGGCTCAGCCTCCAGCACCACTAGGGGTCTCTGGAGCCCAGAGGCCGTGGGCGTGGGGGAGGGCACCGTTCCCCCAGCGCGCGGGCTCCTGCCCGAGCCCCTCCAGCCAGGAGGCCTCTTGCTAACTGCCCTCGTGTAGCCCCCTAAGGAGCCCTGAGGCAAGGGTCAACCATAAAGCTCTAGGCAGCAGGTGCCGATGGTGTGTGTGTGCGTGTCTGGCGCCGGGACTCTAGAAGGGTTGAACCCTCCCCCCGTGGGTGGCGTGCTCTAGGCACTTCAGGCCCGAGCCATTTCTGACTCCAGGGAGGGTGGAGCTCAGTGGGTAGCAGGAAGCAGGCTGAGAGTTTTCCAGGGTAACAGCAAGCAGAAAGGGGTCCTGGGCACCTGGGAGTGACTATGGAAGTGAGCTCTGGAAAGCAAGCACAGGAGACTAGCTCTGAGGGCCGCTTCCCCCCTGCCCGCCCGCCCCTCGCCCGGGCTTGGAAGACATGAGGCCCGTCTTGAACGCTAGGGTCTTCCCCAATGTCAAGCACACACTCGGTAGCAACCACTCCTGAGGAGCTGAGCAGCTGGGAGCTTAAGATGGACGAGAAGTGCTGAGCTGGGGTTTTGGGTCTCGGTGGAGAAAGGAGAGGGGGAAAGTAGTGTTCCTATTCTCTACAGGGGAACGGAAGAAGCTTGCAGCATCTCGGGGCAAGCCGGCAAACTGCTGTGTCAGCTCTGACCCCCATGCCTTTGGTTTCTGGGAGAAGAGGAATCGGGAAGTGGCTGCTAGGTGCCGTGGGCTCAGATCCATGCCCTCTTGCTCTCCGTACACAACAGGATCTGTTTGCGGGGGTTCCTGTGTCTGGCACAAGGCCGATGACCCGGCACCCAAGACTCCTCACTCAGAGCTTCCTGTTCCCTTCCTTGGGGATGGTGTGCTCACACATGCACATGTGGCCTCGGGAGCCTAGAACCATGAGGGGAAAAGTGCTTGTCTTTCTTCTTTGCCCCTGAAAATAGAGCCATCTCAGCGGAGCCCCGGAGAGATGCGTCAAGCCAGTGCGCCGGACCTTGCTGCCGTGATGGAAATGGCCTCCATCTGTGCTGTAGCCACGTGTGAAGAAGGGCTACTGTGTGGAGCCTCCTTCATCACACAGCTCCTTCCCGCCCAAGAGAGCTTGAGCCGTGTGTTTGTCGCTTGCAAGTCCCAAGCAGGCAAACGAGGCCTCCCTTCCTTGAGAGAACACTGGCATTCCAGACAGCATTCCCAATCTCTCCAGGGCAGCAGGAGGAAAGGAGGCACTGGGAAGCCGTGGGTCAGCAAGCGGGGCGAGGCTGGGAGGCTCTGAATCCAAGAGGAGGGAGGGGCCTGTGGAGAGGTCCACCAAGCCCCCATGTTGGACGACACCTGGACTCCTTCGATAGCGATGGATTTTTTTTCTGGCCATTTCTGGACACACGCCTCAAGCACACCCATTCCGCCCTGCCACCCACCAACCCCCTCCCCTGCCAAGCAAGCAGTGCACCGGCACACGTGAGGAGGGCCCTCCCCGTCACCAGAGCTTGGGGTTGGAAGAAACTCGAGGTGAACGTGGGGGTCTGCCACCCAGTGGGCTGAGCTCTGGATGGGAAGGGGATGGGAGGCGAGCCAGCCAGCGTAAGGTTCTAGGCTCAGCAGCCGGGCCTAGCACGCAAGTGGTCTCCTACCGGACTGAGCTGTTGGGGGGAAGACAGCCAGTTGCGTCCTGGGCAGGGGGGTTCCCCCGGAGGACACAGGAGTCGAGAGGGAGGCGCCAGAATCTGGAGTCACGGGAGGGAGTTGAGAGACTCAGGGAACGAGTGGAGTCTGGTCGAGCAAGAAAAGGCCAGAGAGCGGTCCCGAGCCTCCTCCAGCAGGAATGAGGGCCCAAGTGGTTCTGCCACTCCTGGCGTGGCCAGAGTGGGGGTGTGTGGCGATGGGGCCTGGGTGGGCCCCGGCCCTCACAGAGGGGGTCGAGGCTGGGAGGAGGAATCCCCCAGCGAAGCTGAGCACCCAGGTGGGGCTGGAGCCCAGAACACCTGAGGGCCCTGTGCTGGAGCCTGAGTTCTGCGGCTCCAAAGGAGGTCCTCCGCACCCGGGTATCCCAAGTCCCTGAAAATGTCCCGTCTCTGGACGGAGTGCCCCATTGGTCGAGGCCGTCCAGGGAGGCCAGCGCCTGGTGGCTCCCAGGCCAGTCTAGGGCCTGGCACGCTCTGCACGGTCTAGAACTGGCAAGCCAGCGAGAGCTCGACGAGGCCAGCCTGGAAGGCAGCTGGCAGGCTTTCCCGAAACCTCTGGCACTGCAGGGCCAACGACCCTAGGTAGGCCCGCCTGACCAGGTGGCGGGACTTTGGTTGGCGAGGATTCCCCCTCTGAAGACGGACCAGGCTCTTGGCTTGGACCAGGGGAGCGATGGGATGCAGAGAGGTTCTCCCATCAGCCCCAGATCTGGCCCAGGGGTGCCCACCCCCACAGCCCCTCCTGCCAGGGTCCCCGCCCCTCCCCCTGCCTTCCAATGCAGCCGCCTGCCCTCCCCCTCCGGGAAGTGTGAGGAAGGAAGACTTCTCCTCCGACCCTGGCCCCTAGCGCTGGTAGTTGGGCTCCGACTTGCCGCCAGGGGGCCGCTTGGGCGCTCCTGTTTCTGCTTATGTCTCTCGCACCGCTTTTGGTGACGCGGGCGGGCGGAGATGAGAAAACAGCTGTCCAGCAGGCAAGAGAAGACGTTCTCTTCTTGCCCAGCCCCCAGCCAGCAGACCCCTCTCACGTCAGTGACCTCTTTCAAGCCCGTGGCCTGCTGGTGGCCTGTGGTGAGTGCATTCTGGAACCCTGCTCCCCCGCACCGCGTTTGTTTCCTTGGCAGCCGACACGCTCCCCGAAGTGCGTTCGGTGGCTTGGGGCAGGATGTGTAAGGGCCGCCCCCGTCTGGGCACTATGGCCGGTGGCGGCGGGGGGCAACTGCGAGTGGAGCCAAAGGCCCCCGCATCACAAATGGTTTCCCACACCCCGCCCTCAGCCACGCCCCGGGCCCACCGTCTCCACGGCAACGAGGTGGGGCGGGGGCGGGGCGAGGCTCCTGGGGGCGGGGGGGAGGGGTGCCTCGCGTGCCTGTGCCAGGGAGGCGGTGGGCGCGGTGGCCCCGGCTGGCGGGGCGCTGGCGCCTCGCTCCCGCCCCCAGGCCCTGGCCAGACCCCCTGTGCCGATGAGCAGACCCACCCAAGATTTTGGAGTCCCTCTTCTACAGAGAGGAAAGGCCAAACGGTCCTTCTCTTTCGCTTCCCCATAGGCTTGAATGAGCATCTAGCCTCCCCATCTTAGGGAGGCTTTGAGCACGGCCCTCACACCTTCTAGAGAAGCTCTGAGCCCATTTGGTCTGCATTTGCCCTGAGTAGGCAAAGTTGATAGACTTTGCATTGTCCAACGGTTTCCTGGGACTGGAGTCGTTGCCATGGTTACCGAGGGCCGGGCTGCAGCCTCCTACCATCCCCCACCCACAAGTCTCCCGCCGCTGAGGTCATCTCTTCAGAGATAAAGAGCCTCCCACCCAGAGCCCACATCCCCCTAGGGAACTCTCAGCCTATCACACCTTCCCCTAGGACTGAGCCGGCCCTCCAGGTCCCCCACCCCACCTCAGGGAGTTGCCAGGGTCCTGGAACAGCCTGGGCAACTTCCCAATGAGCCTCCGTTGATCTCGCGGCGCCAACCCCCGGTGTGCGGAGCTTCCCTCCGCACTTCTGAGGAACGCCCCCGGCTTCCAGACAAGTCCACGCTCTCAGAGACAACCCCGCAAGCCCACCGACTTTCTGCGCCAGCCCCGGCACCCCAGAATCCTCACCTCCCAGGATTCCCAATGTCCCCATCAAGGTCCCACCTCCCAGAACCTTTCGACTTCCCAGAATCCACCTGGGGACCCCTGCATCCCGCCAGGCACACCGAGACCGACCCTCCCCCACCCACAGTCCCATTCCCCGTTTCACAACCACCTCGCTGGTTCCTTCTCCAGGCGCGTGACTGACCCACTCCCCCCGCTCCTGGCGCATGGAGTTCGGGGCTAGGTGGGTTGCTTCTGGTGGCCCAAGTGGAGGCGCTCTCGCAAGGAAGGCCTGGCGTCCAGGCAGCTCGGTGCTCTCCGGGGCTGGGTAGTTGCAGGAGACTGGGCGCCGTGCCAAGACGCTCCCAGATCCGCTTGGGGCTCCTTCCCTTCTCCGCTCTTTCCCACCGGGGACTTCTGGGAAATGCGCGTGGAAAGCAGCGAACCTGTTTCTGTCTAATGTACGCGAGCCTTCCAAAGATGAGTGGGGTAAGACCCTGGACGCCCTGGAAGCTGCCCTGGCCCTGCACAAGTCCCTGAACCAGGCCCTTTTGCATCTGCATGCCCCGGGATCTGCCCACGCAGACCCCCACGTGTGGATCCCGCTCCTCCATGGCTCCCCACACGCAGACCTTCCTTGGGATGAAGCCTCCACCCTGAGACTTGACTCCCTTGGATTGTCCAGGGACATTCCTTGCCGTGCCTCGCTTCCCACATCTGCCACCTTGGGACCTATGGCCTCCTGGCTTCTCTCCGGTAGAATTGTTCACTTCTCTGCTCTTCCTCAGCTCTGTGCCTTCCTGGAGAAGCATTTCCTAGATGAGGAGGTGAAACTGATCAACAAGAGGGGCGACCACATGACCAAGCTCGGCAGGCTTGCTGGCCCGCAGGCGGGGCGGGGCGAGTCATCTCTTTGGAAGGCTCAGCCTCCAGCACCACTAGGGGTCTCTGGAGCCCAGAGGCCGTGGGCGTGGGGGAGGGCACCGTTCCCCCAGCGCGCGGGCTCCTGCCCGAGCCCCTCCAGCCAGGAGGCCTCTTGCTAACTGCCCTCGTGTAGCCCCCTAAGGAGCCCTGAGGCAAGGGTCAACCATAAAGCTCTAGGCAGCAGGTGCCGATGGTGTGTGTGTGCGTGTCTGGCGCCGGGACTCTAGAAGGGTTGAACCCTCCCCCCGTGGGTGGCGTGCTCTAGGCACTTCAGGCCCGAGCCATTTCTGACTCCAGGGAGGGTGGAGCTCAGTGGGTAGCAGGAAGCAGGCTGAGAGTTTTCCAGGGTAACAGCAAGCAGAAAGGGGTCCTGGGCACCTGGGAGTGACTATGGAAGTGAGCTCTGGAAGCAAGCACAGGAGACTAGCTCTGAGGGCCGCTTCCCCCCTGCCCGCCCGCCCCTCGCCCGGGCTTGGAAGAGATGAGGCCCGTCTTGAACGCTAGGGTCTTCCCCAATGTCAAGCACACACTCGGTAGCAACCACTCCTGAGGAGCTGAGCAGCTGGGAGCTTAAGATGGACGAGAAGTGCTGAGCTGGGGTTTTGGGTCTCGGTGGAGAAAGGAGAGGGGGAAAGTAGTGTTCCTATTCTCTACAGGGGAACGGAAGAAGCTTGCAGCATCTAGGGGCAAGCCGGCAAACTGCTGTGTCAGCTCTGACCCCCATGCCTTTGGTTTCTGGGAGAAGAGGAATCGGGAAGTGGCTGCTAGGTGCCGTGGGCTCAGATCCATGCCCTCTTGCTCTCCGTACACAAGAGGATCTGGTTGCGGGGGTTCCTGTGTCTGGCACAAGGCCGATGAGCCGGCACCCAAGACTCCTCACTCAGAGCTTCCTGTTCCCTTCCTTGGGGATGGTGTGCTCACACATGCACATGTGGCCTCGGGAGCCTAGAACCATGAGGGGAAAAGTGCTTGCCTTTCTTCTTTGCCCCTGAAAATAGAGCCATCTCAGCGGAGCCCCGGAGAGATGCGTCAAGCCAGTGCGCCGGACCTTGCTGCCGTGATGGAAATGGCCTCCATCTGTGCGGTAGCCACGTGTGAAGAAGGGCTACTGTGTGGAGCCTCCTTCATCACACAGCTCCTTCCCGCCCAAGAGAGCTTGAGCCGTGTGTTTGTCGCTTGCAAGTCCCAAGCAGGCAAACGAGGCCTCCCTTCCTTGAGAGAACACTGGCATTCCAGACAGCAATCCCAATCTCTCCAGGGCAGCAGGAGGAAAGGAGGCACTGGGAAGCCGTGGGTCAGCAAGCGGGGCGAGGCTGGGAGGCTCTGAATCCAAGAGGAGGGAGGGGCCTGTGGAGAGGTCCACCAAGCCCCCATGTTGGACGACACCTGGACTCCTTCGATAGCGATGGATTTTTTTTCTGGCCATTTCTGGACACACGCCTCAAGCACACCCATTCCGCCCTGCCACCCCCCAACCCCCTCCCCTGCCAAGCAAGCAGTGCACCGGCACACGTGAGGAGGGCCCTCCCCGTCACCAGAGCTTGGGGTTGGAAGAAACTCGAGGTGAACGTGGGGGTCTGCCACCCAGTGGGCTGAGCTCTGGATGGGAAGGGGATGGGAGGCGAGTCAGCCAGCGTAAGGTTCTAGGCTCAGCAGCCGGGCCTAGCACGCAAGTGGTCTCCTACCGGACTGAGCTGTTGGGGGGAAGACAGCCAGTTGCGTCCTGGGCAGGGGGGTTCCCCCGGAGGACACAGGAGTCGAGAGGGAGGCGCCAGAGTCTGGAGTCACGGGAGGGAGTTGAGAGACTCAGGGAACGAGTGGAGTCTGGTCGAGCAAGAAAAGGCCAGAGAGCGGTCCCGAGCCTCCTCCAGCAGGAATGAGGGCCCAAGTGGTTCTGCCACTCCTGGCGTGGCCAGAGTGGGGGTGTGTGGCGATGGGGCCTGGGTCGGCCCCGGCCCTCACAGAGGGGGTCGAGGCTGGGAGGAGGAATCCCCCAGCGAAGCTGAGCACCCAGGTGGGGCTGGAGCCCAGAACACCTGAGGGCCCTGTGCTGGAGCCTGAGTTCTGCGGCTCCAAAGGAGGACCTCCGCACCCGGGTATCCCAAGTCCCTGAAAATGTCCCGTCTCTGGACGGAGTGCCCCATTGGTCGAGGCCGTCCAGGGAGGCCAGCGCCTGGTGGCTCCCAGGCCAGTCTAGGGCCTGGCACGCTCTGCACGGTCTAGAACTGGCAAGCCAGCGAGAGCTCGACGAGGCCAGCCTGGAAGGCAGCTGGCAGGCTTTCCCGAAACCTCTGGCACTGCAGGGCCAACGACCCTAGGTAGGCCCGCCTGACCAGGTGGCGGGACTTTGGTTGGCGAGGAATCCCCCTCTGAAGACGGACCAGGCTCTTGGCTTGGACCAGGGGAGCGATGGGATGCAGAGAGGTTCTCCCATCAGCCCCAGATCCTGGGCAGTGGGGTTCCCCCGGAGGACACAGGAGTCGAGAGGGAGGCGCCAGAGTCTGGAGTCACGGGAGGGAGTTGAGAGACTCAGGGAACGAGTGGAGTCTGGTCGAGCAAGAAAAGGCCAGAGAGCGGTCCCGAGCCTCCTCCAGCAGGAATGAGGGCCCAAGTGGTTCTGCCACTCCTGGCGTGGCCAGAGTGGGGGTGTGTGGCGATGGGGCATGGGTCGGCCCCGGCCCTCACAGAGGGGGTCGAGGCTGGGAGGAGGAATCCCCCAGCGAAGCTGAGCACCCAGGTGGGGCTGGAGCCCAGAACACCTGAGGGCCCTGTGCTGGAGCCTGAGTTCTGCGGCTCCAAAGGAGGACCTCCGCACCCGGGTATCCCAAGTCCCTGAAAATGTCCCGTCTCTGGACGGAGTGCCCCATTGGTCGAGGCCGTCCAGGGAGGCCAGCGCCTGGTGGCTCCCAGGCCAGTCTAGGGCCTGGCACGCTCTGCACGGTCTAGAACTGGCAAGCCAGCGAGAGCTCGACGAGGCCAGCCTGGAAGGCAGCTGGCAGGCTTTCCCGAAACCTCTGGCACTGCAGGGCCAACGACCCTAGGTAGGCCCGCCTGACCAGGTGGCGGGACTTTGGTTGGCGAGGAATCCCCCTCTGAAGACGGACCAGGCTCTTGGCTTGGACAAGGGGAGCGATGGGATGCAGAGAGGTTCTCCCATCAGCCCCAGATCTGGCCCAGGGGTGCCCACACCCACAGCCCCTCCTGCCAGGGTCCCCGCCCCTCCCCCTGCCTTCCAATGCAGCCCCCTGCCCTCCCCCTCCGGGAAGTGTGAGGAAGGAAGACTTCTCCTCCGACCCTGGCCCCTAGCGCTGGTAGTTGGGCTCCGACTTGCCGCCAGGGGGCCGCTTGGGCGCTCCTGTTTCTGCTTATGTCTCTCGCACCGCTTTTGGTGACGCGGGCGGGCGGAGATGAGAAAACAGCTGTCCAGCAGGCAAGAGAAGACGTTCTCTTCTAGCCCAGCCCCCAGCCAGCAGACCCCTCTCACGTCAGTGACCTCTTTCAAGCCCGTGGCCTGCTGGTGGCCTGTGGTGAGTGCATTCTGGAACCCTGCTCCCCCGCACCGCGTTTGTTTCCTTGGCAGCCGACACGCTCCCCGAAGTGCGTTCGGTGGCTTGGGGCAGGATGTGTAAGGGCCGCCCCCGTCTGGGCACTATGGCCGGCGGCGGCGGGGGGCAACTGCGAGTGGAGCCAAAGGCCTCCGCATCACAAATGGTTTCCCACACCCCGCCCTCAGCCACGCCCCGGGCCCACCGTCTCCACGGCAACGAGGTGGGGCGGGGGCGGGGCGAGGCTCCTGGGGGCGGGCGGGAGGGGTGCCTCGCGTGCCTGTGCCAGGGAGGCGGTGGGCGCGGTGGCCCCGGCTGGCGGGGCGCTGGCGCCTCGCTCCCGCCCCCAGGCCCTGGCCAGACCCCCTGTGCCGATGAGCAGACCCACCCAAGATTTTGGAGTCCCTCTTCTACAGAGAGGAAAGGCCAAACGGTCCTTCTCTTTCGCTTCCCCATAGGCTTGAATGAGCATCTAGCCTCCCCATCTTAGGGAGGCTTTGAGCACGGCCCTCACACCTTCTAGAGAAGCTCTGAGCCCATTTGGTCTGCATTTGCCCTGAGTAGGCAAAGTTGATAGACTTTGCATTGTCCAACGGTTTCCTGGGACTGGAGTCGTTGCCATGGTTACCGAGGGCCGGGCTGCAGCCTCCTACCATCCCCCACCCACAAGTCTCCCGCCGCTGAGGTCTCCTCTTCAGAGATAAAGAGCCTCCCACCCAGAGCCCACATCCCCCGAGGGGACTCTCAGCCTATCACACCTTCCCCTAGGACTGAGCCGGCCCTCCAGGTCCCCCACCCCACCTCAGGGAGTTGCCAGGGTCCTGGAACAGCCTGGGCAACTTCCCAATGAGCCTCCGTTGATCTCGCAGCGCCAACCCCCGGTGTGCGGAGCTTCCCTCCGCACTTCTGAGGAACGCCCCCGGCTTCCAGACAAGTCCACGCTCTCAGAGACAACCCCGCAAGCCCGCCGACTTTCTGCGCCAGCCCCGGCACCCCAGAATCCTCACCTCCCAGGATTCCCAATGTCCCCATCAAGGTCCCACCTCCCAGAACCTTTCGACTTCCCAGAATCCGCCTGGGGACCCCTGCATCCCGCCAGGCACACCGAGACCGACCCTCCCCCACCCACAGTCCCATTCCCCGTTTCACAACCACCTCGCTGGTTCCTTCTCCAGGCGCGTGACTGACCCACTCCCCCCGCTCCTGGGGCATGGAGTTCGGGGCTAGGTGGGCTGCTTCTGGTGGCCCAAGTGGAGGCGCTCTCGCAAGGAAGGCCTGGCGTCCAGGCAGCTCGGTGCTCTCCGGGGCTGGGTAGTTGCAGGAGACTGGGCGCCGTGCCAAGACGCTCCCAGATCCGCTTGGGGCTCCTTCCCTTCTCCGCTCTTTCCCACCGGGGACTTCTGGGAAATGCACGTGGAAAGCAGCGAACCTGTTTCTGTCTAATGTACGCGAGCCTTCCAAAGATGAGTGCGGTAAGACCCTGGATGCCCTGGAAGCTGCCCTGGCCCTGCACAAGTCCCTGAACCAGGCCCCTTTGCATCTGCATGCCCCGGGATCTGCCCACGCAGACCCCCACGTGTGGATCCCGCTCCTCCATGGCTCCCCACACGCAGACCTTCCTTGGGATGAAGCCTCCACCCTGAGACTTGACTCCCTTGGATTGTCCAGGGACATTCCTTGCCGTGCCTCGCTTCCCTTCCCACATCTGCCACCTTGGGACCTATGGCCTCCTGGCTTCTCTCCGGTAGAATTGTTCACTTCTCTGCTCTTCCTCAGCTCTGTGCCTTCCTGGAGAAGCATTTCCTAGATGAGGAGGTGAAACTGATCAACAAGAGGGGCGACCACAGGACCAAGCTCGGCAGGCTTGCTGGCCCGCAGGCGGGGCGGGGCGATGTGGGGCGGGGCGGGGCGAGTCATCTCTTTGGAAGGCTCAGCCTCCAGCACCACTAGGGGTCTCTGGAGCCCAGAGGCCGTGGGCGTGGGGGAGGGCACCGTTCCCCCAGCGCGCGGGCTCCTGCCCGAGCCCCTCCAGCCAGGAGGCCTCTTGCTAACTGCCCTCGTGTAGCCCCCTAAGGAGCCCTGAGACAAGGGTCAACCATAAAGCTCTAGGCAGCAGGTGCCGATGGTGTGTGTGTGCGTGTCTGGCGCCGGGACTCTAGAAGGGTTGAACCCTCCCCCCGTGGGTGGCGTGCTCTAGGCACTTCAGGCCCGAGCCATTTCTGACTCCAGGGAGGGTGGAGCTCAGTGGGTAGCAGGAAGCAGGCTGAGAGTTTTCCAGGGTAACAGCAAGCAGAAAGGGGTCCTGGGCACCTGGGAGTGACTATGGAAGTGAGCTCTGGAAAGCAAGCACAGGAGACTAGCTCTGGGGGCCGCTTCCCCCCTGCCCGCCCGCCCCTCGCCCGGGCTTGGAAGAGATGAGGCCCGTCTTGAACGCTAGGGTCTTCCCCAATGTCAAGCACACACTCGGTAGCAACCACTCCTGAGGAGCTGAGCAGCTGGGAGCTTAAGATGGACGAGAAGTGCTGAGCTGGGGTTTTGGGTCTCGGTGGAGAAAGGAGAGGGGGAAAGTAGTGTTCCTATTCTCTACACGGGAACGGAAGAAGCTTGCAGCATCTCGGGGCAAGCCGGCAAACTGCTGTGTCAGCTCTGACCCCCATGCCTTTGGTTTCTGGGAGAAGAGGAATCGGGAAGTGGCTGCTAGGTGCCGTGGGCTCAGATCCATGCCCTCTTGCTCTCCGTACACAACAGGATCTGGTTGCGGGGGTTCCTGTGTCTGGCACAAGGCCGATGAGCCGGCACCCAAGACTCCTCACTCAGAGCTTCCTGTTCCCTTCCTTGGGGATGGTGTGCTCACACATGCACATGTGGCCTCGGGAGCCTAGAACCATGAGGGGAAAAGTGCTTGCCTTTCTTCTTTGCCCCTGAAAATAGAGCCATCTCAGCGGAGCCCCGGAGAGATGCGTCAAGCCAGTGCGCCGGACCTTGCTGCCGTGATGGAAATGGCCTCCATCTGTGCTGTAGCCACGTGTGAAGAAGGGCTACTGTGTGGAGCCTCCTTCATCACACAGCTCCTTCCCGCCCAAGAGAGCTTGAGCCGTGTGTTTGTCGCTTGCAAGTCCCAAGCAGGCAAACGAGGCCTCCCTTCCTTGAGAGAACACTGGCATTCCAGACAGCATTCCCAATCTCTCCAGGGCAGCAGGAGGAAAGGAGGCACTGGGAAGCCATGGGTCAGCAAGCGGGGGGAGGCTTGGAGGCTCTGAATCCAAGGGGAGGGAGGGGCCTGTGGAGAGGTACACCAAGCCCCCATGCCCCCATGTTGGACGACACCTGGACTCCTTCGATAGAGATGGATTTTTTTTCTGGCCATTTCTGGACACACGCCTCAAGCACACCCATTCCGCCCTGCCACCCCCCAACCCCCTCCCCTGCCAAGCAAGCAGTGCACCGGCACACGTGAGGAGGGCCCTCCCCGTCACCAGAGCTTGGAGTTGGAAGAAACTCGAGGTGAACGCGGGGGTCTGCCACCCAGTGGGCTGAGCTCTGGATGGGAAGGGGATGGGAGGCGAGCCAGCCAGCGTAAGGTTCTAGGCTCAGCAGCCGGGCCTAGCACGCAAGTGGTCTCCTACCGGACTGAGCTGTTGGGGGGAAGACAGCCAGTTGCGTCCTGGGCAGGGGGGTTCCCCCGGAGGACACAGGAGTCGAGAGGGAGGCGCCAGAGTCTGGAGTCACGGGAGGGAGTTGAGAGACTCAGGGAACGAGTGGAGTCTGGTCGAGCAAGAAAAGGCCAGAGAGCGGTCCCGAGCATCCTCCAGCAGGAATGAGGGCCCAAGGGGTTGTGCCACTCCTGGCGTGGCCAGAGTGGGGGTGTGTGGCGATGGGGCCTGGGTGGGCCCCGGCCCTCACAGAGGGGGTCGAGGCTGGGAGGAGGAATCCCCCAGCGAAGCTGAGCACCCAGGTGGGGCTGGAGCCCAGAACACCTGAGGGCCCTGTGCTGGAGCCTGAGTTCTGCGGCTCCAAAGGAGGACCTCCGCACCCGGGTATCCCAAGTCCCTGAAAATGTCCCGTCTCTGGACGGAGTGCCCCATTGGTCGAGGCCGTCCAGGGAGGCCAGCGCCTGGTGGCTCCCAGGCCAGGCTAGGGCCTGGCACGCTCGGCACGGTCTAGAATTGGCAAGCCAGCGAGAGCTCTACGAGGCCAGCCTGGAAGGCAGCTGGCAGGCTTTCCCGAAACCTCTGGCACTGCAGGGCCAATGGCCCTAGGTAGGCCCGCCTGACCAGGTGGCGGGACTTTGGTTGGCGAGGAATCCCCCTCTGAAGAGGGACCAGGCTCTTGGCTTGGACCAGGGGAGCGATGGGATGCAGCGAGGTTCTCACATCAGCCCCAGATCTGGCCCAGGGGTGCCCACCCCCACAGCCCCTCCTGCCAGGGTCCCCGCCCCTCCCCCTGCCTTCCAATGCAGCCGCCTGCCCTCCCCCTCCGGGAAGTGTGAGGAAGGAAGACTTCTCCTCCCACCCTGGCCCCTAGCGCTGGTAGTTGGGCTCCGACTTGCCGCCAGGGGGCGGCTTTGGCGCTCCTGTTTCTGCTTCTGTCTCTCGCACCGCTTTTGACGACGCGGGCGGGCGGAGATGAGAAAACAGCTGTCCAGGAGGCAAGAGAAGACGTTCTCTTCTAGCCCAGCCCCCAGCCAGCAGACTCCTCTCACGTCAGTGACCTCTTTCAAGCCCGTGGCCAGCTGGTGGCCTGTGGTGAGTGCATTCTGGAACCCTGCTCCCCCGCACCGCGTTTGTTTCCTTGGCAGCCGACACGCTCCCCGAAGTGCGTTCGGTGGCTTGGGGCAGGATGTGTAAGGGCCGCCCCCGTCCGGGCACTATGGCCGGCGGCGGCGGGGGGCAACTGCGAGTGGAGCCAAAGGCCCCCGCATCACAAATGGTTTCCCTCACCCCGCCCTCAGCCACGCCCCGTGCCCACCGTCTCCACGGCAACGAGGTGGGGCGGGGGCGGGGCGAGGCTCCTGGGGGCGGGCGGGAGGGGTGCCTCGCGTGCCAGTGCCAGGGAGGCGGTGGGCGCGGTGGCCCCGGCTGGCGGGGCGCTGGCGCCTCGCTCCCGCCCCCAGGCCCTGGCCAGACCCCCTGTGCCGATGAGCAGACCCACCCAAGATTTTGGAGTCCCTCTTCTACAGAGAGGAAAGGCCAAACGGTCCTTCTCTTTCGCTTCCCCATAGGCTTGAATGAGCATCTAGCCTCCCCATCTTAGGGAGGCTTTGAGCACGGCCCTCACACCTTCTAGAGAAGCTCTGAGCCCATTTGGTCTGCATTTGCCCTGAGTAGGCAAAGTTGATAGACTTTGCATTGTCCAACGGTTTCCTGGGACTGGAGTCGTTGCCATGGTTACCGAGGGCCGGGCTGCAGCCTCCTACCATCCCCCACCCACAAGTCTCCCCCCGCCCACATCCCCCTAGGGAACTCTCAGCCTATCACACCTTCCCCTAGGACTGAGCCGGCCCTCCAGGTCCCCCAGCCCACCTCAGGGAGTTGCCAGGGTCCTGGAACAGCCTGGGCAACTTCCCAATGAGCCTCCGTTGATCTCGCGGCGCCAACCCCCGGTGTGCGGAGCTTCCCTCCGCACTTCTGAGGAACGCCCCCGGCTTCCAGACAAGTCCACGCTCTCAGAGACAACCCCGCAAGCCCACCGACTTTCTGCGCCAGCCCCGGCACCCCAGAATCCTCACCTCCCAGGATTCCCAATGTCCCCATCAAGGTCCCACCTCCCAGAACCTTTCGACTTCCCAGAATCGGCCTGGGGACCCCTGCATCCCGCCAGGCACACCGAGACCGACCCTCCCCCACCCACAGTCCCATTCCCCGTTTCACAACCACCTCGCTGGTTCCTTCTCCAGGCGCGTGACTGACCCACTCCCCCCGCTCCTGGGGCATGGAGTTCGGGGCTAGGTGGGTTGCTTCTGGTGGCCCAAGTGGAGGCGCTCTCGCAAGGAAGGCCTGGCGTCCAGGCAGCTCGGTGCTCTCCGGGGCTGGGTAGTTGCAGGAGACTGGGCGCCGTGCCAAGACGCTCCCAGATCCGCTTGGGGCTCCTTCCCTTCTCCGCTCTTTCCCACCGGGGACTTCTGGGAAATGCGCGTGGAAAGCAGCGAACCTGTTTCTGTCTAATGTACGCGAGCCTTCCAAAGATGAGTGGGGTAAGACCCTGGACGCCCTGGAAGCTGCCCTGGCCCTGCACAAGTCCCTGAACCAGGCCCTTTTGCATCTGCATGCCCCGGGATCTGCCCACGCAGACCCCCACGTGTGGATCCCGCTCCTCCATGGCTCCCCACACGCAGACCTTCCTTGGGATGAAGCCTCCACCCTGAGACTTGACTCCCTTGGATTGTCCAGGGACATTCCTTGCCGTGCCTCGCTTCCCTTCCCACATCTGCCACCTTGGGACCTATGGCCTCCTGGCTTCTCTCCGGTAGAATTGTTCACTTCTCTGCTCTTCCTCAGCTCTGTGCCTTCCTGGAGAAGCATTTCCTAGATGAGGAGGTGAAACTGATCAACAAGAGGGGCGACCACATGACCAAGCTCGGCAGGCTTGCTGGCCCGCAGGCGGGGCGGGGCGATGTGGGGCGGGGCGGGGCGAGTCATCTCTTTGGAAGGCTCAGCCTCCAGCACCACTAGGGGTCTCTGGAGCCCAGAGGCCGTGGGCGTGGGGGAGGGCACCGTTCCCCCAGCGCGCGGGCTCCTGCCCGAGCCCCTCCAGCCAGGAGGCCTCTTGCTAACTGCCCTCGTGTAGCCCCCTAAGGAGCCCTGAGGCAAGGGTCAACCATAAAGCTCTAGGCAGCAGGTGCCGATGGTGTGTGTGTGCGTGTCTGGCGCCGGGACTCTAGAAGGGTTGAACCCTCCCCCCGTGGGTGGCGTGCTCTAGGCACTTCAGGCCCGAGCCATTTCTGACTCCAGGGAGGGTGGAGCTCAGTGGGTAGCAGGAAGCAGGCTGAGAGTTTTCCAGGGTAACAGCAAGCAGAAAGGGGTCCTGGGCACCTGGGAGTGACTATGGAAGTGAGCTCTGGAAAGCAAGCACAGGAGACTAGCTCTGAGGGCCGCTTCCCCCCTGCCCGCCCGCCCCTCGCCCGGGCTTGGAAGAGATGAGGCCCGTCTTGAACGCTAGGGTCTTCTCCAATGTCAAGCACACACTCGGTAGCAACCACTCCTGAGGAGCTGAGCAGCTGGGAGCTTAAGATGGCCGAGAAGTGCTGAGCTGGGGTTTTGGGTCTCGGTGGAGAAAGGAGAGGGGGAAAGTAGTGTTCCTATTCTCTACAGGGGAACGGAAGAAGCTTGCAGCATCTCGGGGCAAGCCGGCAAACTGCTGTGTCAGCTCTGACCCCCATGCCTTTGGTTTCTGGGAGAAGAGGAATCGGGAAGTGGCTGCTAGGTGCCGTGGGCTCAGATCCATGCCCTCTTGCTCTCCGTACACAACAGGATCTGGTTGCGGGGGTTCCTGTGTCTGGCACAAGGCCGATGAGCCGGCACCCAAGACTCCTCACTCAGAGCTTCCTGTTCCCTTCCTTGGGGATGGTGTGCTCACACATGCACATGTGGCCTCGGGAGCCTAGAACCATGAGGGGAAAAGTGCTTGCCTTTCTTCTTTGCCCCTGAAAATAGAGCCATCTCAGCGGAGCCCCGGAGAGATGCGTCAAGCCAGTGCGCCGGACCTTGCTGCCGTGATGGAAATGGCCTCCATCTGTGCTGTAGCCACGTGTGAAGAAGGGCTACTGTGTGGAGCCTCCTTCATCACACAGCTCCTTCCCGCCCAAGAGAGCTTGAGCCGTGTGTTTGTCGCTTGCAAGTCCCAAGCAGGCAAACGAGGCCTCCCTTCCTTGAGAGAACACTGGCATTCCAGACAGCAATCCCAATCTCTCCAGGGCAGCAGGAGGAAAGGAGGCACTGGGAAGCCACGGGTCAGCAAGCGGGGGGAGGCTTGGAGGCTCTGAATCCAAGAGGAGGGAGGGGCCTGTGGAGAGGTCCACCAAGCCCCCATGCCCCCATGTTGGACGACACCTGGACTCCTTCGATAGAGATGGATTTTTTTTCTGGCCATTTCTGGACACACGCCTCAAGCACACCCATTCCGCCCTGCCACCCCCCAACCCCCTCCCCTGCCAAGCAAGCAGTGCACCGGCACACGTGAGGAGGGCCCTCCCCGTCACCAGAGCTTGGAGTTGGAAGAAACTCGAGGTGAACGCGGGGGTCTGCCACCCAGTGGGCTGAGCTCTGGATGGGAAGGGGATGGGAGGCGAGCCAGCCAGCGTAAGGTTCTAGGCTCAGCAGCCGGGCCTAGCACGCAAGTGGTCTCCTACCGGACTGAGCTGTTGGGGGGAAGACAGCCAGTTGCGTCCTGGGCAGGGGGGTTCCCCCGGAGGACACAGGAGTCGAGAGGGAGGCGCCAGAGTCTGGAGTCACGGGAGGGAGTTGAGAGACTCAGGGAACGAGTGGAGTCTGGTCGAGCAAGAAAAGGCCAGAGAGCGGTCCCGAGCATCCTCCAGCAGGAATGAGGGCCCAAGGGGTTGTGCCACTCCTGGCGTGGCCAGAGTGGGGGTGTGTGGCGATGGGGCCTGGGTGGGCCCCGGCCCTCACAGAGGGGGTCGAGGCTGGGAGGAGGAATCCCCCAGCGAAGCTGAGCACCCAGGTGGGGCTGGAGCCCAGAACACCTGAGGGCCCTGTGCTGGAGCCTGAGTTCTGCGGCTCCAAAGGAGGACCTCCGCACCCGGGTATCCCAAGTCCCTGAAAATGTCCCGTCTCTGGACGGAGTGCCCCATTGGTCGAGGCCGTCCAGGGAGGCCAGCGCCTGGTGGCTCCCAGGCCAGGCTAGGGCCTGGCACGCTCGGCACGGTCTAGAATTGGCAAGCCAGCGAGAGCTCTACGAGGCCAGCCTGGAAGGCAGCTGGCAGGCTTTCCCGAAACCTCTGGCACTGCAGGGCCAATGGCCCTAGGTAGGCCCGCCTGACCAGGTGGCGGGACTTTGGTTGGCGAGGAATCCCCCTCTGAAGAGGGACCAGGCTCTTGGCTTGGACCAGGGGAGCGATGGGATGCAGCGAGGTTCTCACATCAGCCCCAGATCTGGCCCAGGGGTGCCCACCCCCACAGCCCCTCCTGCCAGGGTCCCCGCCCCTCCCCCTGCCTTCCAATGCAGCCGCCTGCCCTCCCCCTCCGGGAAGTGTGAGGAAGGAAGACTTCTCCTCCCACCCTGGCCCCTAGCGCTGGTAGTTGGGCTCCGACTTGCCGCCAGGGGGCGGCTTTGGCGCTCCTGTTTCTGCTTCTGTCTCTCGCACCGCTTTTGACGACGCGGGCGGGCGGAGATGAGAAAACAGCTGTCCAGGAGGCAAGAGAAGACGTTCTCTTCTAGCCCAGCCCCCAGCCAGCAGACTCCTCTCACGTCAGTGACCTCTTTCAAGCCCGTGGCCAGCTGGTGGCCTGTGGTGAGTGCATTCTGGAACCCTGCTCCCCCGCACCGCGTTTGTTTTTCCTTGGCAGCCGACACGCTCCCCGAAGTGCGTTCGGTGGCTTGGGGCAGGATGTGTAAGGGCCGCCCCCGTCCGGGCACTATGGCCGGCGGCGGCGGGGGGCAACTGCGAGTGGAGCCAAAGGCCCCCGCATCACAAATGGTTTCCCTCACCCCGCCCTCAGCCACGCCCCGTGCCCACCGTCTCCACGGCAACGAGGTGGGGCGGGGGCGGGGCGAGGCTCCTGGGGGCGGGCGGGAGGGGTGCCTCGCGTGCCAGTGCCAGGGAGGCGGTGGGCCCGGTGGCCCGGGCTGGCGGGGCGCTGGCGCCTCGCTCCCGCCCCCAGGCCCTGGCCAGACCCCCTGTGCCGATGAGCAGACCCACCCAAGATTTTGGAGTCCCTCTTCTACAGAGAGGAAAGGCCAAACGGTCCTTCTCTTTCGCTTCCCCATAGGCTTGAATGAGCATCTAGCCTCCCCATCTTAGGGAGGCTTTGAGCACGGCCCTCACACCTTCTAGAGAAGCTCTGAGCCCATTTGGTCTGCATTTGCCCTGAGTAGGCAAAGTTGATAGACTTTGCATTGTCCAACGGTTTCCTGGGACTGGAGTCGTTGCCATGGTTACCGAGGGCCGGGCTGCAGCCTCCTACCATCCCCCACCCACAAGTCTCCCGCCGCTGAGGTCACCTCTTCAGAGATAAAGAGCCTCCCACCCAGAGCCCACATCCCCCGAGGGGACTCTCAGCCTATCACACCTTCCCCTAGGACTGAGCCGGCCCTCCAGGTCCCCCACCCCACCTCAGGGAGTTGCCAGGGTCCTGGAACAGCCTGGGCATCTTCCCAATGAGCCTCCGTTGATCTCGCAGCGCCAACCCCCGGTGTGCGGAGCTTCCCTCCGCACTTCTGAGGAACGCCCCCGGCTTCCAGACAAGTCCACGCTCTCAGAGACAACCCCGCAAGCCCGCCGACTTTCTGCGCCAGCCCCGGCACCCCAGAATCCTCACCTCCCAGGATTCCCAATGTCCCCATCAAGGTCCCACCTCCCAGAACCTTTCGACTTCCCAGAATCCGCCTGGGGACCCCTGCATCCCGCCAGGCACACCGAGACCGACCCTCCCCCACCCACAGTCCCATTCCCCGTTTCACAACCACCTCGCTGGTTCCTTCTCCAGGCGCGTGACTGACCCACTCCCCCCGCTCCTGGGGCATGGAGTTCGGGGCTAGGTGGGCTGCTTCTGGTGGCCCAAGTGGAGGCGCTCTCGCAAGGAAGGCCTGGCGTCCAGGCAGCTCGGTGCTCTCCGGGGCTGGGTAGTTGCAGGAGACTGGGCGCCGTGCCAAGACGCTCCCAGATCCGCTTGGGGCTCCTTCCCTTCTCCGCTCTTTCCCACCGGGGACTTCTGGGAAATGCGCGTGGAAAGCAGCGAACCTGTTTCTGTCTAATGTACGCGAGCCTTCCAAAGATGAGTGGGGTAAGACCCTGGATGCCCTGGAAGCTGCCCTGGCCCTGCACAAGTCCCTGAACCAGGCCCCTTTGCATCTGCATGCCCCGGGATCTGCCCACGCAGACCCCCACGTGTGGATCCCGCTCCTCCATGGCTCCCCACACGCAGACCTTCCTTGGGATGAAGCCTCCACCCTGAGACTTGACTCCCTTGGATTGTCCAGGGACATTCCTTGCCGTGCCTCGCTTCCCTTCCCACATCTGCCACCTTGGGACCTATGGCCTCCTGGCTTCTCTCCGGTAGAATTGTTCACTTCTCTGCTCTTCCTCAGCTCTGTGCCTTCCTGGAGAAGCATTTCCTAGATGAGGAGGTGAAACTGATCAACAAGAGGGGCGACCACAGGACCAAGCTCGGCAGGCTTGCTGGCCCGCAGGCGGGGCGGGGCGATGTGGGGCGGGGCGGGGCGAGTCATCTCTTTGGAAGGCTCAGCCTCCAGCACCACTAGGGGTCTCTGGAGCCCAGAGGCCGTGGGCGTGGGGGAGGGAACCGTTCCCCCAGCGCGCGGGCTCCTGCCCGAGCCCCTCCAGCCAGGAGGCCTCTTGCTAACTGCCCTCGTGTAGCCCCCTAAGGAGCCCTGAGACAAGGGTCAACCATAAAGCTCTAGGCAGCAGGTGCCGATGGTGTGTGTGTGCGTGTCTGGCGCCGGGACTCTAGAAGGGTTGAACCCTCCCCCCGTGGGTGGCGTGCTCTAGGCACTTCAGGCCCGAGCCATTTCTGACTCCAGGGAGGGTGGAGCTCAGTGGGTAGCAGGAAGCAGGCTGAGAGTTTTCCAGGGTAACAGCAAGCAGAAAGGGGTCCTGGGCACCTGGGAGTGACTATGGAAGTGAGCTCTGGAAAGCAAGCACAGGAGACTAGCTCTGGGGGCCGCTTCCCCCCTGCCCGCCCGCCCCTCGCCCGGGCTTGGAAGAGATGAGGCCCGTCTTGAACGCTAGGGTCTTCCCCAATGTCAAGCACACACTCGGTAGCAACCACTCCTGAGGAGCTGAGCAGCTGGGAGCTTAAGATGGACGAGAAGTGCTGAGCTGGGGTTTTGGGTCTCGGTGGAGAAAGGAGAGGGGGAAAGTAGTGTTCCTATTCTCTACAGGGGAACGGAAGAAGCTTGCAGCATCTCGGGGCAAGCCGGCAAACTGCTGTGTCAGCTCTGACCCCCATGCCTTTGGTTTCTGGGAGAAGAGGAATCGGGAAGTGGCTGCTAGGTGCCGTGGGCTCAGATCCATGCCCTCTTGCTCTCCGTACACAAGAGGATCTGGTTGCGGGGGTTCCTGTGTCTGGCACAAGGCCGATGACCCGGCACCCAAGACTCCTCACTCAGAGCTTCCTGTTCCCTTCCTTGGGGATGGTGTGCTCACACATGCACATGTGGCCTCGGGAGCCTAGAACCATGAGGGGAAAAGTGCTTGTCTTTCTTCTTTGCCCCTGAAAATAGAGCCATCTCAGCGGAGCCCCGGAGAGATGCGTCAAGCCAGTGCGCCGGACCTTGCTGCCGTGATGGAAATGGCCTCCATCTGTGCGGTAGCCACGTGTGAAGAAGGGCTACTGTGTGGAGCCTCCTTCATCACACAGCTCCTTCCCGCCCAAGAGAGCTTGAGCCGTGTGTTTGTCGCTTGCAAGTCCCAAGCAGGCAAACGAGGCCTCCCTTCCTTGAGAGAACACTGGCATTCCAGACAGCATTCCCAATCTCTCCAGGGCAGCAGGAGGAAAGGAGGCACTGGGAAGCCATGGGTCAGCAAGCGGGGGGAGGCTTGGAGGCTCTGAATCCAAGAGGAGGGAGGGGCCTGTGGAGAGGTCCACCAAGCCCCCATGCCCCCATGTTGGACGACACCTGGACTCCTTCGATAGAGATGGATTTTTTTTCTGGCCATTTCTGGACACACGCCTCAAGCACACCCATTCCGCCCTGCCACCCCCCAACCCCCTCCCCTGCCAAGCAAGCAGTGCACCGGCACACGTGAGGAGGGCCCTCCCCATCACCAGAGCTTGGAGTTGGAAGAAACTCGAGGTGAACGCGGGGGTCTGCCACCCAGTGGGCTGAGCTCTGGATGGGAAGGGGATGGGAGGCGAGCCAGCCAGCGTAAGGTTCTAGGCTCAGCAGCCGGGCCTAGCACGCAAGTGGTCTCCTACCGGACTGAGCTGTTGGGGGGAAGACAGCCAGATGCGTCCTGGGCAGGGGGGTTCCCCCGGAGGACACAGGAGTCGAGAGGGAGGCGCCAGAGTCTGGAGTCACGGGAGGGAGTTGAGAGACTCAGGGAACGAGTGGAGTCTGGTCGAGCAAGAAAAGGCCAGAGAGCGGTCCCGAGCATCCTCCAGCAGGAATGAGGGCCCAAGGGGTTGTGCCACTCCTGGCGTGGCCAGAGTGGGGGTGTGTGGCGATGGGGCCTGGGTGGGCCCCGGCCCTCACAGAGGGGGTCGAGGCTGGGAGGAGGAATCCCCCAGCGAAGCTGAGCACCCAGGTGGAGCTGGAGCCCAGAACACCTGAGGGCCCTGTGCTGGAGCCTGAGTTCTGCGGCTCCAAAGGAGGACCTCCGCACCCGGGTATCCCAAGTCCCTGAAAATGTCCCGTCTCTGGACGGAGTGCCCCATTGGTCGAGGCCGTCCAGGGAGGCCAGCGCCTGGTGGCTCCCAGGCCAGGCTAGGGCCTGGCACGCTCGGCACGGTCTAGAATTGGCAAGCCAGCGAGAGCTCTACGAGGCCAGCCTGGAAGGCAGCTGGCAGGCTTTCCCGAAACCTCTGGCACTGCAGGGCCAATGGCCCTAGGTAGGCCCGCCTGACCAGGTGGCGGGACTTTGGTTGGCGAGGAATCCCCCTCTGAAGAGGGACCAGGCTCTTGGCTTGGACCAGGGGAGCGATGGGATGCAGCGAGGTTCTCACATCAGCCCCAGATCTGGCCCAGGGGTGCCCACCCCCACAGCCCCTCCTGCCAGGGTCCCCGCCCCTCCCCCTGCCTTCCAATGCAGCCGCCTGCCCTCCCCCTCCGGGAAGTGTGAGGAAGGAAGACTTCTCCTCCCACCCTGGCCCCTAGCGCTGGTAGTTGGGCTCCGACTTGCCGCCAGGGGGCGGCATTGGCGCTCCTGTTTCTGCTTCTGTCTCTCGCACCGCTTTTGACGACGCGGGCGGGCGGAGATGAGAAAACAGCTGTCCAGGAGGCAAGAGAAGACGTTCTCTTCTGGCCCAGCCCCCAGCCAGCAGACTCCTCTCACGTCAGTGACCTCTTTCAAGCCCGTGGCCAGCTGGTGGCCTGTGGTGAGTGCATTCTGGAACCCTGCTCCCCCGCACCGCGTTTGTTTCCTTGGCAGCCGACACGCTCCCCGAAGTGCGTTCGGTGGCTTGGGGCAGGATGTGTAAGGGCCGCCCCCGTCCGGGCACTATGGCCGGCGGCGGCGGGGGGCAACTGCGAGTGGAGCCAAAGGCCCCCGCATCACAAATGGTTTCCCTCACCCCGCCCTCAGCCACGCCCCGTGCCCACCGTCTCCACGGCAACGAGGTGGGGCGGGGGCGGGGCGAGGCTCCTGGGGGCGGGCGGGAGGGGTGCCTCGCGTGCCAGTGCCAGGGAGGCGGTGGGCCCGGTGGCTCCGGCTGACGGGGCGCTGGCGCCTCGCTCCCGCCCCCAGGCCCTGGCCAGACCCCCTGTGCCGATGAGCAGACCCACCCAAGATTTTGGAGTCCCTCTTCTACAGAGAGGAAAGGCCAAACGGTCCTTCCTTTCGCTTCCCCATAGGCTTCAATGAGCATCTAGCCTCCCCATCTTAGGGAGGCTTTGAGCACGGCCCTCACACCTTCTAGAGAAGCTCTGAGCCCATTTGGTCTGCATTTGCCCTGAGTAGGCAAAGTTGATAGACTTTGCATTGTCCAACAGTTTCCTGGGACTGGAGTCGTTGCCATGGTTACCGAGGGCCGGGCTGCAGCCTCCTACCATCCCCCACCCACAAGTCTCCCGCCGCTGAGGTCACCTCTTCAGAGATAAAGAGCCTCCCACCCAGAGCCCACATCCCCCTAGGGAACTCTCAGCCTATCACACCTTCCCCTAGGACTGAGCCGGCCCTCCAGGTCCCCCAGCCCACCTCAGGGAGTTGCCAGGGTCCTGGAACAGCCTGGGCAACTTCCCAATGAGCCTCCGTTGATCTCGCGGCGCCAACCCCCGGTGTGCGGAGCTTCCCTCCGCACTTCTGAGGAACGCCCCCGGCTTCCAGACAAGTCCACGCTCTCAGAGACAACCCCGCAAGCCCACCGACTTTCTGCGCCAGTCCCAGCACCCCAGAATCCTCACCTCCCAGGATTCCCAATGACCCCATCAAGGTCCCACCTCCCAGAACCTTTCGACTTCCCAGAATCGGCCTGGGGACCCCTGCATCCCGCCAGGCACACCGAGACCGACCCTCCCCCACCCACAGTCCCATTCCCCGTTTCACAACCACCTCGCTGGTTCCTTCTCCAGGCGCGTGACTGACCCACTCCCCCCGCTCCTGGGGCATGGAGTTCGGGGCTAGGTGGGTTGCTTCTGGTGGCCCAAGTGGAGGCGCTCTCGCAAGGAAGGCCTGGCGTCCAGGCAGCTCGGTGCTCTCCGGGGCTGGGTAGTTGCAGGAGACTGGGCGCCGTGCCAAGACGCTCCCAGATCCGCTTGGGGCTCCTTCCCTTCTCCGCTCTTTCCCACCGGGGACTTCTGGGAAATGCGCGTGGAAAGCAGCGAACCTGTTTCTGTCTAATGTACGCGAGCCTTCCAAAGATGAGTGGGGTAAGACCCTGGACGCCCTGGAAGCTGCCCTGGCCCTGCACAAGTCCCTGAACCAGGCCCTTTTGCATCTGCATGCCCCGGGATCTGCCCACGCAGACCCCCACGAGTGGATCCCGCTCCTCCATGGCTCCCCACACGCAGACCTTCCTTGGGATGAAGCCTCCACCCTGAGACTTGACTCCCTTGGATTGTCCAGGGACATTCCTTGCCGTGCCTCGCTTCCTTTCCCACATCTGCCACCTTGGGACCTATGGCCTCCTGGCTTCTCTCCGGTAGAATTGTTCACTTCTCTGCTCTTCCTCAGCTCTGTGCCTTCCTGGAGAAGCATTTCCTAGATGAGGAGGTGAAACTGATCAACAAGAGGGGCGACCACAGGACCAAGCTCGGCAGGCTTGCTGGCCCGCAGGCGGGGCGGGGCGATGTGGGGCGGGGCGGGGCGAGTCATCTCTTTGGAAGGCTCAGCCTCCAGCACCACTAGGGGTCTCTGGAGCCCAGAGGCCGTGGGCGTGGGGGAGGGCACCGTTCCCCCAGCGCGCGGGCTCCTGCCCGAGCCCCTCCAGCCAGGAGGCCTCTTGCTAACTGCCCTCGTGTAGCCCCCTAAGGAGCCCTGAGGCAAGGGTCAACCATAAAGCTCTAGGCAGCAGGTGCCGATGGTGTGTGTGTGCGTGTCTGGCGCCGGGATTCTAGAAGGGTTGAACCCTCCCCCCGTGGGTGGCGTGCTCTAGGCACTTCAGGCCCGAGCCATTTCTGACTCCAGGGAGGGTGGAGCTCAGTGGGTAGCAGGAAGCAGGCTGAGAGTTTTCCAGGGTAACAGCAAGCAGAAAGGGGTCCTGGGCACCTGGGAGTGACTATGGAAGTGAGCTCTGGAAAGCAAGCACAGGAGACTAGCTCTGGGGGCCGCTTCCCCCCTGCCCGCCCGCCCCTCGCCCGGGCTTGGAAGAGATGAGGCCCGTCTTGAACGCTAGGGTCTTCCCCAATGTCAAGCACACACTCGGTAGCAACCACTCCTGAGGAGCTGAGCAGCTGGGAGCTTAAGATGGACGAGAAGTGCTGAGCTGGGGTTTTGGGTCTCGGTGGAGAAAGGAGAGGGGGAAAGTAGTGTTCCTATTCTCTACACGGGAACGGAAGAAGCTTGCAGCATCTCGGGGCAAGCCGGCAAACTGCTGTGTCAGCTCTGACCCCCATGCCTTTGGTTTCTGGGAGAAGAGGAATCGGGAAGTGGCTGCTAGGTGCCGTGGGCTCAGATCCATGCCCTCTTGCTCTCCGTACACAACAGGATCTGGTTGCGGGGGTTCCTGTGTCTGGCACAAGGCCGATGAGCCGGCACCCAAGACTCCTCACTCAGAGCTTCCTGTTCCCTTCCTTGGGGATGGTGTGCTCACACATGCACATGTGGCCTCGGGAGCCTAGAACCATGAGGGGAAAAGTGCTTGCCTTTCTTCTTTGCCCCTGAAAATAGAGCCATCTCAGCGGAGCCCCGGAGAGATGCGTCAAGCCAGTGCGCCGGACCTTGCTGCCGTGATGGAAATGGCCTCCATCTGTGCTGTAGCCACGTGTGAAGAAGGGCTACTGTGTGGCGCCTCCTTCATCACACAGCTCCTTCCCGCCCAAGAGAGCTTGAGCCGTGTGTTTGTCGCTTGCAAGTCCCAAGCAGGCAAACGAGGCCTCCCTTCCTTGAGAGAACACTGGCATTCCAGACAGCAATCCCAATCTCTCCAGGGCAGCAGGAGGAAAGGAGGCACTGGGAAGCCACGGGTCAGCAAGCGGGGGGAGGCTTGGAGGCTCTGAATCCAAGAGGAGGGAGGGGCCTGTGGAGAGGTCCACCAAGCCCCCATGCCCCCATGTTGGACGACACCTGGACTCCTTCGATAGAGATGGATTTTTTTTCTGGCCATTTCTGGACACACGCCTCAAGCACACCCATTCCGCCCTGCCACCCCCCAACCCCCTCCCCTGCCAAGCAAGCAGTGCACCGGCACACGTGAGGAGGGCCCTCCCCGTCACCAGAGCTTGGAGTTGGAAGAAACTCGAGGTGAACGCGGGGGTCTGCCACCCAGTGGGCTGAGCTCTGGATGGGAAGGGGATGGGAGGCGAGCCAGCCAGCGTAAGGTTCTAGGCTCAGCAGCCGGGCCTAGCACGCAAGTGGTCTCCTACCGGACTGAGCTGTTGGGGGGAAGACAGCCAGTTGCGTCCTGGGCAGGGGGGTTCCCCCGGAGGACACAGGAGTCGAGAGGGAGGCGCCAGAGTCTGGAGTCACGGGAGGGAGTTGAGAGACTCAGGGAACGAGTGGAGTCTGGTCGAGCAAGAAAAGGCCAGAGAGCGGTCCCGAGCATCCTCCAGCAGGAATGAGGGCCCAAGGGGTTGTGCCACTCCTGGCGTGGCCAGAGTGGGGGTGTGTGGCGATGGGGCCTGGGTGGGCCCCGGCCCTCACAGAGGGGGTCGAGGCTGGGAGGAGGAATCCCCCAGCGAAGCTGAGCACCCAGGTGGGGCTGGAGCCCAGAACACCTGAGGGCCCTGTGCTGGAGCCTGAGTTCTGCGGCTCCAAAGGAGGACCTCCGCACCCGGGTATCCCAAGTCCCTGAAAATGTCCCGTCTCTGGACGGAGTGCCCCATTGGTCGAGGCCGTCCAGGGAGGCCAGCGCCTGGTGGCTCCCAGGCCAGGCTAGGGCCTGGCACGCTCGGCACGGTCTAGAATTGGCAAGCCAGCGAGAGCTCTACGAGGCCAGCCTGGAAGGCAGCTGGCAGGCTTTCCCGAAACCTCTGGCACTGCAGGGCCAATGGCCCTAGGTAGGCCCGCCTGACCAGGTGGCGGGACTTTGGTTGGCGAGGAATCCCCCTCTGAAGAGGGACCAGGCTCTTGGCTTGGACCAGGGGAGCGATGGGATGCAGCGAGGTTCTCACATCAGCCCCAGATCTGGCCCAGGGGTGCCCACCCCCACAGCCCCTCCTGCCAGGGTCCCCGCCCCTCCCCCTGCCTTCCAATGCAGCCGCCTGCCCTCCCCCTCCGGGAAGTGTGAGGAAGGAAGACTTCTCCTCCCACCCTGGCCCCTAGCGCTGGTAGTTGGGCTCCGACTTGCCGCCAGGGGGCGGCTTTGGCGCTCCTGTTTCTGCTTCTGTCTCTCGCACCGCTTTTGACGACGCGGGCGGGCGGAGATGAGAAAACAGCTGTCCAGGAGGCAAGAGAAGACGTTCTCTTCTAGCCCAGCCCCCAGCCAGCAGACTCCTCTCACGTCAGTGACCTCTTTCAAGCCCGTGGCCAGCTGGTGGCCTGTGGTGAGTGCATTCTGGAACCCTGCTCCCCTGCACCGCGTTTGTTTTTCCTTGGCAGCCGACACGCTCCCCGAAGTGCGTTCGGTGGCTTGGGGCAGGATGTGTAAGGGCCGCCCCCGTCCGGGCACTATGGCCGGCGGCGGCGGGGGGCAACTGCGAGTGGAGCCAAAGGCCCCCGCATCACAAATGGTTTCCCTCACCCCGCCCTCAGCCACGCCCCGTGCCCACCGTCTCCACGGCAACGAGGTGGGGCGGGGGCGGGGCGAGGCTCCTGGGGGCGGGCGGGAGGGGTGCCTCGCGTGCCAGTGCCAGGGAGGCGGTGGGCCCGGTGGCCCGGGCTGGCGGGGCGCTGGCGCCTCGCTCCCGCCCCCAGGCCCTGGCCAGACCCCCTGTGCCGATGAGCAGACCCACCCAAGATTTTGGAGTCCCTCTTCTACAGAGAGGAAAGGCCAAACGGTCCTTCTCTTTCGCTTCCCCATAGGCTTGAATGAGCATCTAGCCTCCCCATCTTAGGGAGGCTTTGAGCACGGCCCTCACACCTTCTAGAGAAGCTCTGAGCCCATTTGGTCTGCATTTGCCCTGAGTAGGCAAAGTTGATAGACTTTGCATTGTCCAACGGTTTCCTGGGACTGGAGTCGTTGCCATGGTTACCGAGGGCCGGGCTGCAGCCTCCTACCATCCCCCACCCACAAGTCTCCCGCCGCTGAGGTCACCTCTTCAGAGATAAAGAGCCTCCCACCCAGAGCCCACATCCCCCGAGGGGACTCTCAGCCTATCACACCTTCCCCTAGGACTGAGCCGGCCCTCCAGGTCCCCCACCCCACCTCAGGGAGTTGCCAGGGTCCTGGAACAGCCTGGGCAACTTCCCAATGAGCCTCCGTTGATCTCGCAGCGCCAACCCCCGGTGTGCGGAGCTTCCCTCCGCACTTCTGAGGAACGCCCCCGGCTTCCAGACAAGTCCACGCTCTCAGAGACAACCCCGCAAGCCCGCCGACTTTCTGCGCCAGCCCCGGCACCCCAGAATCCTCACCTCCCAGGATTCCCAATGTCCCCATCAAGGTCCCACCTCCCAGAACCTTTCGACTTCCCAGAATCGGCCTGGGGACCCCTGCATCCCGCCAGGCACACCGAGACCGACCCTCCCCCACCCACAGTCCCATTCCCCGTTTCACAACCACCTCGCTGGTTCCTTCTCCAGGCGCGTGACTGACCCACTCCCCCCGCTCCTGGGGCATGGAGTTCGGGGCTAGGTGGGCTGCTTCTGGTGGCCCAAGTGGAGGCGCTCTCGCAAGGAAGGCCTGGCGTCCAGGCAGCTCGGTGCTCTCCGGGGCTGGGTAGTTGCAGGAGACTGGGCGCCGTGCCAAGACGCTCCCAGATCCGCTTGGGGCTCCTTCCCTTCTCCGCTCTTTCCCACCGGGGACTTCTGGGAAATGCGCGTGGAAAGCAGCGAACCTGTTTCTGTCTAATGTACGCGAGCCTTCCAAAGATGAGTGGGGTAAGACCCTGGATGCCCTGGAAGCTGCCCTGGCCCTGCACAAGTCCCTGAACCAGGCCCCTTTGCATCTGCATGCCCCGGGATCTGCCCACGCAGACCCCCACGTGTGGATCCCGCTCCTCCATGGCTCCCCACACGCAGACCTTCCTTGGGATGAAGCCTCCACCCTGAGACTTGACTCCCTTGGATTGTCCAGGGACATTCCTTGCCGTGCCTCGCTTCCCTTCCCACATCTGCCACCTTGGGACCTATGGCCTCCTGGCTTCTCTCCGGTAGAATTGTTCACTTCTCTGCTCTTCCTCAGCTCTGTGCCTTCCTGGAGAAGCATTTCCTAGATGAGGAGGTGAAACTGATCAACAAGAGGGGCGACCACAGGACCAAGCTCGGCAGGCTTGCTGGCCCGCAGGCGGGGCGGGGCGATGTGGGGCGGGGCGGGGCGAGTCATCTCTTTGGAAGGCTCAGCCTCCAGCACCACTAGGGGTCTCTGGAGCCCAGAGGCCGTGGGCGTGGGGGAGGGCACCGTTCCCCCAGCGCGCGGGCTCCTGCCCGAGCCCCTCCAGCCAGGAGGCCTCTTGCTAACTGCCCTCGTGTAGCCCCCTAAGGAGCCCTGAGACAAGGGTCAACCATAAAGCTCTAGGCAGCAGGTGCCGATGGTGTGTGTGTGCGTGTCTGGCGCCGGGACTCTAGAAGGGTTGAACCCTCCCCCCGTGGGTGGCGTGCTCTAGGCACTTCAGGCCCGAGCCATTTCTGACTCCAGGGAGGGTGGAGCTCAGTGGGTAGCAGGAAGCAGGCTGAGAGTTTTCCAGGGTAACAGCAAGCAGAAAGGGGTCCTGGGCACCTGGGAGTGACTATGGAAGTGAGCTCTGGAAAGCAAGCACAGGAGACTAGCTCTGGGGGCCGCTTCCCCCCTGCCCGCCCGCCCCTCGCCCGGGCTTGGAAGAGATGAGGCCCGTCTTGAACGCTAGGGTCTTCCCCAATGTCAAGCACACACTCGGTAGCAACCACTCCTGAGGAGCTGAGCAGCTGGGAGCTTAAGATGGACGAGAAGTGCTGAGCTGGGGTTTTGGGTCTCGGTGGAGAAAGGAGAGGGGGAAAGTAGTGTTCCTATTCTCTACAGGGGAACGGAAGAAGCTTGCAGCATCTCGGGGCAAGCCGGCAAACTGCTGTGTCAGCTCTGACCCCCATGCCTTTGGTTTCTGGGAGAAGAGGAATCGGGAAGTGGCTGCTAGGTGCCGTGGGCTCAGATCCATGCCCTCTTGCTCTCCGTACACAAGAGGATCTGGTTGCGGGGGTTCCTGTGTCTGGCACAAGGCCGATGACCCGGCACCCAAGACTCCTCACTCAGAGCTTCCTGTTCCCTTCCTTGGGGATGGTGTGCTCACACATGCACATGTGGCCTCGGGAGCCTAGAACCATGAGGGGAAAAGTGCTTGTCTTTCTTCTTTGCCCCTGAAAATAGAGCCATCTCAGCGGAGCCCCGGAGAGATGCGTCAAGCCAGTGCGCCGGACCTTGCTGCCGTGATGGAAATGGCCTCCATCTGTGCGGTAGCCACGTGTGAAGAAGGGCTACTGTGTGGAGCCTCCTTCATCACACAGCTCCTTCCCGCCCAAGAGAGCTTGAGCCGTGTGTTTGTCGCTTGCAAGTCCCAAGCAGGCAAACGAGGCCTCCCTTCCTTGAGAGAACACTGGCATTCCAGACAGCATTCCCAATCTCTCCAGGGCAGCAGGAGGAAAGGAGGCACTGGGAAGCCATGGGTCAGCAAGCGGGGGGAGGCTTGGAGGCTCTGAATCCAAGAGGAGGGAGGGGCCTGTGGAGAGGTCCACCAAGCCCCCATGCCCCCATGTTGGACGACACCTGGACTCCTTCGATAGAGATGGATTTTTTTTCTGGCCATTTCTGGACACACGCCTCAAGCACACCCATTCCGCCCTGCCACCCCCCAACCCCCTCCCCTGCCAAGCAAGCAGTGCACCGGCACACGTGAGGAGGGCCCTCCCCGTCACCAGAGCTTGGAGTTGGAAGAAACTCGAGGTGAACGCGGGGGTCTGCCACCCAGTGGGCTGAGCTCTGGATGGGAAGGGGATGGGAGGCGAGCCAGCCAGCGTAAGGTTCTAGGCTCAGCAGCCGGGCCTAGCACGCAAGTGGTCTCCTACCGGACTGAGCTGTTGGGGGGAAGACAGCCAGTTGCGTCCTGGGCAGGGGGGTTCCCCCGGAGGACACAGGAGTCGAGAGGGAGGCGCCAGAGTCTGGAGTCACGGGAGGGAGTTGAGAGACTCAGGGAACGAGTGGAGTCTGGTCGAGCAAGAAAAGGCCAGAGAGCGGTCCCGAGCATCCTCCAGCAGGAATGAGGGCCCAAGGGGTTGTGCCACTCCTGGCGTGGCCAGAGTGGGGGTGTGTGGCGATGGGGCCTGGGTGGGCCCCGGCCCTCACAGAGGGGGTCGAGGCTGGGAGGAGGAATCCCCCAGCGAAGCTGAGCACCCAGGTGGGGCTGGAGCCCAGAACACCTGAGGGCCCTGTGCTGGAGCCTGAGTTCTGCGGCTCCAAAGGAGGACCTCCGCACCCGGGTATCCCAAGTCCCTGAAAATGTCCCGTCTCTGGACGGAGTGCCCCATTGGTCGAGGCCGTCCAGGGAGGCCAGCGCCTGGTGGCTCCCAGGCCAGGCTAGGGCCTGGCACGCTCGGCACGGTCTAGAATTGGCAAGCCAGCGAGAGCTCTACGAGGCCAGCCTGGAAGGCAGCTGGCAGGCTTTCCCGAAACCTCTGGCACTGCAGGGCCAATGGCCCTAGGTAGGCCCGCCTGACCAGGTGGCGGGACTTTGGTTGGCGAGGAATCCCCCTCTGAAGAGGGACCAGGCTCTTGGCTTGGACCAGGGGAGTGATGGGATGCAGCGAGGTTCTCACATCAGCCCCAGATCTGGCCCAGGGGTGCCCAACCCCACAGCCCCTCCTGCCAGGGTCCCCGCCCCTCCCCCTGCCTTCCAATGCAGCCGCCTGCCCTCCCCCTCCGGGAAGTGTGAGGAAGGAAGACTTCTCCTCCCACCCTGGCCCCTAGCGCTGGTAGTTGGGCTCCGACTTGCCGCCAGGGGGCGGCTTTGGCGCTCCTGTTTCTGCTTCTGTCTCTCGCACCGCTTTTGACGACGCGGGCGGGCGGAGATGAGAAAACAGCTGTCCAGGAGGCAAGAGAAGACGTTCTCTTCTAGCCCAGCCCCCAGCCAGCAGACTCCTCTCACGTCAGTGACCTCTTTCAAGCCCGTGGCCAGCTGGTGGCCTGTGGTGAGTGCATTCTGGAACCCTGCTCCCCCGCACCGCGTTTGTTTCCTTGGCAGCCGACACGCTCCCCGAAGTGCGTTCGGTGGCTTGGGGCAGGATGTGTAAGGGCCGCCCCCGTCCGGGCACTATGGCCGGCGGCGGCGGGGGGCAACTGCGAGTGGAGCCAAAGGCCCCCGCATCACAAATGGTTTCCCTCACCCCGCCCTCAGCCACGCCCCGTGCCCACCGTCTCCACGGCAACGAGGTGGGGCGGGGGCGGGGCGAGGCTCCTGGGGGCGGGCGGGAGGGGTGCCTCGCGTGCCAGTGCCAGGGAGGCGGTGGGCGCTGTGGCCCCGGCTGGCGGGGCGCTGGCGCCTCGCTCCCGCCCCCAGGCCCTGGCCAGACCCCCTGTGCCGATGAGCAGACCCACCCAAGATTTTGGAGTCCCTCTTCTACAGAGAGGAAAGGCCAAACGGTCCTTCTCTTTCGCTTCCCCATAGGCTTGAATGAGCATCTAGCCTCCCCATCTTAGGGAGGCTTTGAGCACGGCCCTCACACCTTCTAGAGAAGCTCTGAGCCCATTTGGTCTGCATTTGCCCTGAGTAGGCAAAGTTGATAGACTTTGCATTGTCCAACGGTTTCCTGGGACTGGAGTCGTTGCCATGGTTACCGAGGGCCGGGCTGCAGCCTCCTACCATCCCCCACCCACAAGTCTCCCGCCGCCCACATCCCCCTAGGGAACTCTCAGCCTATCACACCTTCCCCTAGAACTGAGCCGGCCCTCCAGGTCCCCCAGCCCACCTCAGGGAGTTGCCAGGGTCCTGGAACAGCCTGGGCAACTTCCCAATGAGCCTCCGTTGATCTCGCGGCGCCAACCCCCGGTGTGCGGAGCTTCCCTCCGCACTTCTGAGGAACGCCCCCGGCTTCCAGACAAGTCCACGCTCTCAGAGACAACCCCGCAAGCCCACCGACTTTCTGCGCCAGCCCCGGCACCCCAGAATCCTCACCTCCCAGGATTCCCAATGTCCCCATCAAGGTCCCACATCCCAGAACCTTTCGACTTCCCAGAATCGGCCTGGGGACCCCTGCATCCCGCCAGGCACACCGAGACCGACCCTCCCCCACCCACAGTCCCATTCCCCGTTTCACAACCACCTCGCTGGTTCCTTCTCCAGGTGCGTGACTGACCCACTCCCCCCGCTCCTGGGGCATGGAGTTCGGGGCTAGGTGGGTTGCTTCTGGTGGCCCAAGTGGAGGCGCTCTCGCAAGGAAGGCCTGGCGTCCAGGCAGCTCGGTGCTCTCCGGGGCTGGGTAGTTGCAGGAGACTGGGCGCCGTGCCAAGACGCTCCCAGATCCGCTTGGGGCTCCTTCCCTTCTCCGCTCTTTCCCACCGGGGACTTCTGGGAAATGCGCGTGGAAAGCAGCGAACCTGTTTCTGTCTAATGTACGCGAGCCTTCCAAAGATGAGTGGGGTAAGACCCTGGACGCCCTGGAAGCTGCCCTGGCCCTGCACAAATCCCTGAACCAGGCCCTTTTGCATCTGCATGCCCCGGGATCTGCCCACGCAGACCCCCACGTGTGGATCCCGCTCCTCCATGGCTCCCCACACGCAGACCTTCCTTGGGATGAAGCCTCCACCCTGAGACTTGACTCCCTTGGATTGTCCAGGGACATTCCTTGCCGTGCCTCGCTTCCCTTCCCACATCTGCCACCTTGGGACCTATGGCCTCCTGGCTTCTCTCCGGTAGAATTGTTCACTTCTCTGCTCTTCCTCAGCTCTGTGCCTTCCTGGAGAAGCATTTCCTAGATGAGGAGGTGAAACTGATCAACAAGAGGGGCGACCACATGACCAAGCTCGGCAGGCTTGCTGGCCCGCAGGCGGGGCGGGGCGATGTGGGGCGGGGCGGGGCGAGTCATCTCTTTGGAAGGCTCAGCCTCCAGCACCACTAGGGGTCTCTGGAGCCCAGAGGCCGTGGGCGTGGGGGAGGGCACCGTTCCCCCAGCGCGCGGGCTCCTGCCCGAGCCCCTCCAGCCAGGAGGCCTCTTGCTAACTGCCCTCGTGTAGCCCCCTAAGGAGCCCTGAGGCAAGGGTCAACCATAAAGCTCTAGGCAGCAGGTGCCGATGGTGTGTGTGTGCGTGTCTGGCGCCGGGACTCTAGAAGGGTTGAACCCTCCCCCCGTGGGTGGCGTGCTCTAGGCACTTCAGGCCCGAGCCATTTCTGACTCCAGGGAGGGTGGAGCTCAGTGGGTAGCAGGAAGCAGGCTGAGAGTTTTCCAGGGTAACAGCAAGCAGAAAGGGGTCCTGGGCACCTGGGAGTGACTATGGAAGTGAGCTCTGGAAAGCAAGCACAGGAGACTAGCTCTGAAGGCCGCTTCCCCCCTGCCCGCCCGCCCCTCGCCCGGGCTTGGAAGAGATGAGGCCCGTCTTGAACGCTAGGGTCTTCCCCAATGTCAAGCACACACTCGGTAGCAACCACTCCTGAGGAGCTGAGCAGCTGGGAGCTTAAGATGGCCGAGAAGTGCTGAGCTGGGGTTTTGGGTCTCGGTGGAGAAAGGAGAGGGGGAAAGTAGTGTTCCTATTCTCTACACGGGAACGGAAGAAGCTTGCAGCATCTCGGGGCAAGCCGGCAAACTGCTGTGTCAGCTCTGACCCCCATGCCTTTGGTTTCTGGGAGAAGAGGAATCGGGAAGTGGCTGCTAGGTGCCGTGGGCTCAGATCCATGCCCTCTTGCTCTCCGTACACAAGAGGATCTGGTTGCGGGGGTTCCTGTGTCTGGCACAAGGCCGATGACCCGGCACCCAAGACTCCTCACTCAGAGCTTCCTGTTCCCTTCCTTGGGGATGGTGTGCTCACACATGCACATGTGGCCTCGGGAGCCTAGTACCATGAGGGGAAAAGTGCTTGTCTTTCTTCTTTGCCCCTGAAAATAGAGCCATCTCAGCGGAGCCCCGGAGAGATGCGTCAAGCCAGTGCGCCGGACCTTGCTGCCGTGATGGAAATGGCCTCCATCTGTGCGGTAGCCACGTGTGAAGAAGGGCTACTGTGTGGAGCCTCCTTCATCACACAGCTCCTTCCCGCCCAAGAGAGCTTGAGCCGTGTGTTTGTCGCTTGCAAGTCCCAAGCAGGCAAACGAGGCCTCCCTTCCTTGAGAGAACACTGGCATTCCAGACAGCATTCCCAATCTCTCCAGGGCAGCAGGAGGAAAGGAGGCACTGGGAAGCCATGGGTCAGCAAGCGGGGGCAGGCTTGGAGGCTCTGAATCCAAGAGGAGGGAGGGGCCTGTGGAGAGGTCCACCAAGCCCCCATGCCCCCATGTTGGACGACACCTGGACTCCTTCGATAGAGATGGATTTTTTTTCTGGCCATTTCTGGACACACGCCTCAAGCACACCCATTCCGCCCTGCCACCCCCCAACCCCCTCCCCTGCCAAGCAAGCAGTGCACCGGCACACGTGAGGAGGGCCCTCCCCGTCACCAGAGCTTGGAGTTGGAAGAAACTCGAGGTGAACGCGGGGGTCTGCCACCCAGTGGGCTGAGCTCTGGATGGGAAGGGGATGGGAGGCGAGCCAGCCAGCGTAAGGTTCTAGGCTCAGCAGCCGGGCCTAGCACGCAAGTGGTCTCCTACCGGACTGAGCTGTTGGGGGGAAGACAGCCAGTTGCGTCCTGGGCAGGGGGGTTCCCCCGGAGGACACAGGAGTCGAGAGGGAGGCGCCAGAGTCTGGAGTCACGGGAGGGAGTTGAGAGACTCAGGGAACGAGTGGAGTCTGGTCGAGCAAGAAAAGGCCAGAGAGCGGTCCCGAGCATCCTCCAGCAGGAATGAGGGCCCAAGGGGTTGTGCCACTCCTGGCGTGGCCAGAGTGGGGGTGTGTGGCGATGGGGCCTGGGTGGGCCCCGGCCCTCACAGAGGGGGTCGAGGCTGGGAGGAGGAATCCCCCAGCGAAGCTGAGCACCCAGGTGGGGCTGGAGCCCAGAACACCTGAGGGCCCTGTGCTGGAGCCTGAGTTCTGCGGCTCCAAAGGAGGACCTCCGCACCCGGGTATCCCAAGTCCCTGAAAATGTCCCGTCTCTGGACGGAGTGCCCCATTGGTCGAGGCCGTCCAGGGAGGCCAGCGCCTGGTGGCTCCCAGGCCAGGCTAGGGCCTGGCACGCTCGGCACGGTCTAGAATTGGCAAGCCAGCGAGAGCTCTACGAGGCCAGCCTGGAAGGCAGCTGGCAGGCTTTCCCGAAACCTCTGGCACTGCAGGGCCAATGGCCCTAGGTAGGCCCGCCTGACCAGGTGGCGGGACTTTGGTTGGCGAGGAATCCCCCTCTGAAGAGGGACCAGGCTCTTGGCTTGGACCAGGGGAGTGATGGGATGCAGCGAGGTTCTCACATCAGCCCCAGATCTGGCCCAGGGGTGCCCACCCCCACAGCCCCTCCTGCCAGGGTCCCCGCCCCTCCCCCTGCCTTCCAATGCAGCCGCCTGCCCTCCCCCTCCGGGAAGTGTGAGGAAGGAAGACTTCTCCTCCCACCCTGGCCCCTAGCGCTGGTAGTTGGGCTCCGACTTGCCGCCAGGGGGCGGCTTTGGCGCTCCTGTTTCTGCTTCTGTCTCTCGCACCGCTTTTGACGACGCGGGCGGGCGGAGATGAGAAAACAGCTGTCCAGGAGGCAAGAGAAGACGTTCTCTTCTAGCCCAGCCCCCAGCCAGCAGACTCCTCTCACGTCAGTGACCTCTTTCAAGCCCGTGGCCAGCTGGTGGCCTGTGGTGAGTGCATTCTGGAACCCTGCTCCCCCGCACCGCGTTTGTTTCCTTGGCAGCCGACACGCTCCCCGAAGTCCGTTCGGTGGCTTGGGGCAGGATGTGTAAGGGCCGCCCCCGTCCGGGCACTATGGCCGGCGGCGGCGGGGGGCAACTGCGAGTGGAGCCAAAGGCCCCCGCATCACAAATGGTTTCCCTCACCCCGCCCTCAGCCACGCCCCGTGCCCACCGTCTCCACGGCAACGAGGTGGGGCGGGGGCGGGGCGAGGCTCCTGGGGGCGGGCGGGAGGGGTGCCTCGCGTGCCAGTGCCAGGGAGGCGGTGGGCCCGGTGGCCCCGGCTGGCGGGGCGCTGGCGCCTCGCTCCCGCCCCCAGGCCCTGGCCAGACCCCCTGTGCCGATGAGCAGACCCACCCAAGATTTTGGAGTCCCTCTTCTACAGAGAGGAAAGGCCAAACGGTCCTTCTCTTTCGCTTCCCCATAGGCTTGAATGAGCATCTAGCCTCCCCATCTTAGGGAGGCTTTGAGCACGGCCCTCACACCTTCTAGAGAAGCTCTGAGCCCATTTGGTCTGCATTTGCCCTGAGTAGGCAAAGTTGATAGACTTTGCATTGTCCAACGGTTTCCTGGGACTGGAGTCGTTGCCATGGTTACCGAGGGCCGGGCTGCAGCCTCCTACCATCCCCCACCCACAAGTCTCCCGCCGCTGAGGTCACCTCTTCAGAGATCAAGAGCCTCCCACCCAGAGCCCACATCCCCCTAGGGAACTCTCAGCCTATCACACCTTCCCCTAGGACTGAGCCGGCCCTCCAGGTCCCCCACCCCACCTCAGGGAGTTGCCAGGGTCCTGGAACAGCCTGGGCAACTTCCCAATGAGCCTCCGTTGATCTCGCAGCGCCAACCCCCGGTGTGCGGAGCTTCCCTCCGCACTTCTGAGGAACGCCCCCGGCTTCCAGACAAGTCCACGCTCTCAGAGACAACCCCGCAAGCCCGCCGACTTTCTGCGCCAGCCCCGGCACCCCAGAATCCTCACCTCCCAGGATTCCCAATGTCCCCATCAAGGTCCCACCTCCCAGAACCTTTCGACTTCCCAGAATCGGCCTGGGGACCCCTGCATCCCGCCAGGCACACCGAGACCGACCCTCCCCCACCCACAGTCCCATTCCCCGTTTCACAACCACCTCGCTGGTTCCTTCTCCAGGCGCGTGACTGACCCACTCCCCCCGCTCCTGGGGCATGGAGTTCGGGGCTAGATGGGTTGCTTCTGGTGGCCCAAGTGGAGGCGCTCTCGCAAGGAAGGCCTGGCGTCCAGGCAGCTCGGTGCTCTCCGGGGCTGGGTAGTTGCAGGAGACTGGGCGCCGTGCCAAGACGCTCCCAGATCCGCTTGGGGCTCCTTCCCTTCTCCGCTCTTTCCCACCGGGGACTTCTGGGAAATGCGCGTGGAAAGCAGCGAACCTGTTTCTGTCTAATGTACGCGAGCCTTCCAAAGATGAGTGGGGTAAGACCCTGGACGCCCTGGAAGCTGCCCTGGCCCTGCACAAGTCCCTGAACCAGGCCCTTTTGCATCTGCATGCCCCGGGATCTGCCCACGCAGACCCCCACGTGTGGATCCCGCTCCTCCATGGCTCCCCACACGCAGACCTTCCTTGGGATGAAGCCTCCACCCTGAGACTTGACTCCCTTGGATTGTCCAGGGACATTCCTTGCCGTGCCTCGCTTCCCTTCCCACATCTGCCACCTTGGGACCTATGGCCTCCTGGCTTCTCTCCGGTAGAATTGTTCACTTCTCTGCTCTTCCTCAGCTCTGTGCCTTCCTGGAGAAGCATTTCCTAGATGAGGAGGTGAAACTGATCAACAAGAGGGGCGACCACAGGACCAAGCTCGGCAGGCTTGCTGGCCCGCAGGCGGGGCGGGGCGATGTGGGGCGGGGCGGGGCGAGTCATCTCTTTGGAAGGCTCAGCCTCCAGCACCACTAGGGGTCTCTGGAGCCCAGAGGCCGTGGGCGTGGGGGAGGGCACCGTTCCCCCAGCGCGCGGGCTCCTGCCCGAGCCCCTCCAGCCAGGAGGCCTCTTGCTAACTGCCCTCGTGTAGCCCCCTAAGGAGCCCTGAGACAAGGGTCAACCATAAAGCTCTAGGCAGCAGGTGCCGATGGTGTGTGTGTGCGTGTCTGGCGCCGGGACTCTAGAAGGGTTGAACCCTCCCCCCGTGGGTGGCGTGCTCTAGGCACTTCAGGCCCGAGCCATTTCTGACTCCAGGGAGGGTGGAGCTCAGTGGGTAGCAGGAAGCAGGCTGAGAGTTTTCCAGGGTAACAGCAAGCAGAAAGGGGTCCTGGGCACCTGGGAGTGACTATGGAAGTGAGCTCTGGAAAGCAAGCACAGGAGACTAGCTCTGGGGGCCGCTTCCCCCCTGCCCGCCCGCCCCTCGCCCGGGCTTGGAAGAGATGAGGCCCGTCTTGAACGCTAGGGTCTTCCCCAATGTCAAGCACACACTCGGTAGCAACCACTCCTGAGGAGCTGAGCAGCTGGGAGCTTAAGATGGACGAGAAGTGCTGAGCTGGGGTTTTGGGTCTCGGTGGAGAAAGGAGAGGGGGAAAGTAGTGTTCCTATTCTCTACACGGGAACGGAAGAAGCTTGCAGCATCTCGGGGCAAGCCGGCAAACTGCTGTGTCAACTCTGACCCCCATGCCTTTGGTTTCTGGGAGAAGAGGAATCGGGAAGTGGCTGCTAGGTGCCGTGGGCTCAGATCCATGCCCTCTTGCTCTCCGTACACAACAGGATCTGGTTGCGGGGGTTCCTGTGTCTGGCACAAGGCCGATGAGCCGGCACCCAAGACTCCTCACTCAGAGCTTCCTGTTCCCTTCCTTGGGGATGGTGTGCTCACACATGCACATGTGGCCTCGGGAGCCTAGAACCATGAGGGGAAAAGTGCTTGCCTTTCTTCTTTGCCCCTGAAAATAGAGCCATCTCAGCGGAGCCCCGGAGAGATGCGTCAAGCCAGTGCGCCGGACCTTGCTGCCGTGATGGAAATGGCCTCCATCTGTGCTGTAGCCACGTGTGAAGAAGGGCTACTGTGTGGAGCCTCCTTCATCACACAGCTCCTTCCCGCCCAAGAGAGCTTGAGCCGTGTGTTTGTCGCTTGCAAGTCCCAAGCAGGCAAACGAGGCCTCCCTTCCTTGAGAGAACACTGGCATTCCAGACAGCAATCCCAATCTCTCCAGGGCAGCAGGAGGAAAGGAGGCACTGGGAAGCCACGGGTCAGCAAGCGGGGGGAGGCTTGGAGGCTCTGAATCCAAGAGGAGGGAGGGGCCTGTGGAGAGGTCCACCAAGCCCCCATGCCCCCATGTTGGACGACACCTGGACTCCTTCGATAGAGATGGATTTTTTTTCTGGCCATTTCTGGACACACGCCTCAAGCACACCCATTCCGCCCTGCCACCCCCCAACCCCCTCCCCTGCCAAGCAAGCAGTGCACCGGCACACGTGAGGAGGGCCCTCCCCGTCACCAGAGCTTGGAGTTGGAAGAAACTCGAGGTGAACGCGGGGGTCTGCCACCCAGTGGGCTGAGCTCTGGATGGGAAGGGGATGGGAGGCGAGCCAGCCAGCGTAAGGTTCTAGGCTCAGCAGCCGGGCCTAGCACGCAAGTGGTCTCCTACCGGACTGAGCTGTTGGGGGGAAGACAGCCAGTTGCGTCCTGGGCAGGGGGGTTCCCCCGGAGGACACAGGAGTCGAGAGGGAGGCGCCAGAGTCTGGAGTCACGGGAGGGAGTTGAGAGACTCAGGGAACGAGTGGAGTCTGGTCGAGCAAGAAAAGGCCAGAGAGCGGTCCCGAGCATCCTCCAGCAGGAATGAGGGCCCAAGGGGTTGTGCCACTCCTGGCGTGGCCAGAGTGGGGGTGTGTGGCGATGGGGCCTGGGTGGGCCCCGGCCCTCACAGAGGGGGTCGAGGCTGGGAGGAGGAATCCCCCAGCGAAGCTGAGCACCCAGGTGGGGCTGGAGCCCAGAACACCTGAGGGCCCTGTGCTGGAGCCTGAGTTCTGCGGCTCCAAAGGAGGACCTCCGCACCCGGGTATCCCAAGTCCCTGAAAATGTCCCGTCTCTGGACGGAGTGCCCCATTGGTCGAGGCCGTCCAGGGAGGCCAGCGCCTGGTGGCTCCCAGGCCAGGCTAGGGCCTGGCACGCTCGGCACGGTCTAGAATTGGCAAGCCAGCGAGAGCTCTACGAGGCCAGCCTGGAAGGCAGCTGGCAGGCTTTCCCGAAACCTCTGGCACTGCAGGGCCAATGGCCCTAGGTAGGCCCGCCTGACCAGGTGGCGGGACTTTGGTTGGCGAGGAATCCCCCTCTGAAGAGGGACCAGGCTCTTGGCTTGGACCAGGGGAGCGATGGGATGCAGCGAGGTTCTCACATCAGCCCCAGATCTGGCCCAGGGGTGCCCACCCCCACAGCCCCTCCTGCCAGGGTCCCCGCCCCTCCCCCTGCCTTCCAATGCAGCCGCCTGCCCTCCCCCTCCGGGAAGTGTGAGGAAGGAAGACTTCTCCTCCCACCCTGGCCCCTAGCGCTGGTAGTTGGGCTCCGACTTGCCGCCAGGGGGCGGCTTTGGCGCTCCTGTTTCTGCTTCTGTCTCTCGCACCGCTTTTGACGACGCGGGCGGGCGGAGATGAGAAAACAGCTGTCCAGGAGGCAAGAGAAGACGTTCTCTTCTAGCCCAGCCCCCAGCCAGCAGACTCCTCTCACGTCAGTGACCTCTTTCAAGCCCGTGGCCAGCTGGTGGCCTGTGGTGAGTGCATTCTGGAACCCTGCTCCCCCGCACCGCGTTTGTTTCCTTGGCAGCCGACACGCTCCCCGAAGTGCGTTCGGTGGCTTGGGGCAGGATGTGTAAGGGCCGCCCCCGTCCGGGCACTATGGCCGGCGGCGGCGGGGGGCAACTGCGAGTGGAGCCAAAGGCCCCCGCATCACAAATGGTTTCCCTCACCCCGCCCTCAGCCACGCCCCGTGCCCACCGTCTCCACGGCAACGAGGTGGGGCGGGGGCGGGTCGAGGCTCCTGGGGGCGGGCGGGAGGGGTGCCTCGCGTGCCAGTGCCAGGGAGGCGGTGGGCGCGGTGGCCCCGGCTGGCGGGGCGCTGGCGCCTCGCTCCCGCCCCCAGGCCCTGGCCAGACCCCCTGTGCCGATGAGCAGACCCACCCAAGATTTTGGAGTCCCTCTTCTACAGAGAGGAAAGGCCAAACGGTCCTTCTCTTTCGCTTCCCCATAGGCTTGAATGAGCATCTAGCCTCCCCATCTTAGGGAGGCTTTGAGCACGGCCCTCACACCTTCTAGAGAAGCTCTGAGCCCATTTGGTCTGCATTTGCCCTGAGTAGGCAAAGTTGATAGACTTTGCATTGTCCAACGGTTTCCTGGGACTGGAGTCGTTGCCATGGTTACCGAGGGCCGGGCTGCAGCCTCCTACCATCCCCCACCCACAAGTCTCCCGCCGCTGAGGTCACCTCTTCAGAGATAAAGAGCCTCCCACCCAGAGCCCACATCCCCCGAGGGGACTCTCAGCCTATCACAGCTTCCCCTAGGACTGAGCCGGCCCTCCAGGTCCCCCACCCCACCTCAGGGAGTTGCCAGGGTCCTGGAACAGCCTGGGCAACTTCCCAATGAGCCTCCGTTGATCTCGCAGCGCCAACCCCCGGTGTGCGGAGCTTCCCTCCGCACTTCTGAGGAACGCCCCCGGCTTCCAGACAAGTCCACGCTCTCAGAGACAACCCCGCAAGCCCGCCGACTTTCTGCGCCAGCCCCGGCACCCCAGAATCCTCACCTCCCAGGATTCCCAATGTCCCCATCAAGGTCCCACCTCCCAGAACCTTTCGACTTCCCAGAATCCGCCTGGGGACCCCTGCATCCCGCCAGGCACACCGAGACCGACCCTCCCCCACCCACAGTCCCATTCCCCGTTTCACAACCACCTCGCTGGTTCCTTCTCCAGGCGCGTGACTGACCCACTCCCCCCGCTCCTGGGGCATGGAGTTCGGGGCTAGGTGGGCTGCTTCTGGTGGCCCAAGTGGAGGCGCTCTCGCAAGGAAGGCCTGGCGTCCAGGCAGCTCGGTGCTCTCCGGGGCTGGGTAGTTGCAGGAGACTGGGCGCCGTGCCAAGACGCTCCCAGATCCGCTTGGGGCTCCTTCCCTTCTCCGCTCTTTCCCACCGGGGACTTCTGGGAAATGCACGTGGAAAGCAGCGAACCTGTTTCTGTCTAATGTACGCGAGCCTTCCAAAGATGAGTGGGGTAAGACCCTGGATGCCCTGGAAGCTGCCCTGGCCCTGCACAAGTCCCTGAACCAGGCCCCTTTGCATCTGCATGCCCCGGGATCTGCCCACGCAGACCCCCACGTGTGGATCCCGCTCCTCCATGGCTCCCCACACGCAGACCTTCCTTGGGATGAAGCCTCCACCCTGAGACTTGACTCCCTTGGATTGTCCAGGGACATTCCTTGCCGTGCCTCGCTTCCCTTCCCACATCTGCCACCTTGGGACCTATGGCCTCCTGGCTTCTCTCCGGTAGAATTGTTCACTTCTCTGCTCTTCCTCAGCTCTGTGCCTTCCTGGAGAAGCATTTCCTAGATGAGGAGGTGAAACTGATCAACAAGAGGGGCGACCACAGGACCAAGCTCGGCAGGCTTGCTGGCCCGCAGGCGGGGCGGGGCGATGTGGGGCGGGGCGGGACGAGTCATCTCTTTGGAAGGCTCAGCCTCCAGCACCACTAGGGGTCTCTGGAGCCCAGAGGCCGTGGGCGTGGGGGAGGGCACCGTTCCCCCAGCGCGCGGGCTCCTGCCCGAGCCCCTCCAGCCAGGAGGCCTCTTGCTAACTGCCCTCGTGTAGCCCCCTAAGGAGCCCTGAGACAAGGGTCAACCATAAAGCTCTAGGCAGCAGGTGCCGATGGTGTGTGTTTGCGTGTCTGGCGCCGGGACTCTAGAAGGGTTGAACCCTCCCCCCGTGGGTGGCGTGCTCTAGGCACTTCAGGCCCGAGCCATTTCTGACTCCAGGGAGGGTGGAGCTCAGTGGGTAGCAGGAAGCAGGCTGAGAGTTTTCCAGGGTAACAGCAAGCAGAAAGGGGTCCTGGGCACCTGGGAGTGACTATGGAAGTGAGCTCTGGAAAGCAAGCACAGGAGACTAGCTCTGGGGGCCGCTTCCCCCCTGCCCGCCCGCCCCTCGCCCGGGCTTGGAAGAGATGAGGCCCGTCTTGAACGCTAGGGTCTTCCCCAATGTCAAGCACACACTCGGTAGCAACCACTCCTGAGGAGCTGAGCAGCTGGGAGCTTAAGATGGACGAGAAGTGCTGAGCTGGGGTTTTGGGTCTCGGTGGAGAAAGGAGAGGGGGAAAGTAGTGTTCCTATTCTCTACACGGGAACGGAAGAAGCTTGCAGCATCTCGGGGCAAGCCGGCAAACTGCTGTGTCAGCTCTGACCCCCATGCCTTTGGTTTCTGGGAGAAGAGGAATCGGGAAGTGGCTGCTAGGTGCCGTGGGCTCAGATCCATGCCCTCTTGCTCTCCGTACACAACAGGATCTGGTTGCGGGGGTTCCTGTGTCTGGCACAAGGCCGATGAGCCGGCACCCAAGACTCCTCACTCAGAGCTTCCTGTTCCCTTCCTTGGGGATGGTGTGCTCACACATGCACATGTGGCCTCGGGAGCCTAGAACCATGAGGGGAAAAGTGCTTGCCTTTCTTCTTTGCCCCTGAAAATAGAGCCATCTCAGCGGAGCCCCGGAGAGATGCGTCAAGCCAGTGCGCCGGACCTTGCTGCCGTGATGGAAATGGCCTCCATCTGTGCTGTAGCCACGTGTGAAGAAGGGCTACTGTGTGGAGCCTCCTTCATCACACAGCTCCTTCCCGCCCAAGAGAGCTTGAGCCGTGTGTTTGTCGCTTGCAAGTCCCAAGCAGGCAAACGAGGCCTCCCTTCCTTGAGAGAACACTGGCATTCCAGACAGCAATCCCAATCTCTCCAGGGCAGCAGGAGGAAAGGAGGCACTGGGAAGCCATGGGTCAGCAAGCGGGGGGAGGCTTGGAGGCTCTGAATCCAAGAGGAGGGAGGGGCCTGTGGAGAGGTCCACCAAGCCCCCATGCCCCCATGTTGGACGACACCTGGACTCCTTCGATAGAGATGGATTTTTTTTCTGGCCATTTCTGGACACACGCCTCAAGCACACCCATTCCGCCCTGCCACCCCCCAACCCCCTCCCCTGCCAAGCAAGCAGTGCACCGGCACACGTGAGGAGGGCCCTCCCCGTCACCAGAGCTTGGAGTTGGAAGAAACTCGAGGTGAACGCGGGGGTCTGCCACCCAGTGGGCTGAGCTCTGGATGGGAAGGGGATGGGAGGCGAGCCAGCCAGCGTAAGGTTCTAGGCTCAGCAGCCGGGCCTAGCACGCAAGTGGTCTCCTACCGGACTGAGCTGTTGGGGGGAAGACAGCCAGTTGCGTCCTGGGCAGGGGGATTCCCCCGGAGGACACAGGAGTCGAGAGGGAGGCGCCAGAGTCTGGAGTCACGGGAGGGAGTTGAGAGACTCAGGGAACGAGTGGAGTCTGGTCGAGCAAGAAAAGGCCAGAGAGCGGTCCCGAGCATCCTCCAGCAGGAATGAGGGCCCAAGGGGTTGTGCCACTCCTGGCGTGGCCAGAGTGGGGGTGTGTGGCGATGGGGCCTGGGTGGGCCCCGGCCCTCACAGAGGGGGTCGAGGCTGGGAGGAGGAATCCCCCAGCGAAGCTGAGCACCCAGGTGGGGCTGGAGCCCAGAACACCTGAGGGCCCTGTGCTGGAGCCTGAGTTCTGCGGCTCCAAAGGAGGACCTCTGCACCCGGGTATCCCAAGTCCCTGAAAATGTCCCGTCTCTGGACGGAGTGCCCCATTGGTCGAGGCCGTCCAGGGAGGCCAGCGCCTGGTGGCTCCCAGGCCAGGCTAGGGCCTGGCACGCTCGGCACGGTCTAGAATTGGCAAGCCAGCGAGAGCTCTACGAGGCCAGCCTGGAAGGCAGCTGGCAGGCTTTCCCGAAACCTCTGGCACTGCAGGGCCAATGGCCCTAGGTAGGCCCGCCTGACCAGGTGGCGGGATTTGGTTGGCGAGGAATCCCCCTCTGAAGAGGGACCAGGCTCTTGGCTTGGACCAGGGGAGCGATGGGATGCAGTGAGGTTCTCACATCAGCCCCAGATCTGGCCCAGGGGTGCCCACCCCCACAGCCCCTCCTGCCAGGGTCCCCGCCCCTCCCCCTGCCTTCCAATGCAGCCGCCTGCCCTCCCCCTCCGGGAAGTGTGAGGAAGGAAGACTTCTCCTCCCACCCTGGCCCCTAGCGCTGGTAGTTGGGCTCCGACTTGCCGCCAGGGGGCGGCTTTGGCGCTCCTGTTTCTGCTTCTGTCTCTCGCACCGCTTTTGACGACGCGGGCGGGCGGAGATGAGAAAACAGCTGTCCAGGAGGCAAGAGAAGACGTTCTCTTCTAGCCCAGCCCCCAGCCAGCAGACTCCTCTCACGTCAGTGACCTCTTTCAAGCCCGTGGCCAGCTGGTGGCCTGTGGTGAGTGCATTCTGGAACCCTGCTCCCCCGCACCGCGTTTGTTTCCTTGGCAGCCAACACGCTCCCCGAAGTGCGTTCGGTGGCTTGGGGCAGGATGTGTAAGGGCCGCCCCCGTCCGGGCACTATGGCCGGCGGCGGCGGGGGGCAACTGCGAGTGGAGCCAAAGGCCCCCGCATCACAAATGGTTTCCCTCACCCCGCCCTCAGTCACGCCCCGTGCCCACCGTCTCCACGGCAACGAGGTGGGGCGGGGGCGGGGCGAGGCTCCTGGGGGCGGGCGGGAGGGGTGCCTCGCGTGCCAGTGCCAGGGAGGCGGTGGGCCCGGTGGCCCCGGCTGGCGGGGCGCTGGCGCCTCGCTCCCGCCCCCAGGCCCTGGCCAGACCCCCTGTGCCGATGAGCAGACCCACCCAAGATTTTGGAGTCCCTCTTCTACAGAGAGGAACGGCCAAACGGTCCTTCTCTTTCGCTTCCCCATAGGCTTGAATGAGCATCTAGCCTCCCCATCTTAGGGAGGCTTTGAGCACGGCCCTCACACCTTCTAGAGAAGCTCTGAGCCCATTTGGTCTGCATTTGCCCTGAGTAGGCAAAGTTGATAGACTTTGCATTGTCCAACGGTTTCCTGGGACTGGAGTCGTTGCCATGGTTACCGAGGGCCTGGCTGCAGCCTCCTACCATCCCCCACCCACAAGTCTCCCGCCGCCCACATCCCCCTAGGGAACTCTCAGCCTATCACACCTTCCCCTAGGACTGAGCCGGCCCTCCAGGTCCCCCACCCCACCTCAGGGAGTTGCCAGGGTCCTGGAACAGCCTGGGCAACTTCCCAATGAGCCTCCGTTGATCTCGCGGCGCCAACCCCCGGTGTGCGGAGCTTCCCTCCGCACTTCTGAGGAACGCCCCCGGCTTCCAGACAAGTCCACGCTCTCAGAGACAACCCCGCAAGCCCACCGACTTTCTGCGCCAGCCCCGGCACCCCAGAATCCTCACCTCCCAGGATTCCCAATGTCCCCATCAAGGTCCCACCTCCCAGAACCTTTCGACTTCCCAGAATCGGCCTGGGGACCCCTGCATCCCGCCAGGCACACCGAGACCGACCCTCCCCCACCCACAGTCCCATTCCCCGTTTCACAACCACCTCGCTGGTTCCTTCTCCAGGCGCGTGACTGACCCACTCCCCCCGCTCCTGGGGCATGGAGTTCGGGGCTAGGTGGGCTGCTTCTGGTGGCCCAAGTGGAGGCGCTCTCGCAAGGAAGGCCTGGCGTCCAGGCAGCTCGGTGCTCTCCGGGGCTGGGTAGTTGCAGGAGACTGGGCGCCGTGCCAAGACGCTCCCAGATCCGCTTGGGGCTCCTTCCCTTCTCCGCTCTTTCCCACCGGGGACTTCTGGGAAATGCGCGTGGAAAGCAGCGAACCTGTTTCTGTCTAATGTACGCGAGCCTTCCAAAGATGAGTGGGGTAAGACCCTGGACGCCCTGGAAGCTGCCCTGGCCCTGCACAAGTCCCTGAACCAGGCCCTTTTGCATCTGCATGCCCCGGGATCTGCCCACGCAGACCCCCACGTGTGGATCCCGCTCCTCCATGGCTCCCCACACGCAGACCTTCCTTGGGATGAAGCCTCCACCCTGAGACTTGACTCCCTTGGATTGTCCAGGGACATTCCTTGCCGTGCCTCGCTTCCCACATCTGCCACCTTGGGACCTATGGCCTCCTGGCTTCTCTCCGGTAGAATTGTTCACTTCTCTGCTCTTCCTCAGCTCTGTGCCTTCCTGGAGAAGCATTTCCTAGATGAGGAGGTGAAACTGATCAACAAGAGGGGCGACCACATGACCAAGCTCGGCAGGCTTGCTGGCCCGCAGGCGGGGCGGGGCGATGTGGGGCGGGGCGGGGCGAGTCATCTCTTTGGAAGGCTCAGCCTCCAGCACCACTAGAGGTCTCTGGAGCCCAGAGGCCGTGGGCGTGGGGGAGGGCACCGTTCCCCCAGCGCGCGGGCTCCTGCCCGAGCCCCTCCAGCCAGGAGGCCTCTTGCTAACTGCCCTCGTGTAGCCCCCTAAGGAGCCCTGAGGCAAGGGTCAACCATAAAGCTCTAGGCAGCAGGTGCCGATGGTGTGTGTGTGCGTGTCTGGCGCCGGGACTCTAGAAGGGTTGAACCCTCCCCCCGTGGGTGGCGTGCTCTAGGCACTTCAGGCCCGAGCCATTTCTGACTCCAGGGAGGGTGGAGCTCAGTGGGTAGCAGGAAGCAGGCTGAGAGTTTTCCAGGGTAACAGCAAGCAGAAAGGGGTCCTGGGCACCTGGGAGTGACTATGGAAGTGAGCTCTGGAAAGCAAGCACAGGAGACTAGCTCTGAGGGCCGCTTCCCCCCTGCCCGCCCGCCCCTCGCCCGGGCTTGGAAGAGATGAGGCCCGTCTTGAACGCTAGGGTCTTCCCCAATGTCAAGCACACACTCGGTAGCAACCACTCCTGAGGAGCTGAGCAGCTGGGAGCTTAAGATGGCCGAGAAGTGCTGAGCTGGGGTTTTGGGTCTCGGTGGAGAAAGGAGAGGGGGAAAGTAGTGTTCCTATTCTCTACACGGGAACGGAAGAAGCTTGCAGCATCTCGGGGCAAGCCGGCAAACTGCTGTGTCAGCTCTGACCCCCATGCCTTTGGTTTCTGGGAGAAGAGGAATCGGGAAGTGGCTGCTAGGTGCCGTGGGCTCAGATCCATGCCCTCTTGCTCTCCGTACACAAGAGGATCTGGTTGCGGGGGTTCCTGTGTCTGGCACAAGGCCGATGACCCGGCACCCAAGACTCCTCACTCAGAGCTTCCTGTTCCCTTCCTTGGGGATGGTGTGCTCACACATGCACATGTGGCCTCGGGAGCCTAGAACCATGAGGGGAAAAGTGCTTGTCTTTCTTCTTTGCCCCTGAAAATAGAGCCATCTCAGCGGAGCCCCGGAGAGATGCGTCAAGCCAGTGCGCCGGACCTTGCTGCCGTGATGGAAATGGCCTCCATCTGTGCGGTAGCCACGTGTGAAGAAGGGCTACTGTGTGGAGCCTCCTTCATCACACAGCTCCTTCCCGCCCAAGAGAGCTTGAGCCGTGTGTTTGTCGCTTGCAAGTCCCAAGCAGGCAAACGAGGCCTCCCTTCCTTGAGAGAACACTGGCATTCCAGACAGCATTCCCAATCTCTCCAGGGCAGCAGGAGGAAAGGAGGCACTGGGAAGCCATGGGTCAGCAAGCGGGGGGAGGCTTGGAGGCTCTGAATCCAAGAGGAGGGAGGGGCCTGTGGAGAGGTCCACCAAGCCCCCATGCCCCCATGTTGGACGACACCTGGACTCCTTCGATAGAGATGGATTTTTTTTCTGGCCATTTCTGGACACACGCCTCAAGCACACCCATTCCGCCCTGCCACCCCCCAACCCCCTCCCCTGCCAAGCAAGCAGTGCACCGGCACACGTGAGGAGGGCCCTCCCCGTCACCAGAGCTTGGAGTTGGAAGAAACTCGAGGTGAACGCGGGGGTCTGCCACCCAGTGGGCTGAGCTCTGGATGGGAAGGGGATGGGAGGCGAGCCAGCCAGCGTAAGGTTCTAGGCTCAGCAGCCGGGCCTAGCACGCAAGTGGTCTCCTACCGGACTGAGCTGTTGGGGGGAAGACAGCCAGTTGCGTCCTGGGCAGGGGGGTTCCCCCGGAGGACACAGGAGTCGAGAGGGAGGCGCCAGAGTCTGGAGTCACGGGAGGGAGTTGAGAGACTCAGGGAACGAGTGGAGTCTGGTCGAGCAAGAAAAGGCCAGAGAGCGGTCCCGAGCATCCTCCAGCAGGAATGAGGGCCCAAGGGGTTGTGCCACTCCTGGCGTGGCCAGAGTGGGGGTGTGTGGCGATGGGGCCTGGGTGGGCCCCGGCCCTCACAGAGGGGGTCGAGGCTGGGAGGAGGAATCCCCCAGCGAAGCTGAGCACCCAGGTGGGGCTGGAGCCCAGAACACCTGAGGGCCCTGTGCTGGAGCCTGAGTTCTGCGGCTCCAAAGGAGGACCTCCGCACCCGGGTATCCCAAGTCCCTGAAAATGTCCCGTCTCTGGACGGAGTGCCCCATTGGTCGAGGCCGTCCAGGGAGGCCAGCGCCTGGTGGCTCCCAGGCCAGGCTAGGGCCTGGCACGCTCGGCACGGTCTAGAATTGGCAAGCCAGCGAGAGCTCTACGAGTCCAGCCTGGAAGGCAGCTGGCAGGCTTTCCCGAAACCTCTGGCACTGCAGGGCCAATGGCCCTAGGTAGGCCCGCCTGACCAGGTGGCGGGACTTTGGTTGGCGAGGAATCCCCCTCTGAAGAGGGACCAGGCTCTTGGCTTGGACCAGGGGAGCGATGGGATGCAGCGAGGTTCTCACATCAGCCCCAGATCTGGCCCAGGGGTGCCCACCCCCACAGCCCCTCCTGCCAGGGTCCCCGCCCCTCCCCCTGCCTTCCAATGCAGCCGCCTGCCCTCCCCCTCCGGGAAGTGTGAGGAAGGAAGACTTCTCCTCCCACCCTGGCCCCTAGCGCTGGTAGTTGGGCTCCGACTTGCCGCCAGGGGGCGGCTTTGGCGCTCCTGTTTCTGCTTCTGTCTCTCGCACCGCTTTTGACGACGCGGGCAGGCGGAGATGAGAAAACAGCTGTCCAGGAGGCAAGAGAAGACGTTCTCTTCTAGCCCAGCCCCCAGCCAGCAGACTCCTCTCACGTCAGTGACCTCTTTCAAGCCCGTGGCCAGCTGGTGGCCTGTGGTGAGTGCATTCTGGAACCCTGCTCCCCCGCACCGCGTTTGTTTCCTTGGCAGCCGACACGCTCCCCGAAGTGCGTTCGGTGGCTTGGGGCAGGATGTGTAAGGGCCGCCCCCGTCCGGGCACTATGGCCGGCGGCGGCGGGGGGCAACTGCGAGTGGAGCCAAAGGCCCCCGCATCACAAATGGTTTCCCTCACCCCGCCCTCAGCCACGCCCCGTGCCCACCGTCTCCACGGCAACGAGGTGGGGCGGGGGCGGGGCGAGGCTCCTGGGGGCGGGCGGGAGGGGTGCCTCGCGTGCCAGTGCCAGGGAGGCGGTGGGCGCCGTGGCCCCGGCTGGCGGGGCGCTGGCGCCTCGCTCCCGCCCCCAGGCCCTGGCCAGACCCCCTGTGCCGATGAGCAGACCCACCCAAGATTTTGGAGTCCCTCTTCTACAGAGAGGAAAGGCCAAACGGTCCTTCTCTTTCGCTTCCCCATAGGCTTGAATGAGCATCTAGCCTCCCCATCTTAGGGAGGCTTTGAGCACGGCCCTCACACCTTCTAGAGAAGCTCTGAGCCCATTTGGTCTGCATTTGCCCTGAGTAGGCAAAGTTGATAGACTTTGCATTGTCCAACGGTTTCCTGGGACTGGAGTCGTTGCCATGGTTACCGAGGGCCGGGCTGCAGCCTCCTACCATCCCCCACCCACAAGTCTCCCGCCGCCCACATCCCCCTAGGGAACTCTCAGCCTATCACACCTTCCCCTAGGACTGAGCCGGCCCTCCAGGTCCCCCAGCCCACCTCAGGGAGTTGCCAGGGTCCTGGAACAGCCTGGGCAACTTCCCAATGAGCCTCCGTTGATCTCGCGGCGCCAACCCCCGGTGTGCGGAGCTTCCCTCCGCACTTCTGAGGAACGCCCCCCGGCTTCCAGACAAGTCCACGCTCTCAGAGACAACCCCGCAAGCCCACCGACTTTCTGCGCCAGCCCCGGCACCCCAGAATCCTCACCTCCCAGGATTCCCAATGTCCCCATCAAGGTCCCACCTCCCAGAACCTTTCGACTTCCCAGAATCGGCCTGGGGACCCCTGCATCCCGCCAGGCACACCGAGACCGACCCTCCCCCACCCACAGTCCCATTCCCCGTTTCACAACCACCTCGCTGGTTCCTTCTCCAGGCGCGTGACTGACCCACTCCCCCCGCTCCTGGGGCATGGAGTTCGGGGCTAGGTGGGTTGCTTCTGGTGGCCCAAGTGGAGGCGCTCTCGCAAGGAAGGCCTGGCGTCCAGGCAGCTCGGTGCTCTCCGGGGCTGGGTAGTTGCAGGAGACTGGGCGCCGTGCCAAGACGCTCCCAGATCCGCTTGGGGCTCCTTCCCTTCTCCGCTCTTTCCCACCGGGGACTTCTGGGAAATGCGCGTGGAAAGCAGCGAACCTGTTTCTGTCTAATGTACGCGAGCCTTCCAAAGATGAGTGGGGTAAGACCCTGGACGCCCTGGAAGCTGCCCTGGCCCTGCACAAGTCCCTGACCCAGGCCCTTTTGCATCTGCATGCCCCGGGATCTGCCCACGCAGACCCCCACGTGTGGATCCCGCTCCTCCATGGCTCCCCACACGCAGACCTTCCTTGGGATGAAGCCTCCACCCTGAGACTTGACTCCCTTGGATTGTCCAGGGACATTCCTTGCCGTGCCTCGCTTCCCTTCCCACATCTGCCACCTTGGGACCTATGGCCTCCTGGCTTCTCTCCGGTAGAATTGTTCACTTCTCTGCTCTTCCTCAGCTCTGTGCCTTCCTGGAGAAGCATTTCCTAGATGAGGAGGTGAAACTGATCAACAAGAGGGGCGACCACATGACCAAGCTCGGCAGGCTTGCTGGCCCGCAGGCGGGGCGGGGCGATGTGGGGCGGGGCGGGGCGAGTCATCTCTTTGGAAGGCTCAGCCTCCAGCACCACTAGGGGTCTCTGGAGCCCAGAGGCCGTGGGCGTGGGGGAGGGCACCGTTCCCCCAGCGCGCGGGCTCCTGCCCGAGCCCCTCCAGCCAGGAGGCCTCTTGCTAACTGCCCTCGTGTAGCCCCCTAAGGAGCCCTGAGGCAAGGGTCAACCATAAAGCTCTAGGCAGCAGGTGCCGATGGTGTGTGTGTGCGTGTCTGGCGCCGGGATTCTAGAAGGGTTGAACCCTCCCCCCGTGGGTGGCGTGCTCTAGGCACTTCAGGCCCGAGCCATTTCTGACTCCAGGGAGGGTGGAGCTCAGTGGGTAGCAGGAAGCAGGCTGAGAGTTTTCCAGGGTAACAGCAAGCAGAAAGGGGTCCTGGGCACCTGGGAGTGACTATGGAAGTGAGCTCTGGAAAGCAAGCACAGGAGACTAGCTCTGAGGGCCGCTTCCCCCCTGCCCGCCCGCCCCTCGCCCGGGCTTGGAAGAGATGAGGCCCGTCTTGAACGCTAGGGTCTTCCCCAATGTCAAGCACACACTCGGTAGCAACCACTCCTGAGGAGCTGAGCAGCTGGGAGCTTAAGATGGCCGAGAAGTGCTGAGCTGGGGTTTTGGGTCTCGGTGGAGAAAGGAGAGGGGGAAAGTAGTGTTCCTATTCTCTACACGGGAACGGAAGAAGCTTGCAGCATCTCGGGGCAAGCCGGCAAACTGCTGTGTCAGCTCTGACCCCTATGCCTTTGGTTTCTGGGAGAAGAGGAATCGGGAAGTGGCTGCTAGGTGCCGTGGGCTCAGATCCATGCCCTCTTGCTCTCCGTACACAACAGGATCTGGTTGCGGGGGTTCCTGTGTCTGGCACAAGGCCGATGACCCGGCACCCAAGACTCCTCACTCAGAGCTTCCTGTTCCCTTCCTTGGGGATGGTGTGCTCACACATGCACATGTGGCCTCGGGAGCCTAGAACCATGAGGGGAAAAGTGCTTGTCTTTCTTCTTTGCCCCTGAAAATAGAGCCATCTCAGCGGAGCCCCGGAGAGATGCGTCAAGCCAGTGCGCCGGACCTTGCTGCCGTGATGGAAATGGCCTCCATCTGTGCGGTAGCCACGTGTGAAGAAGGGCTACTGTGTGGAGCCTCCTTCATCACACAGCTCCTTCCCGCCCAAGAGAGCTTGAGCCGTGTGTTTGTCGCTTGCAAGTCCCAAGCAGGCAAACGAGGCCTCCCTTCCTTGAGAGAACACTGGCATTCCAGACAGCATTCCCAATCTCTCCAGGGCAGCAGGAGGAAAGGAGGCACTGGGAAGCCATGGGTCAGCAAGCGGGGGGAGGCTTGGAGGCTCTGAATCCAAGAGGAGGGAGGGGCCTGTGGAGAGGTCCACCAAGCCCCCATGCCCCCATGTTGGACGACACCTGGACTCCTTCGATAGAGATGGATTTTTTTTCTGGCCATTTCTGGACACACGCCTCAAGCACACCCATTCCGCCCTGCCACCCCCCAACCCCCTCCCCTGCCAAGCAAGCAGTGCACCGGCACACGTGAGGAGGGCCCTCCCCATCACCAGAGCTTGGAGTTGGAAGAAACTCGAGGTGAACGCGGGGGTCTGCCACCCAGTGGGCTGAGCTCTGGATGGGAAGGGGATGGGAGGCGAGCCAGCCAGCGTAAGGTTCTAGGCTCAGCAGCCGGGCCTAGCACGCAAGTGGTCTCCTACCGGACTGAGCTGTTGGGGGGAAGACAGCCAGTTGCGTCCTGGGCAGGGGGGTTCCCCCGGAGGACACAGGAGTCGAGAGGGAGGCGCCAGAGTCTGGAGTCACGGGAGGGAGTTGAGAGACTCAGGGAACGAGTGGAGTCTGGTCGAGCAAGAAAAGGCCAGAGAGCGGTCCCGAGCATCCTCCAGCAGGAATGAGGGCCCAAGGGGTTGTGCCACTCCTGGCGTGGCCAGAGTGGGGGTGTGTGGCGATGGGGCCTGGGTGGGCCCCGGCCCTCACAGAGGGGGTCGAGGCTGGGAGGAGGAATCCCCCAGCGAAGCTGAGCACCCAGGTGGGGCTGGAGCCCAGAACACCTGAGGGCCCTGTGCTGGAGCCTGAGTTCTGCGGCTCCAAAGGAGGACCTCCGCACCCGGGTATCCCAAGTCCCTGAAAATGTCCCGTCTCTGGACGGAGTGCCCCATTGGTCGAGGCCGTCCAGGGAGGCCAGCGCCTGGTGGCTCCCAGGCCAGGCTAGGGCCTGGCACGCTCGGCACGGTCTAGAATTGGCAAGCCAGCGAGAGCTCTACGAGGCCAGCCTGGAAGGCAGCTGGCAGGCTTTCCCGAAACCTCTGGCACTGCAGGGCCAATGGCCCTAGGTAGGCCCGCCTGACCAGGTGGCGGGACTTTGGTTGGCGAGGAATCCCCCTCTGAAGAGGGACCAGGCTCTTGGCTTGGACCAGGGGAGCGATGGGATGCAGCGAGGTTCTCACATCAGCCCCAGATCTGGCCCAGGGGTGCCCACCCCCACAGCCCCTCCTGCCAGGGTCCCCGCCCCTCCCCCTGCCTTCCAATGCAGCCGCCTGCCCTCCCCCTCCGGGAAGTGTGAGGAAGGAAGACTTCTCCTCCCACCCTGGCCCCTAGCGCTGGTAGTTGGGCTCCGACTTGCCGCCAGGGGGCGGCTTTGGCGCTCCTGTTTCTGCTTCTGTCTCTCGCACCGCTTTTGACGACGCGGGCGGGCGGAGATGAGAAAACAGCTGTCCAGGAGGCAAGAGAAGACGTTCGCTTCTGGCCCAGCCCCCAGCCAGCAGACTCCTCTCACGTCAGTGACCTCTTTCAAGCCCGTGGCCAGCTGGTGGCCTGTGGTGAGTGCATTCTGGAACCCTGCTCCCCCGCACCGCGTTTGTTTCCTTGGCAGCCGACACGCTCCCCGAAGTGCGTTCGGTGGCTTGGGGCAGGATGTGTAAGGGCCGCCCCCGTCCGGGCACTATGGCCGGCGGCGGCGGGGGGCAACTGCGAGTGGAGCCAAAGGCCCCCGCATCACAAATGGTTTCCCTCACCCCGCCCTCAGCCACGCCCCGTGCCCACCGTCTCCACGGCAACGAGGTGGGGCGGGGGCGGGGCGAGGCTCCTGGGGGCGGGCGGGAGGGGTGCCTCGCGTGCCAGTGCCAGGGAGGCGGTGGGCCCGGTGGCCCCGGCTGACGGGGCGCTGGCGCCTCGCTCCCGCCCCCAGGCCCTGGCCAGACCCCCTGTGCCGATGAGCAGACCCACCCAAGATTTTGGAGTCCCTCTTCTACAGAGAGGAAAGGCCAAACGGTCCTTCTCTTTCGCTTCCCCATAGGCTTGAATGAGCATCTAGCCTCCCCATCTTAGGGAGGCTTTGAGCACGGCCCTCACACCTTCTAGAGAAGCTCTGAGCCCATTTGGTCTGCATTTGCCCTGAGTAGGCAAAGTTGATAGACTTTGCATTGTCCAACGGTTTCCTGGGACTGGAGTCGTTGCCATGGTTACCGAGGGCCGGGCTGCAGCCTCCTACCATCCCCCACCCACAAGTCTCCCGCCGCCCACATCCCCCCTAGGGAACTCTCAGCCTATCACACCTTCCCCTAGGACTGAGCCGGCCCTCCAGGTCCCCCAGCCCACCTCAGGGAGTTGCCAGGGTCCTGGAACAGCCTGGGCAACTTCCCAATGAGCCTCCGTTGATCTCGCGGCGCCAACCCCCGGTGTGCGGAGCTTCCCTCCGCACTTCTGAGGAACGCCCCCGGCTTCCAGACAAGTCCACGCTCTCAGAGACAACCCCGCAAGCCCACCGACTTTCTGCGCCAGCCCCGGCACCCCAGAATCCTCACCTCCCAGGATTCCCAATGTCCCCATCAAGGTCCCACCTCCCAGAACCTTTCGACTTCCCAGAATCGGCCTGGGGACCCCTGCATCCCGCCAGGCACACCGAGACCGACCCTCCCCCACCCACAGTCCCATTCCCCGTTTCACAACCACCTCGCTGGTTCCTTCTCCAGGCGCGTGACTGACCCACTCCCCCCGCTCCTGGGGCATGGAGTTCGGGGCTAGGTGGGTTGCTTCTGGTGGCCCAAGTGGAGGCGCTCTCGCAAGGAAGGCCTGGCGTCCAGGCAGCTCGGTGCTCTCCGGGGCTGGGTAGTTGCAGGAGACTGGGCGCCGTGCCAAGACGCTCCCAGATCCGCTTGGGGCTCCTTCCCTTCTCCGCTCTTTCCCACCGGGGACTTCTGGGAAATGCGCGTGGAAAGCAGCGAACCTGTTTCTGTCTAATGTACGCGAGCCTTCCAAAGATGAGTGGGGTAAGACCCTGGACGCCCTGGAAGCTGCCCTGGCCCTGCACAAGTCCCTGACCCAGGCCCTTTTGCATCTGCATGCCCCGGGATCTGCCCACGCAGACCCCCACGTGTGGATCCCGCTCCTCCATGGCTCCCCACATGCAGACCTTCCTTGGGATGAAGCCTCCACCCTGAGACTTGACTCCCTTGGATTGTCCAGGGACATTCCTTGCCGTGCCTCGCTTCCCTTCCCACATCTGCCACCTTGGGACCTATGGCCTCCTGGCTTCTCTCCGGTAGAATTGTTCACTTCTCTGCTCTTCCTCAGCTCTGTGCCTTCCTGGAGAAGCATTTCCTAGATGAGGAGGTGAAACTGATCAACAAGAGGGGCGACCACATGACCAAGCTCGGCAGGCTTGCTGGCCCGCAGGCGGGGCGGGGCGATGTGGGGCGGGGCGGGGCGAGTCATCTCTTTGGAAGGCTCAGCCTCCAGCACCACTAGGGGTCTCTGGAGCCCAGAGGCCGTGGGCGTGGGGGAGGGCACCGTTCCCCCAGCGCGCGGGCTCCTGCCGAGCCCCTCCAGCCAGGAGGCCTCTTGCTAACTGCCCTCGTGTAGCCCCCTAAGGAGCCCTGAGGCAAGGGTCAACCATAAAGCTCTAGGCAGCAGGTGCCGATGGTGTGTGTGTGCGTGTCTGGCGCCGGGATTCTAGAAGGGTTGAACCCTCCCCCCGTGGGTGGCGTGCTCTAGGCACTTCAGGCCCGAGCCATTTCTGACTCCAGGGAGGGTGGAGCTCAGTGGGTAGCAGGAAGCAGGCTGAGAGTTTTCCAGGGTAACAGCAAGCAGAAAGGGGTCCCTGGGCACCTGGGAGTGACTATGGAAGTGAGCTCTGGAAAGCAAGCACAGGAGACTAGCTCTGAGGGCCGCTTCCCCCCTGCCCGCCCGCCCCTCGCCCGGGCTTGGAAGAGATGAGGCCCGTCTTGAACGCTAGGGTCTTCCCCAATGTCAAGCACACACTCAGTAGCAACCACTCCTGAGGAGCTGAGCAGCTGGGAGCTTAAGATGGCCGAGAAGTGCTGAGCTGGGGTTTTGGGTCTCGGTGGAGAAAGGAGAGGGGGAAAGTAGTGTTCCTATTCTCTACACGGGAACGGAAGAAGCTTGCAGCATCTCGGGGCAAGCCGGCAAACTGCTGTGTCAGCTCTGACCCCTATGCCTTTGGTTTCTGGGAGAAGAGGAATCGGGAAGTGGCTGCTAGGTGCCGTGGGCTCAGATCCATGCCCTCTTGCTCTCCGTACACAACAGGATCTGGTTGCGGGGGTTCCTGTGTCTGGCACAAGGCCGATGACCCGGCACCCAAGACTCCTCACTCAGAGCTTCCTGTTCCCTTCCTTGGGGATGGTGTGCTCACACATGCACATGTGGCCTCGGGAGCCTAGAACCATGAGGGGAAAAGTGCTTGTCTTTCTTCTTTGCCCCTGAAAATAGAGCCATCTCAGCGGAGCCCCGGAGAGATGCGTCAAGCCAGTGCGCCGGACCTTGCTGCCGTGATGGAAATGGCCTCCATCTGTGCGGTAGCCACGTGTGAAGAAGGGCTACTGTGTGGAGCCTCCTTCATCACACAGCTCCTTCCCGCCCAAGAGAGCTTGAGCCGTGTGTTTGTCGCTTGCAAGTCCCAAGCAGGCAAACGAGGCCTCCCTTCCCTTGAGAGAACACTGGCATTCCAGACAGCATTCCCAATCTCTCCAGGGCAGCAGGAGGAAAGGAGGCACTGGGAAGCCATGGGTCAGCAAGCGGGGGGAGGCTTGGAGGCTCTGAATCCAAGAGGAGGGAGGGGCCTGTGGAGAGGTCCACCAAGCCCCCATGCCCCCATGTTGGAGACACCTGGACTCCTTCGATAGAGATGGATTTTTTTTCTGGCCATTTCTGGACACACGCCTCAAGCACACCCATTCCGCCCTGCCACCCCCCAACCCCCTCCCCTGCCAAGCAAGCAGTGCACCGGCACACGTGAGGAGGGCCCTCCCCATCACCAGAGCTTGGAGTTGGAAGAAACTCGAGGTGAACGCGGGGGTCTGCCACCCAGTGGGCTGAGCTCTGGATGGGAAGGGGATGGGAGGCGAGCCAGCCAGCGTAAGGTTCTAGGCTCAGCAGCCGGGCCTAGCACGCAAGTGGTCTCCTACCGGACTGAGCTGTTGGGGGGAAGGACAGCCAGTTGCGTCCTGGGCAGGGGGGGTTCCCCCGGAGGACACAGGAGTCGAGAGGGAGGCGCCAGAGTCTGGAGTCACGGGAGGGAGTTGAGAGACTCAGGGAACGAGTGGAGTCTGGTCGAGCAAGAAAAGGCCAGAGAGCGGTCCCGAGCATCCTCCAGCAGGAATGAGGGCCCAAGGGGTTGTGCCACTCCTGGCGTGGCCAGAGTGGGGGTGTGTGGCGATGGGGCCTGGGTGGGCCCCGGCCCTCACAGAGGGGGTCGAGGCTGGAGGAGGAATCCCCCAGCGAAGCTGAGCACCCAGGTGGGGCTGGAGCCCAGAACACCTGAGGGCCCTGTGCTGGAGCCTGAGTTCTGCGGCTCCAAAGGAGGACCTCCCGCACCCCGGGTATCCCAAGTCCCTGAAAATGTCCCGTCTCTGGACGGAGTGCCCCATTGGTCGAGGCCGTCCAGGGAGGCCAGCGCCTGGTGGCTCCCAGGCCAGGCTAGGGCCTGGCACGCTCGGCACGGTCTAGAATTGGCAAGCCAGCGAGAGCTCTACGAGGCCAGCCTGGAAGGCAGCTGGCAGGCTTTCCCGAAACCCTCTGGCACTGCAGGGCCAATGGCCCTAGGTAGGCCCGCCTGACCAGGTGGCGGGACTTTGGTTGGCGAGGAATCCCCCTCTGAAGAGGGACCAGGCTCTTGGCTTGGACCAGGGGAGCGATGGGATGCAGCGAGGTTCTCACATCAGCCCCAGATCTGGCCCAGGGGTGCCCACCCCCACAGCCCCTCCTGCCAGGGTCCCCGCCCCTCCCCCTGCCTTCCAATGCAGCCGCCTGCCCTCCCCCTCCGGGATGAGGAAGGAAGACTTCTCCTCCCACCCTGGCCCCTAGCGCTGGTAGTTGGGCTCCGACTTGCCGCCAGGGGGCGGCTTTGGCGCTCCTGTTTCTGCTTCTGTCTCTCGCACCGCTTTTGACGACGCGGGCGGGCGGAGATGAGAAAACAGCTGTCCAGGAGGCAAGAGAAGACGTTCGCTTCTGGCCCAGCCCCCAGCCAGCAGACTCCTCTCACGTCAGTGACCTCTTTCAAGCCCGTGGCCAGCTGGTGGCCTGTGGTGAGTGCATTCTGGAACCCTGCTCCCCCGCACCGCGTTTGTTTCCTTGGCAGCCGACACGCTCCCCGAAGTGCGTTCGGTGGCTTGGGGCAGGATGTGTAAGGGCCGCCCCCGTCCGGGCACTATGGCCGGCGGCGGCGGGGGGGCAACTGCGAGTGGAGCCAAAGGCCCCCGCATCACAAATGGTTTCCCTCACCCCGCCCTCAGCCACGCCCCCGTGCCCTACCGTCTCCACGGCAAACGAGGTGGGCGCGGGGGCGGGGGCGAGGCTCCTGGGGGCGGGCGGGAGGGGGTGCCTCGCGTGCCAGTGCCAGGGAGGCGGTGGGCCCCGGTGGCCCCGGCTGACGGGGGCGCTGGCGCCCTCGCTCCCGCCCCCAGGCCCTGGCCAGACCCCCCTGTGCCGATGAGCAGACCCACCCAAGATTTTGGAGTCCCTCTTCTACAGAGAGGAAAGGCCAAACGGTCCTTCTCTTTCGCTTCCCCTATAGGGCTTCAATGAGCATCTAGCCTCCCCATCTTAGGGAGGCTTTGAGCACGGCCCTCACACCTTCTAGAGAAGCTCTGAGCCCATTTGGTCTGCATTTGCCCTGAGTAGGCAAAGTTGATAGACTTTGCATTGTCCAACGGTTTTCCTGGGACTGGAGTCGTTGCCCATGGGTTACCGAGGGCCGGGCTGCAGCCTCCTACCATCCCCCACCCACAAGTCTCCCGCCGCCCACATCCCCCTAGGGAACTCTCAGCCTATCACACCTTCCCCTAGGACTGAGCCGGCCCTCCAGGTCCCCCAGCCCACCTCAGGGAGTTGCCAGGGTCCTGGAACAGCCTGGGCAACCTTCCCAATGAGCCTCCGTTGATCTCGCGGCGCCAACCCCCGGTGTGCGGAGCTTCCCTCCGCACTTCTGAGGAACGCCCCCGGCTTCCAGACAAGTCCACGCTCTCAGAGACAACCCCGCAAGCCCGCCGACTTTCTGCGCCAGCCCCGGCACCCAGAATCCTCACCTCCCAGGATTCCCAATGTCCCCCATCAAGGTCCCACCTCCCAGAACCTTTCGACTTCCCAGAATCCGCCTGGGGACCCCTGCATCCCGCCAGGCACACCGAGACCGACCCTCCCCCCACCCACAGTCCCATTCCCCGTTTCACAACCACCTCGCTGGTTCCTTCTCCAGGCGCGTGACTGACCCACTCCCCCCGCTCCTGGGGCATGGAGTTCGGGGCTAGGTGGGCTGCTTCTGGTGGCCCCAAGTGGAGGCGCTCTCGCAAGGAAGGCCTGGCGTCCAGGCAGCTCGGTGCTCTCCGGGGCTGGGTAGTTGCAGGAGACTGGGCGCCGTGCCAAGACGCTCCCAGATCCGCTTGGGGCTCCTTCCCTTCTCCGCTCTTTCCCACCGGGGACTTCTGGGAAATGCACGTGGAAAGCAGCGAACCTGTTTCTGTCTAATGTACGCGAGCCTTCCAAAGATGAGTGGGGGTAAGACCCTGGACGCCCTGGAAGCTGCCCCTGGCCCTGCACAAGTCCCTGAACCAGGCCCCTTTGCATCTGCATGCCCCGGGATCTGCCCACGCAGACCCCCACGTGTGGATCCCGCTCCTCCATGGCTCCCCCACACGCAGACCTTCCTTGGGATGAAGCCTCCACCCTGAGACTTGACTCCCTTGGATTGTCCAGGGACATTCCTTGCCGTGCCTCGCTTCCCTTCCCACATCTGCCACCTTGGGACCTATGGCCTCCTGGCTTCTCTCCGGTAGAATTGTTCACTTCTCTGCTCTTCCTCAGCTCTGTGCCTTCCTGGAGAAGCATTTCCTAGATGAGGAGGTGAAACTGATCAACAAGAGGGGCGACCACAGGACCAAGCTCGGCAGGCTTGCTGGCCCGCAGGCGGGGCGGGGCGATGTGGGGCGGGGCGGGGCGAGTCATCTCTTTGGAAGGCTCAGCCTCCAGCACCACTAGGGGTCTCTGGAGCCCAGAGGCCGTGGGCGTGGGGGAGGGCACCGTTCCCCCAGCGCGCGGGCTCCTGCCCGAGCCCCTCCAGCCAGGAGGCCTCTTGCTAACTGCCCTCGTGTAGCCCCCTAAGGAGCCCTGAGACAAGGGTCAACCATAAAGCTCTAGGCAGCAGGTGCCGATGGTGTGTGTGTGCGTGTCTGGCGCCGGGACTCTAGAAGGGTTGAACCCTCCCCCCGTGGGTGGCGTGCTCTAGGCACTTCAGGCCCGAGCCATTTCTGACTCCAGGGAGGGTGGAGCTCAGTGGGTAGCAGGAAGCAGGCTGAGAGTTTTCCAGGGTAACAGCAAGCAGAAAGGGGTCCTGGGCACCTGGGAGTGACTATGGAAGTGAGCTCTGGAAAGCAAGCACAGGAGACTAGCTCTGGGGGCCGCTTCCCCCCTGCCCGCCCGCCCCTCGCCCGGGCTTGGAAGAGATGAGGCCCGTCTTGAACGCTAGGGTCTTCCCCAATGTCAAGCACACACTCGGTAGCAACCACTCCTGAGGAGCTGAGCAGCTGGGAGCTTAAGATGGACGAGAAGTGCTGAGCTGGGGTTTTGGGTCTCGGTGGAGAAAGGAGAGGGGGAAAGTAGTGTTCCTATTCTCTACACGGGAACGGAAGAAGCTTGCAGCATCTCGGGGCAAGCCGGCAAACTGCTGTGTCAGCTCTGACCCCCATGCCTTTGGTTTCTGGGAGAAGAGGAATCGGGAAGTGGCTGCTAGGTGCCGTGGGCTCAGATCCATGCCCTCTTGCTCTCCGTACACAAGAGGATCTGGTTGCGGGGGTTCCTGTGTCTGGCACAAGGCCGATGAGCCGGCACCCAAGACTCCTCACTCAGAGCTTCCTGTTCCCTTCCTTGGGGATGGTGTGCTCACACATGCACATGTGGCCTCGGGAGCCTAGAACCATGAGGGGAAAAGTGCTTGCCTTTCTTCTTTGCCCCTGAAAATAGAGCCATCTCAGCGGAGCCCCGGAGAGATGCGTCAAGCCAGTGCGCCGGACCTTGCTGCCGTGATGGAAATGGCCTCCATCTGTGCTGTAGCCACGTGTGAAGAAGGGCTACTGTGTGGAGCCTCCTTCATCACACAGCTCCTTCCCGCCCAAGAGAGCTTGAGCCGTGTGTTTGTCGCTTGCAAGTCCCAAGCAGGCAAACGAGGCCTCCCTTCCTTGAGAGAACACTGGCATTCCAGACAGCAATCCCAATCTCTCCAGGGCAGCAGGAGGAAAGGAGGCACTGGGAAGCCATGGGTCAGCAAGCGGGGGGAGGCTTGGAGGCTCTGAATCCAAGAGGAGGGAGGGGCCTGTGGAGAGGTCCACCAAGCCCCCATGCCCCCATGTTGGACGACACCTGGACTCCTTCGATAGAGATGGATTTTTTTTCTGGCCATTTCTGGACACACGCCTCAAGCACACCCATTCCGCCCTGCCACCCCCCAACCCCCTCCCCTGCCAAGCAAGCAGTGCACCGGCACACGTGAGGAGGGCCCTCCCCGTCACCAGAGCTTGGAGTTGGAAGAAACTCGAGGTGAACGCGGGGGTCTGCCACCCAGTGGGCTGAGCTCTGGATGGGAAGGGGATGGGAGGCGAGCCAGCCAGCGTAAGGTTCTAGGCTCAGCAGCCGGGCCTAGCACGCAAGTGGTCTCCTACCGGACTGAGCTGTTGGGGGGAAGACAGCCAGTTGCGTCCTGGGCAGGGGGGTTCCCCCGGAGGACACAGGAGTCGAGAGGGAGGCGCCAGAGTCTGGAGTCACGGGAGGGAGTTGAGAGACTCAGGGAACGAGTGGAGTCTGGTCGAGCAAGAAAAGGCCAGAGAGCGGTCCCGAGCATCCTCCAGCAGGAATGAGGGCCCAAGGGGTTGTGCCACTCCTGGCGTGGCCAGAGTGGGGGTGTGTGGCGATGGGGCCTGGGTGGGCCCCGGCCCTCACAGAGGGGGTCGAGGCTGGGAGGAGGAATCCCCCAGCGAAGCTGAGCACCCAGGTGGGGCTGGAGCCCAGAACACCTGAGGGCCCTGTGCTGGAGCCTGAGTTCTGCGGCTCCAAAGGAGGACCTCCGCACCCGGGTATCCCAAGTCCCTGAAAATGTCCCGTCTCTGGACGGAGTGCCCCATTGGTCGAGGCCGTCCAGGGAGGCCAGCGCCTGGTGGCTCCCAGGCCAGGCTAGGGCCTGGCACGCTCGGCACGGTCTAGAATTGGCAAGCCAGCGAGAGCTCTACGAGGCCAGCCTGGAAGGCAGCTGGCAGGCTTTCCCGAAACCTCTGGCACTGCAGGGCCAATGGCCCTAGGTAGGCCCGCCTGACCAGGTGGCGGGACTTTGGTTGGCGAGGAATCCCCCTCTGAAGAGGGACCAGGCTCTTGGCTTGGACCAGGGGAGCGATGGGATGCAGCGAGGTTCTCACATCAGCCCCAGATCTGGCCCAGGGGTGCCCACCCCCACAGCCCCTCCTGCCAGGGTCCCCGCCCCTCCCCCTGCCTTCCAATGCAGCCGCCTGCCCTCCCCCTCCGGGAAGTGTGAGGAAGGAAGACTTCTCCTCCCACCCTGGCCCCTAGCGCTGGTAGTTGGGCTCCGACTTGCCGCCAGGGGGCGGCTTTGGCGCTCCTGTTTCTGCTTCTGTCTCTCGCACCGCTTTTGACGACGCGGGCGGGCGGAGATGAGAAAACAGCTGTCCAGGAGGCAAGAGAAGACGTTCTCTTCTAGCCCAGCCCCCAGCCAGCAGACTCCTCTCACGTCAGTGACCTCTTTCAAGCCCGTGGCCAGCTGGTGGCCTGTGGTGAGTGCATTCTGGAACCCTGCTCCCCCGCACCGCGTTTGTTTCCTTGGCAGCCGACACGCTCCCCGAAGTGCGTTCGGTGGCTTGGGGCAGGATGTGTAAGGGCCGCCCCTGTCCGGGCACTATGGCCGGCGGCGGCGGGGGGCAACTGCGAGTGGAGCCAAAGGCCCCCGCATCACAAATGGTTTCCCTCACCCCGCCCTCAGCCACGCCCCGTGCCCACCGTCTCCACGGCAACGAGGTGGGGCGGGGGCGGGGCGAGGCTCCTGGGGGCGGGCGGGAAGGGTGCCTCGCGTGCCAGTGCCAGGGAGGCGGTGGGCCCGGTGGCCCCGGCTGGCGGGGCGCTGGCGCCTCGCTCCCGCCCCCAGGCCCTGGCCAGACCCCCTGTGCCGATGAGCAGACCCACCCAAGATTTTGGAGTCCCTCTTCTACAGAGAGGAAAGGCCAAACGGTCCTTCTCTTTAGCTTCCCCATAGGCTTGAATGAGCATCTAGCCTCCCCATCTTAGGGAGGCTTTGAGCACGGCCCTCACACCTTCTAGAGAAGCTCTGAGCCCATTTGGTCTGCATTTGCCCTGAGTAGGCAAAGTTGATAGACTTTGCATTGTCCAACGGTTTCCTGGGACTGGAGTCGTTGCCATGGTTACTGAGGGCCTGGCTGCAGCCTCCTACCATCCCCCACCCACAAGTCTCCCGCCGCCCACATCCCCCTAGGGAACTCTCAGCCTATCACACCTTCCCCTAGGACTGAGCCGGCCCTCCAGGTCCCCCAGCCCACCTCAGGGAGTTGCCAGGGTCCTGGAACAGCCTGGGCAACTTCCCAATGAGCCTCCGTTGATCTCGCGGCGCCAACCCCCGGTGTGCGGAGCTTCCCTCCGCACTTCTGAGGAACGCCCCCGGCTTCCAGACAAGTCCACGCTCTCAGAGACAACCCCGCAAGCCCACCGACTTTCTGCGCCAGCCCCGGCACCCCAGAATCCTCACCTCCCAGGATTCCCAATGTCCCCATCAAGGTCCCACCTCCCAGAACCTTTCGACTTCCCAGAATCGGCCTGGGGACCCCTGCATCCCGCCAGGCACACCGAGACCGACCCTCCCCCACCCACAGTCCCATTCCCCGTTTCACAACCACCTCGCTGGTTCCTTCTCCAGGCGCGTGACTGACCCACTCCCCCCGCTCCTGGGGCATGGAGTTCGGGGCTAGGTGGGCTGCTTCTGGTGGCCCAAGTGGAGGCGCTCTCGCAAGGAAGGCCTGGCGTCCAGGCAGCTCGGTGCTCTCCGGGGCTGGGTAGTTGCAGGAGACTGGGCGCCGTGCCAAGACGCTCCCAGATCCGCTTGGGGCTCCTTCCCTTCTCCGCTCTTTCCCACCGGGGACTTCTGGGAAATGCGCGTGGAAAGCAGCGAACCTGTTTCTGTCTAATGTACGCGAGCCTTCCAAAGATGAGTGGGGTAAGACCCTGGACGCCCTGGAAGCTGCCCTGGCCCTGCACAAGTCCCTGAACCAGGCCCTTTTGCATCTGCATGCCCCGGGATCTGCCCACGCAGACCCCCACGTGTGGATCCCGCTCCTCCATGGCTCCCCACACGCAGACCTTCCTTGGGATGAAGCCTCCACCCTGAGACTTGACTCCCTTGGATTGTCCAGGGACATTCCTTGCCGTGCCTCGCTTCCTTTCCCACATCTGCCACCTTGGGACCTATGGCCTCCTGGCTTCTCTCCGGTAGAATTGTTCACTTCTCTGCTCTTCCTCAGCTCTGTGCCTTCCTGGAGAAGCATTTCCTAGATGAGGAGGTGAAACTGATCAACAAGAGGAGCGACCACATGACCAAGCTCGGCAGGCTTGCTGGCCCGCAGGCGGGGCGGGGCGATGTGGGGCGGGGCGGGGCGAGTCATCTCTTTGGAAGGCTCAGCCTCCAGCACCACTAGAGGTCTCTGGAGCCCAGAGGCCGTGGGCGTGGGGGAGGGCACCGTTCCCCCAGCGCGCGGGCTCCTGCCCGAGCCCCTCCAGCCAGGAGGCCTCTTGCTAACTGCCCTCGTGTAGCCCCCTAAGGAGCCCTGAGGCAAGGGTCAACCATAAAGCTCTAGGCAGCAGGTGCCGATGGTGTGTGTGTGCGTGTCTGGCGCCGGGACTCTAGAAGGGTTGAACCCTCCCCCCGTGGGTGGCGTGCTCTAGGCACTTCAGGCCCGAGCCATTTCTGACTCCAGGGAGGGTGGAGCTCAGTGGGTAGCAGGAAGCAGGCTGAGAGTTTTCCAGGGTAACAGCAAGCAGAAAGGGGTCCTGGGCACCTGGGAGTGACTATGGAAGTGAGCTCTGGAAAGCAAGCACAGGAGACTAGCTCTGAGGGCCGCTTCCCCCCTGCCCGCCCGCCCCTCGCCCGGGCTTGGAAGAGATGAGGCCCGTCTTGAACGCTAGGGTCTTCCCCAATGTCAAGCACACACTCGGTAGCAACCACTCCTGAGGAGCTGAGCAGCTGGGAGCTTAAGATGGCCGAGAAGTGCTGAGCTGGGGTTTTGGGTCTCGGTGGAGAAAGGAGAGGGGGAAAGTAGTGTTCCTATTCTCTACAGGGGAACGGAAGAAGCTTGCAGCATCTCGGGGCAAGCCGGCAAACTGCTGTGTCAGCTCTGACCCCCATGCCTTTGGTTTCTGGGAGAAGAGGAATCGGGAAGTGGCTGCTAGGTGCCGTGGGCTCAGATCCATGCCCTCTTCCTCTCCGTACACAAGAGGATCTGGTTGCGGGGGTTCCTGTGTCTGGCACAAGGCCGATGACCCGGCACCCAAGACTCCTCACTCAGAGCTTCCTGTTCCCTTCCTTGGGGATGGTGTGCTCACACATGCACATGTGGCCTCGGGAGCCTAGAACCATGAGGGGAAAAGTGCTTGTCTTTCTTCTTTGCCCCTGAAAATAGAGCCATCTCAGCGGAGCCCCGGAGAGATGCGTCAAGCCAGTGCGCCGGACCTTGCTGCCGTGATGGAAATGGCCTCCATCTGTGCGGTAGCCACGTGTGAAGAAGGGCTACTGTGTGGAGCCTCCTTCATCACACAGCTCCTTCCCGCCCAAGAGAGCTTGAGCCGTGTGTTTGTCGCTTGCAAGTCCCAAGCAGGCAAACGAGGCCTCCCTTCCTTGAGAGAACACTGGCATTCCAGACAGCATTCCCAATCTCTCCAGGGCAGCAGGAGGAAAGGAGGCACTGGGAAGCCATGGGTCAGCAAGCGGGGGGAGGCTTGGAGGCTCTGAATCCAAGAGGAGGGAGGGGCCTGTGGAGAGGTCCACCAAGCCCCCATGCCCCCATGTTGGACGACACCTGGACTCCTTCGATAGAGATGGATTTTTTTTCTGGCCATTTCTGGACACACGCCTCAAGCACACCCATTCCGCCCTGCCACCCCCCAACCCCCTCCCCTGCCAAGCAAGCAGTGCACCGGCACACGTGAGGAGGGCCCTCCCCATCACCAGAGCTTGGAGTTGGAAGAAACTCGAGGTGAACGCGGGGGTCTGCCACCCAGTGGGCTGAGCTCTGGATGGGAAGGGGATGGGAGGCGAGCCAGCCAGCGTAAGGTTCTAGGCTCAGCAGCCGGGCCTAGCACGCAAGTGGTCTCCTACCGGACTGAGCTGTTGGGGGGAAGACAGCCAGTTGCGTCCTGGGCAGGGGGGTTCCCCCGGAGGACACAGGAGTCGAGAGGGAGGCGCCAGAGTCTGGAGTCACGGGAGGGAGTTGAGAGACTCAGGGAACGAGTGGAGTCTGGTCGAGCAAGAAAAGGCCAGAGAGCGGTCCCGAGCATCCTCCAGCAGGAATGAGGGCCCAAGGGGTTGTGCCACTCCTGGCGTGGCCAGAGTGGGGGTGTGTGGCGATGGGGCCTGGGTGGGCCCCGGCCCTCACAGAGGGGGTCGAGGCTGGGAGGAGGAATCCCCCAGCGAAGCTGAGCACCCAGGTGGGGCTGGAGCCCAGAACACCTGAGGGCCCTGTGCTGGAGCCTGAGTTCTGCGGCTCCAAAGGAGGACCTCCGCACCCGGGTATCCCAAGTCCCTGAAAATGTCCCGTCTCTGGACGGAGTGCCCCATTGGTCGAGGCCGTCCAGGGAGGCCAGCGCCTGGTGGCTCCCAGGCCAGGCTAGGGCCTGGCACGCTCGGCACGGTCTAGAATTGGCAAGCCAGCGAGAGCTCTACGAGGCCAGCCTGGAAGGCAGCTGGCAGGCTTTCCCGAAACCTCTGGCACTGCAGGGCCAATGGCCCTAGGTAGGCCCGCCTGACCAGGTGGCGGGACTTTGGTTGGCGAGGAATCCCCCTCTGAAGAGGGACCAGGCTCTTGGCTTGGACCAGGGGAGCGATGGGATGCAGCGAGGTTCTCACATCAGCCCCAGATCTGGCCCAGGGGTGCCCACCCCCACAGCCCCTCCTGCCAGGGTCCCCGCCCCTCCCCCTGCCTTCCAATGCAGCCGCCTGCCCTCCCCCTCCGGGAAGTGTGAGGAAGGAAGACTTCTCCTCCCACCCTGGCCCCTAGCGCTGGTAGTTGGGCTCCGACTTGCCGCCAGGGGGCGGCTTTGGCGCTCCTGTTTCTGCTTCTGTCTCTCGCACCGCTTTTGACGACGCGGGCGGGCGGAGATGAGAAAACGGCTGTCCAGGAGGCAAGAGAAGACGTTCTCTTCTAGCCCAGCCCCCAGCCAGCAGACTCCTCTCACGTCAGTGACCTCTTTCAAGCCCGTGGCCAGCTGGTGGCCTGTGGTGAGTGCATTCTGGAACCCTGCTCCCCCGCACCGCGTTTGTTTCCTTGGCAGCCGACACGCTCCCCGAAGTGCGTTCGGTGGCTTGGGGCAGGATGTGTAAGGGCCGCCCCCGTCCGGGCACTATGGCCGGCGGCGGCGGGGGGCAACTGCGAGTGGAGCCAAAGGCCCCCGCATCACAAATGGTTTCCCTCACCCCGCCCTCAGCCACGCCCCGTGCCCACCGTCTCCACGGCAACGAGGTGGGGCGGGGGCGGGGCGAGGCTCCTGGGGGCGGGCGGGAGGGGTGCCTCGCGTGCCAGTGCCAGGGAGGCGGTGGGCGCGGTGGCCCCGGCTGGCGGGGCGCTGGCGCCTCGCTCCCGCCCCCAGGCCCTGGCCAGACCCCCTGTGCCGATGAGCAGACCCACCCAAGATTTTGGAGTCCCTCTTCTACAGAGAGGAAAGGCCAAACGGTCCTTCTCTTTCGCTTCCCCATAGGCTTGAATGAGCATCTAGCCTCCCCATCTTAGGGAGGCTTTGAGCACGGCCCTCACACCTTCTAGAGAAGCTCTGAGCCCATTTGGTCTGCATTTGCCCTGAGTAGGCAAAGTTGATAGA